>NC_142869.1:158208552-158523947 GCF_051225735.1 Oryctolagus cuniculus
AGGGGCCCAACGACTTGGGCCATTTTCTACTGCTTTCCCAGGCTACAGCAGAGAGCTGGTTTGGAATTGGAGCATCCAGGTCTTGAACCAGCACCCACATGGGATGTCAGGACTGCAGGTGGCAGCTTTACCCGCTATGCCACAGTGCTGGCTCCTAATGTTATCTTAATAATGTTTTCATTAGATGTTGAAATGTGCTTTATTTACTCCTGGAGATTTAATTATCAAGACGGAAAGCACTATAGAGCATGCATTTCAGTTACTTTTACCAAATGCCACCAAAATAAGGATGCTAAACTTATAAGGATCATTTATACCACCTAACTCATTATATCAGGGAAATTAAAAAGTATACTAAACTTCAAATTATAGGATACTTAAGAACTTTTCTCTACTTTCTTTTCCTCATCATCACTAGCATTTCTGGATTGCCAAACCAAGTGCTAAGTTCAAATGTACAATTTTCTATTTAATCATCACGAACCGTATGGAGGAGGACCTATTTTTTTTCAAGCTTATCAATAAAGAAAATTGAGCAGGAAAACCACTGATCTTCAGGAGTGCCGACAAGGGCTTTAAACAATAATCAAAACTCAAAATGTTAATTTTGCACAGAAATTACTTATTTTTGTACTTTGTATATTAGTTACCACAAATCAGGGAAAATATGTTATCTGCCATTTTGGAACTGGCTTATTTCACTAAGCATAATGGTCTCTAGTGATTATATGAACCACTGAAAGCATTGGGGCCAGTGTTGTGGCACAGCAGATTAAACTGCCACTTGCAGTGCCCACATCTTATATGGGTGTGGGTTCGAGTCCTGGCTGCTCCACTTCCAAACCAGTTCTCTGCTAATGTGCCTGTAGAGAAGAGATGATGGCCCAATTGCTTGTGCCCCTGCATCCACCTTGGAGACCCAGAAGAAGCTCCTGGCTCCTGGCTTCAGCATGCCCCACCTCTGGCTGTTGCTACCATTTGGGGAGTGAACCAAATGGAAGACCTCTCTCTTTATTGCTCTCTCTCTGTAACTGTATCTTACAAATAAATAAAATAAATCTTAAATAAAAGTTTGTCATTATAAAAATTAAAAGAAAAATAAAAAAGGGAGAGAAGGTAGAGTGGGAAGTATCATTATGCCCTTAAAACTGTATATAGGAAATACATGGTTTGTTCTCTATAAATTACAAAAAACAAAACTGAAACACAGAAAGTTTAGGACACTTGCCTAAAGTCACTTAGTCATCAGGAAGCAGAACAAGGATTTGATACCAAAGCCCCATGTTAACCTCTACAGCTTATGATATCATTCATTGCCCTCTATTTAGAAGACCATAAACTGCTCTCTCTCTACACATTCATTCACGCATTTAAAATCATCTGTCCAACCTAACATCAGCAGATAAATCTTTATACCTTCAAATGTATTAGGTTGTATTATGTAAATAAAAGAAGATATCTTGCAAATTATATCTTAGGTGCACTATATTTTTTACAATTAGAATTCTAAAAAAGAAATCTCAGTAACAACATGAAATAATCAAGCAGTTGACCAAAATGATTACATTTAACAAATGAAAGAGTAAGCTCACACTAAAAATATTTATATCACACAATCTTTCTAAACTAGAGAGTTTCACATAGCTATACACAAAGATTATATGCCTTCACCTTCACTTACTTGGTATATGGCTAAAATATGGAATCTTAGGCTCTCCACCTTGTTGTAAGTTTTATTTGTACCAAGACCAAAGCACATGTTCATGTAACAAATTATTACATGTACAAATGAACACTCTACCTCATGAATTAGAGTGCTAATTTATTATACATTTAGAGACTAGGTGTATTGGTAATGGAGCATAGGTAGTCTGCTAAAATGAAGGTGCATATAAAGATAATAACTTAATGGTTATTTTTAAATGTTATATTCTAAGATTAAGCAGTGGCTAAGTCAAATGTATTTCTGGTAAAAGCTCCCTTTTTTCATATATTTGATCTTGATATGGGACTCACTCCCTTGTTTATTTTTTTTAATTTATTTGATAGGTAGAGTTATAGACAGTGTGAGAGAGAGAGAAAGAGAAAAAGGTCCTCCTTCCATTGGTTCACTCCCCAAATGGCCACAACGGCCGCAGCCACGCTGATCTGAAGCCAGGAGCCAGGTGCCTCCTCCTGGTCTCCCATGCAGGCGCAGGGGCCCAAGCACCCGGGGCAATCCTCCCGGGCCACAGCAGAGAGCTGGACTTATCACTCCTTTGTTTAAAAAACAGACTTCTCTTTTTGTATTCCTATGCTCAGGATAAATACAGACGATCTGATGGCTGTACTGGCAAAAAGGTTGTTGCACTACAGCCCTTTTTCCGACTTCTCACGTTCAGTAAGTAATCAAAACCTGCATATTTTATGTCCTCCGGTCTTCCTACTAGGTCCCCCCTTCCTCCTTTCAACACGGCTGCTCTCATACTAGTCCAGCTTTCTTAATCTCTTACCTTGACTTAAGAAATAATTTCCTAACTGCTCTTTAGGCTCCTAATTTTCCCTCTTTTAATCCATCCTCTCAAAATGTCTAGCAGAGGGGCTTTCTAAAATAGAACACTAATCGTATCACTCCTGAAGATTATCATCTTTTGGTAGAGCATCATGACAGATTCCAAAAGCATTAGCATGGTATGAAAGCCCTTCCAAGATCTGTCTTACAATAATCTTTCTGGCTTATCTCTGCCACCCTATCTCCCTGTTTCCTGCAGTACAGTCATCATAATGTTCACAATTCAGTTCACATACTCGAATCCTCTCTGAGAAACGCTTCGTTCTGCTGTCTCATTTTCCACTTACTGGTTTCTCGTGTTTATTCTCTATTTTGTAGTTTTCCACCGTGGTCCTTGTTATATAAGTGGTCTTCATACTTGTTGACATCTCTCTCTGTCCCCTTAAGGATGTAAAGTCCTTGGGGCAGGAACCATGTCTGTATTCTTAGTATCCAGCAAGTTCCCTTCTCAGAGCAAATGTTTAAATGTTTGTTGGATGACCGTGTGCATCCTCCACTAAGATTACAACATAAGACTGCATTAAATGACACCTACAGTGTGTACCAAGGCCTGAAAATTCCCTACCTATATAAAATATATGATGTTAAACAATACTTTTATGTGAAATCCTATCTTAGTTTTTAATTTTTAAATGAATTTATTATTGTACTTGATTCTCAGGGTCACAGCAAATGCATGGTAATTATTACAACACAGTTCTCATCAATTCTCATGTTAATGTGATATTAATACAAAGAAAACAGGTTCAATGTAGTTCCTAGATAGAACTCTAGGACTATAATGATTTTCCTCCCTCCCTCCCCCTTCTCATCCACCCTCCATTCTTTCCCTCCTTCCTTCCTTCTGAGAAATCCTATTTTTGATCCTTATGCCCAAGCTCAGCTTCTCAAAAATTCCATTGGATATAAAAGTTGGTTCTTTTAATATCTCTTATTTTATTCTTAAATTTTATTTATTTTCATTTTATTTTAAAAGCAGAGAGAGAGACAGAGCCAGATAGACAGAGTATCTTTTACTTTAGTGAATGGAGAATTTGCTCTGATCAATCATGACTGTTAATAGGAAATCATTGTTTCCTGTAGAATTTGGAAAAAAATGGAGATTACCTATATTTTTTATGGACTCCAAAATATTTTACATTCTGGTCGAAAGTTTGCTCATATTTTATCTGACAGTTTTTATTTTTAAAAAGTTTAATTATGAACACACATTTGTATGTTTCAAGAAACTGAACAATTTTTTTCCTTTGCTGAATAGAGAAAGGGAGATGAAGGAGAGAGGAAAGGCGACATGGAATGAGGGAGAGGAAAATAAAGGGAAATACACGTGGTGCAGGAGAGAAAGGGAAGAGTATTTGGTTTCAGCAGGCAAGGCTACAGATATGGAAAGGACACTTCTAGAGGCCTGTATGAGAGTTTGCACTCTACCCCCATCAGATACTATTAGCAGCCTCTCTGTGTAGCATGAGGCGTCGGAATGAGTTAATAAGGACAAGTTACGATTTGGGGTTGATACCCATCCACATTAAGCCTTTACAAGACACCTATTCCATCAGTTCACTGGAAGAGGCAAGTTCTCAACACGGCCCCATGTAAGAGCCATGTCCGACACTATATGGGAGGTGTGGGAGTGAAAGGGAGTCTGCAGAAGTGCTTACTGCAACACACGTGGAGGACAGGCACCTATTCCACTGATAAAAATAACTTTTTCCCCCCAAAGATTCCATGTTTGCAAATATCATCTTGTCAGAAAATAACGAAGCACCAGTGACATCAAGCCCTAAGGTCCAATTAGAAATGGCAAAAAGAAAGCAAAAGGCTGAAATAAAAGCTAAACTCAAGCTGTAGATGTGGCCAATTATTTTGAATACACCAATAGATAATAAACTAGTGTTTATTATTTACATACCAAAAACAGTCTTAGATTTACAAAAGTACTTGTCATAGGCTTTTAGCAGTAAGATATCAACAGAGAATTTAAGCTATGATCCAATTAACAATAATTATGGAGATAATAATTGCTGGATAGCATGAAGAAAAAACAAATACAGTATTTATGCATTGTTTTTAGGTAAAAATATGATGTTAACTCCTGAACCCAAATAATCCAATTTTATATTGTCCCAACCCCTTCTAATTAGTAGGCTTTAGAGGATTATCAGCAGAAAAATTTTCTTCTCTCTAAAATTCTACTCATTTCAGAAGGAAATGAGTAATTCATGATCAGCAAAACAAATAACACCAATCATTATACAATCAACAGAGTTTACAACATAAATAAACAGCAATTATTCAAACTGACACTAAAACCATATCAACCCTAAGAACACTGGATTAAGATGGAAGATTAACGGGTCATTCTCTGTGCTGAGAAATGCACACAGTGAAGGTCCCGTCACAGGAAATTCATAGTGTGCTGCAGGAGAATCACAGTACACAGCGCATCATGAAGAAGAAAACACACACACAACCAAAGAAATCTAGGAACAGCACCTGAACAAGAATCTGGCTTTCAATAAAAGTCTGTTTATTGAATAAATATCAGTAAAAATCCATCTCATCAAGGGAATTCTCAGAGCATCTCACGGAAGTGTAGAACAGGAAGCACATTTGTTTTGATATTCTTTTAAATTAAATCTTTGAAAAGTAATTTTATATAGTTTGCTAGGATGCAATTTATATATTAATGAGCATAACAGTCTCCTAAAAAGCATACCCAACTCTCCTTTGTCCCTCAGCTCAGGGAACTTGTATATCTGCTGGTACACATAGACTTGTACATACACGCGCATCTAAACAGAGAAACTGACACAGGGTGAGAGAGCATGGATGCTGTATTTCTCAGTTTTAGGGCAAAAAGTCCAAGTTCAAGTTTAAAACTAGAGTGAAAACTTTCATGGGACAGTGTGTGTAATTGAGTTCTGCTTCTGCAACTCATTGTATCCTATTTAATAGTGTGTATACATATTTGTCCACATCCTCCACTAGATTTTATGCTTTTCAAGGACAAGACTCATTTCATTTTCACCCATGTATCTGCAAGATGCAGGGAATTGGTAAACTTTAGGCATTTAGCACCTGTTTCTTGTGGGATTAATTTAGGAAACAGTCAATATTCATGTTAACCAAGGCTTAAGGAAAAAATAAACAAAGAAGTCTTGTGGTCCAGCAGGTTGACACATGCTGTCTTTAATTTGGAAAAGTCTTTAATTTCACTCCATCTATACATAGCCTTGAGGTCTTTGGGGTTATGTGTCATAATATGTACTTGTCCACATTAACAGGGACAAACGAGTATGGCTATGACATCATCCAGAACCCTGAACTGTGGGGTGCTTGCTTTCTCTGGTTTTCAGTCATTACACAGTTTTCTGAAAATCTGTGAAAGACACCAAGGTATTTTTGAGCAGGCCTTTAGGCCACTAAATCCTAAGAAAATATAAAAAAAATCAGAATTAAAAAAAAATAAAGTTCACATGTAGTACAGAAGCTACAACAGTGTTGTGGAATTCAACTGAGGGGAAAAAGCTAGTGACTTCTTACTTTTATTGTACTCGTCAGTGAAGCAAATTCTGACATACAATTCTGAATTCAACCAACTTGGGATTACAGTTAAATACATTTTCACATTTTGGTGGTCATTTTATCATTTATAAATCCTCATGTCTATAAAACCAAGCTGGCACACACCCTTGCTGTAACCCAGAAGTTATATCCTTTCTACATTGTTCCTAGTGTGTGTGTATATATATATATATATATATACACAGATATATTTATAAACACTGATTCGTGAATTTCAGACACACAGCTCATTTAAGCACTCGAGGTAGAATAACACGCAGGTGTCAGCCCTCCATATTTAAAAGCTCGAAGATTAACCTAATATACAATATGGTGACCTAACAGTCCTTCATTTGAAAGAAATCTGAAAAATAATCTCTGATACAGCCTAAGTGTGAGAATAACCCAGCGGGATTTCCACCTCTTCATTTCTTAATGAGTTTTTTGATAATGAGAGGTGACTTTGCCAGTCACTCTGGGCTCTATTATGGCTAATTTGACTCCACTTCACTCTCCTTGTTAATTATTAACACTAGCCTTTTTATCCTCATGAGACCACATTCCAATTTTTCCTTTTTCGATTTTTATGAGCCCATCTTTATGAAGGTGAAAGTCTTGGAGAACAGGTTTTCACTTAGCAGAGAGCCTGAACATTTATTATTCGCTTAGGCAGAGATGCTGTGACATTGATTATATAAGCACGGTGTTCTTGGGGATGGCTTTAATGTGCTAGCAATGTGAAAAGGCTGTTAATTAAAGAAGCAGCACCGTGGTATTTTTCACTTGGGAACCGGTTCCCAATAGAATGGTCATTTGCCACTTGCTAGCATATCCACAGATTAAAAGGTGACTAGCTCCGAGGGTCTGCCTTTCATCCGTGCTGAAAGGAATGATTTGTGCCATTTGCAGATGGCTTTCATTTGTTAGAAGCGGTCACTTGCCTGTGTCTATTAGGGACGTGGCAACTGTGGAAAACGCATTGCACACAAGGGTAGAATCTGTGCTAGCAATACTGTCCTTTGATATCACTGAACTATCTCACTCAAGGCTTTATTATGAAAATATTTATTTTCCCTCAGTTTTAACGCATCTCTTTCAAAATTGTTTCCTTGGGTAGTATTTAAAGTGACTGCCCATCAAATTCCCTCTTCGGTTAGGGGGAGTGAAGTGGGGTGGGCAGAGCAATGCTGGAGAGGTAAGTGGGCGCTTCAGTCTTGCTTGGCCAGAAATGAAGGAGCCTCGGTTTGTTTTTCTCACCAGGCTCGCTTTGGGAATCAGGGGGTGAGTCTGCAAGGGTTGGGAGACTGGGGACACTTGTGAAAATGGTGCTGCAGCTGTTACTCTTCCCTCGAGGAAAACCCACTTCATCTGCAAGGGAGGTGAAAGCTACACTTTCCCTAATCGTGGCCAACTGTAAGGAAAGACACCCCCCCCCCCCCCCGCCCCCGACAGATTTTGTTTTTCTCTCCTTAAAATAGAAACCAAACTTGCTGTCCTCATTGAGTTCCTTTCCCTACTAATGAGTTTCGTTCCTGGAAGTATCCTCACAGATGTTTCCTGACATTCACGATTGGACGATGTTGACCTGACCTGATGCCTTCTGCACTCCTTACCCAACTCTCTCCCTTCGCCCGCTACAACTCAGCACCCTTCTAAATATTTTCTGAATTAAATATTTTCTGAGTTTAAGGACATTTGTATCTCCTGTAAAAAGATTGTGTATTATTAACCCAGTGACCCCAGCAATTTGCTTTTGTTCTGGGGGAATGAGGCTGGACTGGAAAACAAGTGGGCAGGCTCCAGTTGAGCAAGTGCTCACCTGCTTCGCCACCCTTCCCCCTGCTCACTGTCTCCAGTCTGTGGCACCACCTTTCCCCTGCTGCACTGCCCCTACCTCACCCAGCCCTTCCCCTGGCTCGCCATAGGGATTTAGTTTCTTCACACAAAAAATTAAGAGGTTTGGTTAAGATCCCCTCCACAGTCCAAAAGATAAACATCTACTTACAAATATCAAGGCACAAAATTTTCAATAAAAGAAAAACAGTAAATAACCAGTGAGAACAAATGAATCATCCTGGAAAAAATATTCAGCCAAAAAGTTTTCCAGCCACAAATAAAGCACAAATTCTAATATCTCCATTCGTTATGAGATGTCTTAGTCATTTTAAATTTTGGAAAAGCTGACATAAATATCCAACTAATTATCTATCAGTAATAATGGGTAACCAATAATTTTAGTAATACTAAAATAGTCTAATTATTAGTTACTTATTATTAATAAATCACAACTGTCTAAAATGTACATATAACTGGCAGCACACCTGATGTTAACACACAGATTCACACACAGATTTCTACTTTGTGAGTCAGCAGCACTGTTATTGAGCAAATTAGCTCCCTTTCCAAGATTGCAGTCAGAGCCCTCTGTCCTACTACCTCTGGCTAAAGTTGTAATTAATTGCAATTTAGACCACAGCTCTAATTAGGTCAATATGATCAAAACTATAATGCCATGGCCATGATATGAAGATCTCTTTTTCAACAGAGGCTAAAAGAATAGAAGTTGTTAAATGTTTTCCTGTAGCTTTCCAAAAGGATAACTTAGGGGCTGCTTCAGTTGTAAACATTTGAATTGAATTCAGTAAGTCACCATTTGAGAATGCAATACAACAAGCATATCACTACTAACAAAATTCTTCATTAGCATCCAAAGTGATAGTAAAAGCTATAAAAATTATGTTTCACCAAATACAGAGACATCATTCAGTGGTCTTGGTTTAGGGCAGTAACTTGTGACTTTGGGTTGACAGTTACTGCATTCGATTTCAATTCCCCAGATCACCTTATACTCCCAGTACCAAAAGAAAATTATGGCACTGGGGAACTTTTCTATTTACCTCACTACATGGAGGAGCTGTTTTTCTCAGAAATAATTGATGTTTTCTAAGATCTGTTAATCACTCTGAAATCAAAGCCAAGATTTAGACTTCCCCTCTAAACAGTGCTGGAAAGAGATCAGTAATAAATCCTTCTCCACACTGACTGAATATTGTATAGAAACAGCACAAAGCAATACCTCACGTATTTAATAATAATAAATGCTATAGAAATGGTACACGGAACAGGAAACTCTTGTAATTCAATATTTGTTACTCTGGAAATTAAATTTTTTAGCTTCCAGTTTGATATCCAATAAATTTATATTTGCATTTCAAGAACTCTTCTTAAATATTAAAAATTGTTAATTTATTGGAGTTGTAGTAGAGGTTTCCCAAGAAAATTTCTAAGTATCTACAAAATATTTTTCTTTCTCTAAGAAACAAAATTTAAAATTTTGAATGTTACATCATTCAACATGTTTAATAACTGTTTGACTGTAAACATTTGTGCCTCATTTTAAAAATTAATCCCAACTTTAAGTATAGTCAATTCTTGAGGTTTCATTCATATATAGAGAGCAGTGTTATGAAAAATCCTACACTTGTTTATTCTTACTTGGCAACTTAATGCAAAATATGTGTATTTACTTTTGGCAGCAAGTTTACTGCTATACATTTGTCTGAAGATGGTATTAAAAACTCAACTTCTAATTTCTTAGCAGAATATGATGGAATGGAACCAGAAGAGTCATTCAAGATCTTCTAGCTGGCAGGAGGGAATCAAACTGGAATTTGAAAATTGAGTGAGAAAATTAAATTAAAAAAAAGAAAAAAAGTGAGTGAGGGAGTACACATTTGGCACAGCAGTTAAGATGTTGCTTTTGATTCTCTGCATCCCCCAGCAGAGTCTTCGGGGTCGTGTCCCTGCTCTGCTCCTGCCGGAGAGCTTAACATTCATGAGCATCCTGGGAGGCAGCAGGTGATGTCTCAAGCACTTTGGGTCCCTGCAACCCAGGTGGGAGACCAGGATGGAGTTTTGCACTCCTGATTTTGGCCTAGCCAAGCCCAAGCTGCGGTGGGCATTTGGGGAGTGAATCAGTGCATGGAAGATCCTTCTCTCTCTCTCTCTCTCTCTCTCTCTCTCTCTCTGGGTCATTCTGCCTTTCAAATAAATGAAGATAAATGGAACACAAAAAAACTGGCTGATGATAATTTGAAGAATGGATGATTCGCATATGGGTAAATGAGTATGAGTTGGTCACAGTGACTTCTGAGAGCACATGTTGTGACTGAATCTGAAGCAGGAAAGTAGCTTAATTCTCGAGCTTAAAATGGCATCTTTTGGAAATGAAATGAAGTGGGAGAGAATGAATAAGATAATTAAAAGAATCAGGACTGAAATTTTAGCAGACATATCTAGAACATTTATCTGGCATCTATTATATGTGAGTTACCATCTAATATTCACCACTCATGACAATATTATTATGTGCCATAATTCTCCTTCATTTAGGTATGAAGAACTTGAAGTAGAGATCCACTGTCAAGGCCAACCAGGAAGTGGCAGAGACACCAAAGTCCATGTTATTAATTACTATAAAACGATCCTCTTGTACTAGAACAGAGGCTTTCAACATGAACTTGAACCCAAGATATCAACGGGGAGTACAATATTACCCTTAATTTCATATCTATGTGAATATTTTCCCAGTTTCATCAGAGACTCAAAGTGATGAACTCAAATAAAGGTAGGAAACACTGCACTAAAACAATGAACAAAACCAATATTTTCTTCAGTTTTTTTAGAAACAAAGACAACTGTAAAAACACGGATTTAGGTTTAAAACTATAAAGATGTAGTAGGAACAGCCTCTGGGAAGAGAATAGCAAAGAAAATTGGGCTTTTAACAAACAGAAAGTTCCAAATGTGCTGACAGTGTGAGGGAGTTCACCGGAGGATCAGGGCAGCAGGAAGACAGGGCAGTGGAGAGCACCTCCTGTTGTGGTCTGGGTCATTTGGGCCACATGCTGAACAGTTTTCTTCTTAGTGCCACACTCCAGAGGAACACTGAGCAGTGAAGTGAGGTCTATTCAAGAAAGGAGCACCAACTGCTCTAGGTATAAAAACCCCACCATGGAAGGAAGAGTTGAATTCTCTGGGAATGATGGCCTGCAGAAGAAAAGCCACAATAGATTTGCACTAGTCACGAAGAACAAATGAGAATCAGAGGTTAGGATGAGACAGAGTTCACCTTCGTCTATCAGGAGAAGAATTTTGTTGAATAGGAAATTCGTGACCCCATGATCCCTGCAAGTATCTAAACAAAAACAGTCAATGGTAACCAAACTTGAGGCGAAGGGAAACTAGAAAAAACTCACCATGGGGCTGACCTTGTGGCAAGGTGGTTTAAGCCACTGGTGCCAGTTTGAGTCTGGCTGCTCCACGTGCAGGGCAACTCCTCGCTTATGTGCCTGGGAAAGCAAAGGATAATGGCCCAAATACTTGGGCCCCTGCACCCAGGTGGGAGACCTGAATGGAGTTTCAGGCTCCTGTCCTCTGCTGGCCCAACCCTGGCTGTTGAGGTCATTTGGGGAGTGTATCAGTGGGTAGAAGACCTCTCTCTCTCTCTTGTCTCTTCTTTTTTCTCTGTCACTCTGCCTTTCAAATAACTAAAATAAACCTTCACAACATCAACATAGTTAAGGTCTAAGGAATCTACATGTTAAAATGCATGTGATGAAAAACTAGTTTGTACTGGCTGCTAGAAGACCATATGCCATTGATCTTACTGCAAGATTGTAAAAGTTCTTACTGGAAAAAAAATGCCTCAATAGAGAACATTTACATTGTCTTTAATTTCTAAATACAGAATGAGCAAGCCATACCATGTAGCAACACTGTACTATCATCTATAGAAACGATGCCGCTCTCAGGCCTACAAAATTACCACGTTTATTAGTAGAAGCTTTCACAAAGCATGATTTCTAGAATTATGATACATTTCTGAAGCGACTTTCAGACAGGGACGTATTCTCAAGTGCTTCAGAAATACCAACCATTGTAGATGTTCTGATTTACAATGTACAGTCAGAGGTGTGTGGATCATCAGTCCTCAGCAAAGGCAGGAAGGTAGGAACAAAGGAGTTTGGGAGCTCATGGAGCAAGGTGGGAGTGTCGCTGGTCTCCCCCAGACCCTAGCATAGTATAATGTGGGGCCTGAGCAAATGTTTATGTTACTCACATCCACTCTAGTGCTGGGGTTCTGTAAAACACATTTCCATCACACACTACCCCTCCCCTGCCCGTGCCATAGACTAAAGAAAGTGCAAGTGCTCACTGTCATTCCTGAGGAAGTTATTAAGTAGTTGGAAAAGAGGAAAACTATCCCAGGAGTCTTGTGGTTGAGCCTCCAGTGCAGTGTCCATATCCACTGTGAAAAGAGCCCAGAATTTCTCTGCATGCTCAGCCAGCAAATCAGGCCACCAGGCAAATGCCTACACAGAGATAAAGAAATAAAGGGGGAACAGTTTACCTGTTAGAAACAGACACAATCACCATGTCATTTGAAAATATTGCACAATGTTTTGCTTCATAAACAAGTTTGACAAAATATAGTTTTTTAAAAGATTTTATTTATTTGAAAGACAGAGGTATAGAGGTAGAGACAGAGAGAGGTCTTCCATCTGTTGGTTTCACTCCCCAAATGGCCACAACAGCCGGAGCAGAGCCAATCTGAAGCCAGGAGCCAGGAGCTTCTTCTGGGTCTCCTACATGGTTACAAGGGTCTAAGGACTTGGCCATCCTCCGCTGCTTTCCCAGGTGCATTAGCATAAAGTTGCATTGGAAGTGGAGCAGCTGGGACTTGAACTGGGACCATTATGGGATGCTGGCACTGGAGTCCAGGGCTTTAACCTGGTGCACCACAGCACTGGCCCCAAAATATAATATTTTTAAAGGTGAGAAGAAATTGTAAGGATACACAACCTCATTATTATATAAATAAAATTTGTATTGATAAATACAAACCAAACCTAAAATAGAATTAAAATGTACAATATTTGTTGTTTTATAAAATAATACATATTACAAAAACATTGGAAAGCATATAGACCAAACAAAAAAGAAAAATTCCTATAATTGATAATTTAAAAATTACTGATATTTTTTTCTGTGCATAAACATTTGGCATCATACTCTATCCTCCTACAATTTCACTTTGGATGATAGCATTAATCTACTATTTCCCATCTCAAATGGGTGTTTTCAAGTTTTTGCTGTTCCTAAAGATAGTGCAACAAATATGTGAACATAAAAATCTGTGAATACAATACTGATTATTTTCTTAAGATACATTTACAAAAGCTACTGGATTAAAGGCTATGTATTTTAGGGTCTTTACAAATTGTAAATTGCTCTTCAGCAGCCAGTTATCATCTGAAAACAAACTGGATCACACTGTTATTCTACTTAAAACCCCTTTTTCATCTTCCCAGTGCATGGGTAGTAAAATTCAAAACCCTGAAATGACTTATCAAGAACTGCATGTTCTCCCTTCTCTAGGGTCTAAAATATAGCTTCACAAAGTGGGATTTCTTGACCCTCCAATGTGAACTTCAAAAAGTTTATGAAAAATAGAATTAAAAGGTGACTATTTTGTTGCAAAAAGGGGGCTGGTGTCATGGTTCAGCACTGCTGCTGTAACCCCAGCATCCCAGATGGGCACTAGTTTGAGTCTTGGCATCTCCATTTCTTCTCTTTTGACAGGCAGAGTTAGACAGTGAGAGAGACAGAGAGACAGAGAGAAAGGTCTTCCTTCCGTTGGTTCACCCCTGAAATGGCCGCCATGGCCAGCGCTGCGCTGATCCAAAGCTAGGAGCCAGGTGCTTCCTCCTGGTCTCCCTTGCTGGTGTAGGGCCCAAGCACTTGGGCCATCCTCTCCACTGCCTTCCCGGGCCACAGCAGAGAGCTGGACTGGAAGAGGAGCAACCAGGACAAAATCCAGTGCCCCAACTGGGACTAGAACCCGGGGTACTGGCGCCACAGGTAGAGGATTAGCCAAGTGAGCTGCAGCGCTGGCCGGCATCTCCACTTCTAATACAGCTCCCTGCTAATGAGTCTGGGAAAGCAGCAGAGGATGGCCAAGTACTCGCTACCTGCCCACCACCGTGGGAGATCTAGATGAAATTCCAGGTCCCTGTTGTGGACATTTGTGGAATGAACCAACGGATGGAAGATACCTTTCTCTATCTCTCCCTCTCTGTTCTCTGCCTTTCAAATAAATAAAATAAACAAATCTTTAAAAAAATTGAAATTCATGCATAGAATAGTCTTCAAAAAGGTCAGGGAAAATGTGTATTATGAAAAAGCTATGCTTGGGTTTCAAAAAAATTTTTGCACCAAAATAAACATCTTTTAATCCCATTTCCATGAACTTTTTTGAAGTAACTTAATAAACTGATTCCCTCTCAGTGGTCTCTCTGATACCTAGTAGTTATTTTTCCCCGCACAGGATTTAGGAATGCTTATAAAGTCAGGTATGTGAATATTTCAACATCTGCCTTTTACACTATAAACACTATACAGGCTTATCTATTTGTGTTCTGTTTACCAGCTTGGCACTTTATTTTGCCTTTCACGTAATGGAAATAATTATTTCAAAAAATTTTCGCTGTTTTGGTGGGTGAAATTACTGCTTAATTTTTTAGAGAGCCAGGGGCCAGCATTCTGGTGCAGTGCATCAGCCTAGCACGTGCAATGACACTAGCATTCCAGATGAGTGCTGATTTGAGTCCCAGCTGCTCTACTCCAATTTAGTTCCCTGCTAATGAACCCGGGAAAGCAGCAGAAGATGGCCCCAGTACTTGTTTCCTGCACCCACGTGGGAGACCCAGAAGAAGCTCCTGGTTCCTGGCTTCAGAGCAGCTCAGCTCTGGCCGTTGCAGTCATCTGGGGAGTGAGCCAGTGGAATGGAAGACCTCTCTCTCTCTGGCTCTACCTCTCTCTGTAACTCTTTCAAAGAAATAAAATAATTCTAAAACAAAAAACAAAAAACAAAAAACAAAAACAAAAACACTGCAGGCGACAGCTTTCCCTGCTACACCACAGCACCGGCCCAAGCTTCATTTAATTTCACCAAATATAAATTGATTTATAATGGAGACAAGACACAAAATAAAAATGCGGATTATAAAATTCTGACACACTATTTTCTTAAAATCTCATAAAATGAATATGATCTTGAAATAGATTACAAGAGTAACCAGCACACCTCTTATAGATGAGCAGGGTAATATGAAAAATAGAACTGAGAGTAAGGGTCATCTTAATGGCTGACTCAATGGTGATTCAGTGCTTTCTGGTTAAGTATCTACTAGAATGGGTGTATGACAAATGAAATAAAAATAAAAAATTACATAGGATGTCATTACATATGTCTTGTTCTTATCTTTTGGAATTATAGGGGTGAGTGACAAGGAATAGAAGAATCTGAGACTCTCCGTCTGAGTAGAGCACTTCAGAATCACTAGTAAAAACACAGAACTGTAGGAACAGACGTTTTCAAATTCTCACTTCCTGTTCATAGCCAACACCTTTGAGAAAGGTTTAAACTAAAAAACAAAAAAAACAAAAAAAAAAAACAAAATAAAGGAAACAAACCCAGTCATGTTAGCTCAGGACTGCTTCAAGACTTTGAGAGAAAATCCCAAAGTTCATTTTAAAGTTAACTTGGAAGAGACAGCCAAGTGGAAAATGAAATGAAATAGAATATAAATTTAAAACACACACACACACACACACACACACACACAGCTTCAGCCTGCTAAAATTTTGCCATTAACCCAAAATTTTTTGTATGTTTTATAGAAGTATATATTCATATTTTGGATTGCACTTCTGATGATATTACTCTTGATGAATGTAAGGGAAAACTGAATGCCCATCCTAATGAGCAGAGGAAGATTTAAGCTATCACTGCCTTTGAAAATGAAATTAAGAATTGCAATTATGTTGAGCATTCAGGGTCAGTTCTACCACCTGCCCTCCTCCCCCTGTTCTTGCTATCCCACTGGGTGGCAGTCATCCCAACCTGGGTTGGCAGCCAGAAGATGGCTGTATATAATTTCCTCCCTAGGGTACCATTCTTGAGAGGTGGCTGAGGTACAACAGCATCAAGGTCTCCACGAGGGAGGAAAAAACCCTTGCAGAAATGTATCCACTACAAGGATATCAAAAGTGAGGATTATCGGGATTTAAGGTGGAGTGGCTCTGAGGTTAAGCCATTAATTAGTGCAGAGTGTACTTACAGAGGCAGAAGGTGATGTTTAGTTTGCTGATGTGGGACACACAAAACGCAACTTGACTACAAATTCTTTTGCAACTCTATTTCTTTCAAAATTTTCACAATAAATAAATCATAAACACCAAAAATAATGCATGTAGCAGCTGCCAATACTTTGAAAGCCTGCTTTGTGTACTGAATGTAGATGGAAAGAGTGCAGGTAAGAATGACTCCTGCACCTGGAAGAAGAATGCTGATCTTCTGACTCAAAGATGAGACTTGCATCATTGCTCGCACATCTGATCCCTGTGTGGATCTCTACTTCCTCTTCTGCAAATTGGCAACAACACCACTTGCTCTCACCTCCCCCAGGGTCATTGTGAAAATCAAATGGATATGAAAATACTTGTTGTACAAATGTAATAAACAAATGCTGTTGCAAGTAATCACAAAAATGTGTTGAAATTCGTACAGATGTCATAATGTGAGTTTAGGTATTCTAAAAATAATAGTAATGTACAACATTAATTAAATGTTTTCTCTAAAAGTCTTATAGACATTATCCTGTTTAATTCCCCAAACAATCCTTTCAGGTAGATAGTATAATTATCCTCATTTTGTATGTTAGCAAACAGAGACTAAATTACGTGCCCAAAGACAAATAGTTGTTGGGTAACAGAGCAATGATTTGATTCCAGGTCAACTGGAGTCTAGAAACCAAGCTCTCACACAGCTGGCCCCTTTTTAATTCTTAAATAGCTATATAGAGAATATTGTCTGCCTATCTGTCTACCCATCCATCTATCCGTCAACCCTTCTTTCCTTCCTCCCATCTATTCATCCAGCCCCCCATCCCTCCATCTAGTTTCATATATTAGACACTAATAATGTCCCCCAACTTTCTGCCAGAAAAAATGATTATTTGTCTGACTTCTTTTTAACTTTTCTAATTTCTTTAAGGTCTGAGGGTTTTGACTACTTTAATCCTCAAAATATAGTAAAAATTTTATAGTTTAAAACATCAAAAGGAGGATGGCTGCATAAGTGAGGAAAAAT
The DNA here is from genome assembly GCF_051225735.1 of Oryctolagus cuniculus. NCBI lineage: Eukaryota > Metazoa > Chordata > Mammalia > Lagomorpha > Leporidae > Oryctolagus > Oryctolagus cuniculus. Next base: position 158,225,883 of record NC_142869.1, read on the forward strand.
AATGAACCTAATTTTGGAGCATCTGATATGCTTATTTTCCTCAGGATAATCTGGCAATTTTGTGATTTGTAGATGATCCTAAAAGCTCTGGAGACCACCCAAGGGCTAGGGTATCCCCAGTCACTGCCATATGCATGTACAAAACTCACATAACAATGGGATGTTGAGAGGCCATAATCTGGGAATACCATAGCACTCCTAAGGAGCTGGTGAAATTGCCTAGAACTTTCAGAGTGATGCCTAAACTACTGCCTAACCATACGTTGCTTTGGAGTCACTACTTTGATTATCTCCCTGATAATAGGGCTCATGAATAAACATAAATATCAAAATAATCAGGTGAAAAATGCTTCAGAAAATGTCAGTGTAAAGTATTCTCACTCTTACATATTTAAAAGTTAAACGATTAACAAACATTTTTGGAAAGATGTTTATATCCATGCCATTTCTTTTCGGAGTCAATGCTGGATATTATAATCAAATGAAAGCCATTTGCTAGTGATTCTCTTCCAAAATGACAGTCATTTGCTGGTTCAGAGGCTAAAACAACCTTGAATTTACACCCACCTTGAAAATAGTTGGCTTATGTCACCAGAAATCCAGATATAAATAATATAGAATTAAGATTAGTCTAATTGTTAAGCTTATTGTTACCTAGTTTACTAATAGTAAAAAGATTTTGTGAGATTAACTATTTTACACAACCACACTTTTATTCCTTAGCTGTGCAGTTCAGTGGAGAAGAATAAGGATTTACTAACGAAGGAAGGGAAGAAGGGATCCAAATGCCCTTTCTCTTTACATGAGAATCCATTCTGAAGCATAATTTGGTTGAAATACTATTGTTCATAGGAAGAAACATATGTACAAGTATGGGTGTGTATGCTGAACTTCCCTCACCCCAGCTCCATTGCTGGGGCAGTCTGGGAAAGAACCAGCTGAGGCGCAAGATAAATTAGCCATGTGCATTGAATTGCCAGCTCTCTACACTGCAAATATCAAACTGTAGCCAAAAAACCTTCTTGCCTATAGTGTCACCAAAATGGTGGCTGGCATATTTTAGAGAATTTAACTCAAGATTTGGCTGATAAGTGATGAGCTGTGCTCTTACTGATCAAATTCTCTCCCTCCTCTACAGATACTCTTTCTTTTCCATCCTCCTTGGGCAGAGTCCTGGGACACGCCAGAGTACAAGGGAAGGAAAAGAACAAAGTGGAAGCCGACATCATAATCATCCCCCATACCGCTGCATTCTTGCTATGATGCTCCTGCCAAACCTGTCAGCAGAACCAGGGCAGAATGACCACTCCAGCCACTCAACTCAACAAGAAGGGGGGCACCGTGGCTCAATAGGCTAATCCTCCGCCTGCGGTGCTGGCACCCCAGTTTCTAGTCCCTTTTGGGGTGCTTGAGTCTGTCCCGGTTGCCCCTCTTCCAGGCCAGCTCTCTGCTGTGGCCCAGGAGTGCAGTGGAGGATGGCCCAAGTCCTTGGGCCCTGCACCCTGCATGGGAGACCAGGAGGAAGCACCTGGCTCCTGGCTTTGGATCAGCGCGGTGTGCTGGCAGCAGCGCGCTGGCTGTAGCAGCCATTGGAGGGTGAACCAACGGTAAAGGAAAACCTTCCTCACTCTCTCTCTCTCTCTCTCACTGTCCACTATGCCTGTCAAAAAAACAAAAACAAAAACAAAAAACAGGAAGGTGATGTGATTCATTGGAAAATGCCATGTCTGGAGTTTGGTCTGAGTCTGCCCCCAGAAAATCTCTCGCTGTGTACCTCTAGTGAGCTGCTCAACCTTCCTGGGTCTGTTTTCTCACCAGTAAAACAGTGTGTGCAGAAGGGATGTGCTGGTGAGTGCCTCTGGCTTTCCCAGCAGGCTTGTGGGATTCCCAGTTTTGTCAAAGCACATGATTTCTCAGTGGAGAGCTGTCAGGTGAGTCTGCTTAAGATCTGAGTCCCAAATACTCTGCTTCTGATCAGGCTTCCGGCTAATGTGCCTGGGAAACAGCAGATGATGGACCAAGTACTTAGGATCCTGCCACCCACATGGGAGACCTGGATTGAGTTCCTGGCCCTGGATTCAGCCTGACCCAGTCCTAGCTGTTACAGGCATATAGGGAGCGAACCAGCAGATAGATAGACAGATGGATAAATAGACAGATAGACAGCCAGCTAGCCAGATGGCTCGATCAGTCTCTCTGTGTGTCACTATGCCTTTCAAGTAAATGAAAATAAATAAGTAAGCATTAAAGAAAAAGATTTCTGGTCAAAGTCTAGTCCCTCAAATGTGGAGACAGCCTTAAAGATTTTCTAGAAAAGAATTTAAACCATCTTTCTAAGGGGAAAACAGGGATTCTGAAGAAAAGCCCGAGAGGAGAGGTCGAGAGGCCTTTAGGGAGGAGGGAAGGCTGCCTTGTAAGTAAGTGACTGTCAAAGATCTGAAGGACATGAAACCTGCTTAACAGAGAAATTGCTGAAGGATAGAAACAACCTCTTAGCCCTGCAAAGTAAACTGCCACTGCGGGGAGACGCAGAATGAAGATAAAAGGAGCTGACACCTGAGCCACTTGAAGGTCTCTCCGAGGCAGACACATTAACCTCCACCAAGGGAGCCGGGCTAGGTGCTCTTTCAGTGAGTGAAGAAACTCCAGCTTGAACATCCAGCAAAATAAATATCAGTGCAGAGTGCAGTCCACCAATTCACTTTGGAAGTGACTTTGGAATCAGACCAATTCACTCTTGCCTATTGTTCAGAAAGAGAGTCAGATCTGGCTTTTTGAAAAAGCAAAAACAATCGAAGACACAAACCAAAGTCAAACTTTAAATGCCCTTAGTCATGTTTCACTTAGAAGGTGGGCAGTAGTTATGTGTGTAATTATTCATAAGACACATTCACTTATACACTAAGATTAGTCCATCCAGAGGAGAATAGACAGTAAGTCCAAGGAGAGGACTGCGTTGGCTTTAACATAACCACAGTCAGAGTGGATTCTATCTGAAATTCACATAAAAGAGTCATTCCATACTGGAAAAGCAGGGGAAACAATTGTACTCACCTCTCTTCCCTGAAAGATTCCAAGAATATGAAAGCAGTGTGGAATAGAAAAATACCAGAGTGTTATAAAGCATTTTAAAAAGAGGCCATCATGTTTGTTCTCCATCTCTATATACAATAGAGTGAAATTCATGTGTTATGATTACCTATCAATAAAGTCAACCATATTTTTGAGAGTTGGAAAATACATAATACTTCCATTCTAACTAGATTAAGGTATAGTATACTTTAAGAAGCATTTTAGTGATTGTAGGGAGCATATTTAGTATATTTCTGTGAAAGGCACAGGGATATTTATGTACCTTTTTTCTGAAATATACTCTGCAGTTGGATATCTGATTAGAATCTTTTTAATCCAAAGGGCCTAATGCTCTGATGATAATGCCTCTAAATAACAAAGACAAAATGTACATATATTTTAGCATATAATCATTTTCATTGTAGCATAGCAGTAGAGCCAGCCTAGAAAAGAACCTCCTGGGAATTCATTTCAAATTATTGAAGCAGCTGTTTCTTCAGTTTAAAATAAAATATCCATAACAAGTTCACACATGACAGATGCAAGCTAAAACCTAGATTCCATAGTGTGAGCTAAAAGCAGATGTTTTGAATGATCATATTTACAACCACATACAATAAATTTCAGTTACCTATAGGAAGGTTTCGTGAATATTCCTTTCTAAGAATTTGCCTAAAATTTAGTTCCTGTAGTTTCTTATACTTTTGAGAACAAGGCTTTATTAAATATGAATAGTCTATAAATTTGTATGTAATTGGCTTTTTTTCATGTACTTCTTCAAGAATAAAGGTACTGCTAGGGCACTAAAATTTATTATATTCACTTAGTTTCTCACATTTCTCCCATCCTACTCAGAAAACAAAGTCTTTTGTTTTTGTAAATAATCTCATGACTGTTTGAGAATTTTAAGTCTTAGAATAAGCAGTTTGCCTGCTGAAAACTACTCCTGTCATCAGTTAATGTGCAATTAGAATTTTTAAAATGATAAGCAATGCAAGTTCAGTGAAAAGTCAATGCTTGGTGGGAAAAGTGGGAGACTAGAATTACCAACCATACATTGATGAATGTCTTCTATTCAATTTCATGTGAAGGCTCATTAAAATTTTCATTTTTAATACAAACTTCAGTTTTTCACCTAAAACAATCATGGCATGGCTGAAAAAGTGATTTGGCATCACAAGACAGATCTGTTCTAGCTTTGTATCACATTCATTTTACGTCTGGAGACAGATTCTATAAGGTCATCTATGTTCCTCATTGTCAAGAATAAATATGAAATATTATATATATATATATATGCACACGCTATGTAACATACGAGGGGGTTTGGAAATGTTCATGGAAGATCACATTATCTTTTAATTCCTTTTTCCATGAACCCTTGGAAACTTCTTTGTATGGGAGTTATTTTTCAAGGGCATTCACTTATGTTCTCAAGGTTTCCATAGGTGAATGGCCAGATTTATGTCAAGACCACAGCTAGGCCACCGCAGTGGTATTGCTCCGCTATGGCAAAGCATCATGTAGGGGTTCACACTATAGCTAAAACAAGTCATCACCTCTGCGTGGTGCTCTTCATTCTGTTGTAGGACTTCTATACAGAGCTCTGCTAGATGGAGAACCTCTTCCAGCTTTCTAGCAGGAGTCGCTTGGTTCATGGTCTCTACATTAAAGAGAAAATAATAATGTTACCTTGAAAATACAAAGTCAAATGTATTCTAAGATGTAATGATGAGACCATGGTGTTGTGTTGAAATAGAATGATAAAACATATTTTTGAGATTTCTAGGAAATAGAAGTGAATACATTATTTGAAAAAAAGCCCAATTTACCAGACTGAAGAAAATATTTCACCCACAAAGCATTCATAAACAACTGTGAGTGCTTTTCCATTTTATATATAAGAACTAACAGGTGCATCAGCACATTAGATGCTCAACTTCTGCAACAAACAACTTATAATTCTCCCCAAGGTCACAAACACAAAGAGAGCAGATACCACAGTCTTTTCCTTTTCTCTGTATTGTATTATCAATACAATACCATTTTCACCAGATGAGTCATTTCTGGCATTAGCAAAACCCATTTTTTTTTTGTTATTGTTGCTATTTAAATTCGCAGCCTGAAATGTCTATAGTTTATGTTGATCTTAAATTCAATAAGTACAAGTCACCTAAAACAACCCTGACAGCCTGCAATTAACTGATTTCCTCCCTGACTTCCCTGCCACCATCCCACTCCACCTTCCACTTGCAAGGGGTGGGTTGTGGGTGAGCTGAGTGGGAGGGAGAGAGGGCAAGAAGCATTCTTTAAAGCTGAAGGATCTTTCAGGCCAAACCTGTATAAAAAGGACAGCCTACACTAAGATTCAGTGCAGCCACCTGAAACTCAGCAACAGAGAAGGCAAAGTAGTTGACTGCAAAGATATTAAAAAATGGCAGAAATTAGAGGTGTGCTGGATAATGAAAAGGTTTTGAAACTGAATGAGAAGAGCTGAGTTTCCAACAAAGACAATAAAGATGATAAACCAAGTCAGATTCATGTGCTCTCTGGCTAAGTCACGAGACTATAGGGGAGGGAAATCAAAGTTTTTATTAAAAGAGCCTTTTCCTGTGGAACGTAAAGAGCCATTTTCTTTCCTGCAATAGATCCTTTTCCTCAACCTCCTTCTTCTAAATCTTCAGCCTTCAAATTGGAGCAGATGCATCATTTGCTTTGCTCTAATTTGTTCCCAAGTGACCTGCAATGATGTGAGAAGTCTTGTGGTTGGTGCTTGTTCATTGAACACTTTTTTTCTGTAGACCAGACATGTGGGGTTCACTACTCCTACCCCACAAACCCCACAACTCCCATGCTATGTACACATCCTACTAAATCTTCATGCAGTCTGCAAAGCCCTTGTTTGTGACAGAGATCAAACAAAACAATGACTCTTTAGGAAAATCAGTTCTGCATACACTAAATAGTTGAATATGTCTACAGTGCTCTAAGCTGTGGGAAATAGGAGGAGGTATAAGACACTCCCCTGATCTCAATTCAAAACCCAAAAATCACAACTGATAGTATTCTTAGACATCAACTATTGAAATGTTAATCTGTTTCATGAGTATTTCAACATCCTTCAGTGAGGGTGAAGGCAATGACGATCATGACTTTGCATGGTAGCCTATCCATTTTGGGGAAACCCTAAGTGTGACAACTAAGTCAAGAAAGCAAGAATCTGAAGACTAGTTTGGCAGCCACACAAAGAAAACACAACAGTGATGCAGGAGATATGAGGGGAGACTTGAAAGCAGGTGGGGTTAGGGGAGACATCAGGGGAAAGTTAAGCCAACAGCATGGACATAAAGGATTAAAAATGACCTATGAAATCAGGGAAGGTTGCCTGGAGAAGCGGAACTGTATGATAAATGCAGCACATTTTGGAGGAAGGTGAGGATGATGATGAATACAAATGGTATAGCTTCTTTGAGAGCCACTGATGCTTCAGGTATGACACTGGACAGTTACTTTTTTTTTTTTTTTTTGGTGGACAAATGGAATTAAAAGAGGTTTATTTTGGTTCAAAAACTTTTGAAATCCATCACCAGGCTTTTCATATTATGATTTCCCATGAACTTTCTGAAGACATCTTTGAAGTACCTAGGATAGTAATCATTCCAAGGACTATGAACTTCCATAAAAAATACAATCTTGAGATACCAACACACGGATTTGGGATTATCTGACAAAAAATTTAAAGCAGCGATGATAACAATGCTGCATCAAGCAATTACAGACACTTTTGGAACAAATGAAAAAAATATCACTTCTTGGAAAAGACATAAAAAATACACAAAAGAACAAAGTAGAAATTTAGAAGCATAAAAATAATAGAAATAAAGTTGCATTAAGGGGACTCAGAAGGAGAGATGGCAAAGGAAACATCAGAGAACTTGAAGACAAATTCAGTGGAAATTGTCCCATTGGGATGAAGGAGACAAAACAGACAAGAAAAAAATGAACAGAGCTCAGAGATCCATGGGAAAATAAAAGAAGAGCTGACGTTTAAATGATTGAAGGCCCGAGAAGAGACTGGGCAGGAGTGAAAATGTTTTCCAAGGAATATGGTTAAAAATGTCCCAGATGTGGTGAAATTCATAAAGTCAAGAAGATAAGTTAATCTCTAAGAGGGTTAAGTCCAAATAAATCTACTTCCAGATTTCTAAAATACTGCATTCCCTACAGGAGAAAATGATTCCAGTGACATCAGAAACCACGGTGCAAAGAGAAAACTTTCACATGGCAACTTTATTTAAAACTACTCGGATTCACCAGGCTGTAACCAGGTTGCATTCCTTTCTCACTGTGTTAATTTAAGTGGTATTCTTAGTCATTTTGAATTTTATTTTCTTTATCTTTAAAAGGAGGACTATAATTATAGCTACCCCAGTGGATGTGTGGGAACAGATACACTATTATATATAAAATGCTGCAAAGAGTATCATAGAACAAGCTATGTTAGCAAATAACGCTCACCAGTAACAAACAGCAACTTAATATACAATTGTAACTCAGAATATGTCTCTACTATGTTCATCATTATTAGTGTTACAGTAAATATTATTTAAACTATTTGTGCTTCTGATGATATTGAATAGTTTAACAAATAAATTTTTTGGACCAATAAGAATTTTAAAATTTACAGTCAAGTTGTTTGCTATACCAAGTGAATCACTGGATAGAAGTATAATCACCTTGTATTACCATGTGTTTTTACACTAATTTTCATAACATCTTTATGTCATCTGTATTCTAAATTTATGTGACTTCTAGAAGAGGCAACATGCCTACAGATGAAGTATGACAACAAGAAAGAACTAAAGGTGAGACTTGAACATGGTGTGGTTTGTTAGCACTCATGCCTCATACATACTTGACTGGGGTGAGATGATTGAGAACACTGAGTGATCATGGTAGGCTTTAAGTAAGATAGTAAAAGGAGATGACTATATCCTATAGATAACTGAGTGCAAATGTTTCTTAGCATAATCTCAGAGTAAGCTAATTTTTAGGAAACATATTTGATGGTTGTGTGCCTCAAGAATTGGTAAGGATGTGCGACCTGGAATCTGAGGGAATAATCCAGTAGGATGAGCACCAAGGGAAGACGATAGTGAGATAGATGAGGGGAAGATGTACAAGGGACTGAAGAATTTGTGAGGTGTTGTGAGAGACAGACTTAGGCCAGAGGGGAGTGTGATGAGAAAATGAGGGGACATGGTTCATCAAACTAGCAAATTGATCTTTGATGTGCCACCTCACATAGTTTACCACATAAGCATATTTTAAAGCAAGTCATTTTTTCCAGGCTAAAAAGATAATTATGGTTTTTAAAATCTGCCTATATACAAAGTTAGTCTATCTGGAGCCTCTGCCTGGCAAACTCTTAGTCCTCATTCGAGGGCCAACATCATTGCCACCTCACATGAGGATCTTTCCAGAGCTCTGGAACTGGATCCATTCCTCTACTCTGTTTCGTTCTGAGCCTGTAAATAACCTGTACTCACTTCAAAGTCAGAAATTGCATCTCATTCGTGCAGTTATCTTGTGCAGGTTTTGGATTATGATAGGTATTTAATAAATATTTAAGGAGAATTCAGTAGCATAACTATTATAAGGAAGCAAGTTAAAAATCCAATCAGTACTCGATGACTTTCTTTAACTTTGTGTGGGATTACAAATAGCTCTTCTGTCCCTAATACACCAGGGGAGGGCAAGAGAGCAAGTCCACAGACAAAACACAGCTGTAGTTCAAGAACACTCTCAACTATCTGAGGCATGTTTTTTTCTTAAGTTGTTAAGAAGTTCTTCAGAAAATAGTGCTCAAAATCATTTTTAATTCCCACAAGAAAATCACTTATCTTCCTTAATCTCTCCATCTACAGGATGAGGGTATTAAGATGGGGATTCTTAGTCCAAGGGTTTAGGGGTAGGCTTCAGGGAGTGCTTGAACTCTTTAAAGTCATATGCTAATTTTTGTTGTAGAGGCATTTCTGCAAGAAGAAGTACCCTAATTTTCACCATTTTCTCAAGGTTACCCATAAGTCAAATAAATGCTAAGAATCACTGAATTAGATAATCACTAAGATTCCTTCTAGCCAAGAGAATTTATGCTTCCTATGCATTTGGGGCTTTATTTATTCAATTATATTATTTCAACGTTATTTACATATTCATATAATGTTTTCTATGTTATATGGGAAAAGGGAAAAACAAACAAATTTTTAAAACCACAGACAAGAAACTTATTTTTCTTACATATTTTACTGTATTATTGATTGAATCCTCATAACCATTCTGCAAGTTAGGGAATCATGCCTCCCATTTCCAGAATCTCAAAGAAATTAAAGAAAATGTTCAAGGTCACACAGCTATGGGCTGAGATGGGATTTAAATATTAGCTTTAATGTCATACAAACAGCAATAGTACAACTAGAAATCTTCTTATTCTCAATTCTCTGAATAGGACTAACTCACAGCATACCCTTCTTAGCTTTAGGTACAAGTACGTAATAAGGGAAAAGAATTAAAGAAACAACCGCAAAACTCATCTCTGTTTATGTGCGAATGTATTGAATCGGCTTTTACATTTGTCACTATGTTAAGTGTCAAAAATTCTGTGTCCTAGTGAAACTTAAAAAGTGTCTAAAACATTTTATTCTTTCTAGATTAAGTTTGATGAGAGGATGGAAACTTTGTCCTTGAACATAATAGCCACTCTAATACTTTAAATAAATATCATTTTATCGAGTACACTATGAATGTCATCTCTGTAACCCATCTGACTACAGCCAAGAAGTTTAATGCATTCTGTACTCATAACTCTATTAGATAACAAAGATTATCAATAGATCCATTAAAAATCTGAACACTGTGAATATTTGAGAATTCCTCCTTAAAATGTTTTTTTTTTTTTTCACTCCCTTTGTAAGGTTTCCACAGCATTAGAGATGTTCTCTACATACTTCAGTTTCATTCCTGGTTGTTTATTGTTGTAATATATTTCAAATAGTGACATTAAAAACAAACATGCCTGGTGCTAGAATTGCAGTATAGTGGGTTAAGCCACTGCCTGTGATGCCAGCATCCCATATGGGTGCTGGTTTGAGTCCCAGCTTCTCCACTTCCAATCCTGTTCTCTGCTAATGCACCTGGGAAGGCAGTGGGAAGTGACTCAAATCCTTGCAGCCATGTATTCACTCGGGAGACCTGGATGGAGTTCTGGACTCCTGGCTTCAGCCTGGACAAGCCCTAGCTGTTGCAGTCATTTGAGGAGTGCACTAACAGATAGAAGATCTCTTTTTCTCCCATTTGCTTTTTCTTCTGTCTGTGATTCTGCCTTTCAATGAAATAATCTTTTAAAAAATTTTAAAAAGCAAATATGACAAAAGTAGCAAGGTTTCTTGATGAATTTCAATGCATTGCTCTTGGCTCTGATCCTTCATTTGAGAACATTTTTAGTTTTCTATGATAATATTCCTCAGCTCCCCCAAATAGTTATTTTTACTTATACCTCTGTACATAAAGAAATAGACAGACAATGACCTTAACTTCTAACAAACTGATTGCATCTGTATTTGGAACTAAACATTAAATAGTGTTCAAGGTGGTATTAGATTTATGTACCATAGTGATAATGCCAACCCCAAACGGTCCTGTCCTATGTCCTCTCCTCCTCCCCCCTCCAAACCCATCCTCCTCCCTGTTGCAACTAGGGATACACCAGCTAGGATGTATAAACAAATAATTCCTGTAGATGTACTTGGATTTACTGTTTGGTTTTCAACTCCCCAGAATCTGTGCCCCTGAATTTGATTCAATAAATTCAATAAACATTTATTGCAACTGAAGTACTTATTGAAGGGTGACTGAGTGATGAAACAAGATTATATACATACATATATATGTAGATATATATATTCTCAGAAACCTTTTATTTAAGGAATACAAACTTCATGCATTTCATAAATACAACTTTAGGGACATAATGATTCTTTCCACTGTACCCACTCTCCCATCTTCCTCCTTCCTCTCCTGTGCCCATTTTTCTTTTTTACTAAGATCTAATTTCAATTAATTAAAAACAGAAGATTAACTATATACTAAGTAAAGAGTTCAAAAAATAGTATAAAAAAACCTGTTCCTCAACAGTTTTTGGATTTCTGATTTTTCTATGACCCACTGTTCATTCAGGAGCATGTTGTTCAGTATTCATGTTTGCATCTGTTCTAGAGATTCTTGAGTTGTTGATTTCCAGCTTCATTTAACTGTGGTCAGAGAAGATGCATGGTGTGTTTTCCATGTTTCTGAATTTGCTGAGACTTGCTTTATGGCCTAGCCTGTGGTCTACCCGAGAGAGAGTTCCAAGCAAGGTGAGAAGAACGTGTATTCTGGAAATGTAGGATGAAAAGTTCTGTAGAAATCCTTTAGGTCTATTGGGTCTGTAGTGTCGATTAACTGTTGTTTCCTTGTTGATTTTCTGTCTGGTTGATATGTCCATTGCTAAAAGTGCGATACTGAAGCCCCCATACTCTCCAAAGCTGGTGCTGACCCCTGGTTGCTGGGGTCCCGAGTTGTGTGCATCTATACCCTCCACATAGGCACACAGTGTCCCTCTAATTTGTGTAGCTTTCTCTGCCATTTCCCCCTTAATTCTTCCCTGAGACTGCACTCTGTACCCTTTTTTTAAAAACTATCTTCCCCTAAACTAGAGCAGTAAGTTCCCTCTATATTCTGCCACCTTGGTGTCTCTGTCAATAATATATATTTTTAAAATATTTATTATTTGAAAGAGTTACAGCGAGAGAGAAAGAGAGGGAGAAAGAGAGGAGAGAAATCTTCCACCTGCTGATTCACTTTCCAAATGGCCGCAGTGACCAGAGATGGGCCAGGCAGAAGCCAGAGACCAGGAGCTTCATTGTGGTCTCCCACATGGGTGCAGGGACCCAAGCATTTGGGTCATCCTCCGCTGCTTTACCAGGCACATCATCAGGGAGATGGCTCATAAGTGGAGCAGCCAGGCCTTCAACTGGTGCTCATTTGGGGTGCCGGTGCTACAGACAGCAGCTTAACCCACGGTGCCACAGCGCTGGCCCCAAGATAATATTTTTGACTTTGAGGAATTTGTATGCATTTCTCCTTAACCAGAACAAGGTAGAATATGTCAATATACCCTCCAATTTTAGGCAATATATGTAAATTCTGTAAGAAAGGCTGGACAGGGAGTGAATTAAATTGATCACACGTGGAAAAACAGGGTTATTGGCCTGCAAGAATAAAGATGAAAGCTGCATCAATGGGAAGGTTTTACATTGTTCATGTCTAGCACAGAGAGCTCTTCAAGATGAAATTACTTCAGTGGGTATGGATTTGAGTTCAGAAAGCCAGCAGCAGTCTAACACAGAAGTCTTCCACTTTCTTTTCCTCCTCCCATCTGAAGAGAAAGAACACATCGTTTTGTTGCTTCTGCTACCCACTACAGGGCAGAGATGAGATGGATGGAGAGGAAGCTCCGACATTCAGGAGACAGTGAGGTAAGAAACACGAATGACTTCAGAAGGACTGCAACTTCAAGAAGCTGTGGGAAAAGTTATGGAAAGAAGGGCAGGGAGTGGGAAAATGACCACTATGCAGTGAAAGGAGTTAATGGAAGGCCTACAGTTTGGCAGGAGGAGGACTTTGGCAGTGTGGATGCATTCAACTGGGATCCTCTGTATAGCCCAAGAAACAGTGTTTCACCTTGAGAGATGGAAAAGAAGTTGGGCCAAGGGTATGACATCTGTCTCCTTCTCTCTGCAATCCCAAAGGTCATCCAGTGGCAGCTGCTCTCCTCAGCCTCCTCTCTCTGGACTGCTTGGTAGCAAAACTAGTCTACCCTCAGATCCAGATGAAGAGATGGTCGAACGGATTCCTTTTTATCCTTCTCCTCTGCTGTAGTAGACAGTGACTGCTCCCCATCATAAAAATACAAGGTAATGAGTATACATACAGCAACAAGCACGTATAGTTAATCTCAATGAGAGAGATCAGAACAGGTTCTATCTTAGCTAAGCTACATGTTAGATCCCTTCTGTCCACTCATAACCATAAACTTGTTTAGGCCACTTCAGCCAGCTGAGGGAATTTCTACCAGTTCCCTACTCTGTTCTAATTTATCCAGACACCTACCTGGCATCAGTGTTCCCCCTGTTTGCATAGTCCAGATTGATGACTCAGTTGGAAATTCTAAATTTCTATTGATATTTTCTGACATCACTGACCCTTCTGGTTCATCTGAGTACAACTTAAATGGTATGAGGGATCTGTCAATGTTGAAATATGCCAGTACATTGCTTTTGTTAGTTAGGGAAGTATTCTTAGTATAGATCTGTGGTTCTCAACTTCGGTGTGTGTCAGAAATCTCTTGGAGGGCTTGCTAAAACACAAATTGCTTGGCATCAGCCCCAGAGCTTATGATGCTGTAGGTCTTGGGTGGAGACCAAGGCTTTGCATTTCTAACAAGTTGTCAGATGACACACAAGATACAGGTCTAGGGAATGCATTTGAGACCCACTAATATTAAAAAAAAAAACAACTAAGTCTAAAACATGGGTGACCTACGTTAAGTTGAATTGTCTTCTTTCATCTGAAATCAATCTACGTCTTTATGTGAATCCCATTTCAGATAAGAGGTGTATTTTTCTGTAGAGTCTGAATGTACTTTATATTTTTATAGGGTTAGCCCACCAGATAGGATAGTGTCCATATTTGGACAATTGTATGTATGAATGAAAATAATTAATCTATGATGGGTGGCCTCCTTACAGATGATTAAAATCCATAAGAATACTAATACCGCCATTGTTTGAAAACAATAGGTTTGTGGCTTCCTAAATTCATGGCTCCCATTGAGACCAACTCATTTAATGACCCTGTCATTTACAGCAACAGTTCCAGTTGATATCTCCTTGGAATTAAACATGCTAATGATTTGTACTTTGGAATAAATGTTCTGTGGTCACAACCTATTAATTGCTTCACCTGTATTATCTTTCGCATCAGTGAATTCATTGTTAAGCCAATGACTAACTGTGAAACAAAGAACTGGCCACTGGGGTACAGGACAAGAGCAGCTGGACTGAATCCAAATTGAGCAATCTCATGAGCCAGTAGTCAGTGGTGACCCAAGAGTAATGGCCAGAAAGTGTCAGATACACAGGGGAAGTGAAAGTTAGTGGCTCTTTATAAAACCTTTATGAGGAATAAGGAGGCATATCTTCTTCTTAAGACCATAAAATAAGGGACGATGATGATGTAATTGCAGAGAAAAGATGACTAGGACCTCCTCATGCAAAAGTTAACATCTGTTTTATAATGCGTCACAGCCTTCTATAGTTATGTGACTTATGAGAGATGAGAAACACAAGCACCCTGATGAGTTTTATTTAAGTTGACTGTTTATTGAAACCCTGGCTTTCTCCAAGTTTGTGAAGCAGGAAAAAGTCAAAGTTCTCACAGGGTAAAAAATCTATCTCTACAGTGTTGCTGGTTGCAAAGACTGTGCAAGTCTGGAGAAGAAAGTTTTCTATACTGCACACTTAGTTTGTGCTAGTTAGCTCTGGATAGAACTATCCTGTTGGATTCTGCTGGTAATCTTGTTGGCTAATTGTGCAAAGTTTTTTTTTTTTTTTTTTTAGAAAACTGGTCTTTAGCCATGTCATATTTATGTATGCATGTGCATACACATGCATGAGTGTGCACACATACACTTATTACCTAAAATGGATATTTTGCTCCCTAATTGTGTTGCTCTTTATAAATACATTGCATCTATTTCTCCTAAACATAATTCAAATTCAGAAACTGTAAACCATCAGACTAATCTTAGTGACTACTATGACAGTATTGATCACTGTATAACTAAGTCAATGGCATCTTTAATTTCTTGCCTAGTCCTTCTTGTCTTCTAAGGACAATTACCAACAATATTCTTTTCATGTCATTTGTTATATTCACACAGAAAAGGAGCACTATGACATCTCTATACTCATATTCCTCCTCTAACCTTTACCTGCATTAACTCACTTGTCTATATTCAAGGAGAACACTTATTAATGAGCAATGGGGATCCAGGACAGGCAGGGTCCAGAGAGGCAGAGAGGATCTTTCTGCAGTAAGCAATGAGGAAAAGAACCCGAGAGCTTGCCATCTGGGAGGCAAGACGAAAGAAAGATATTATTTGAAAAGATCTGCAGCCTTGAGTGTTAAGAAATTAGTCAAAAGAACTTGATGGCTGTACCTATGTCTTTTTTTTCTTCGATACATCATCAAAGTCTCCATCGGTAGCCAAGTGATGCATCAGTAGTGATAATATATTTGATGCTAACATTTGGAGAAGGTCTCCTTGCTGGACAAGAATACAGACCAGCTGGAGAGGTTTGGGCTTAGTGCAATCTTGAATATCTCTATAGCTTTAACATCTTGGGTCTGCCACTATGAATGTGTCTGAAGGCACTGATGCCTTGTGGATATTTTAAAGGTTTTGTCTTTGAAAGTAACACTTAGATGCACACACACATACATGGCTTTAAAAAGGCTGCAATTAGTTTTAATTTTAGTACGTGCATTTACCTACCAGCTTAGCAATTGCCTACCTATATTGAACCCTGCCTAATTTACAAAACTATTTAATCTGTGCAGGCTTTGAATGCTTAGAGATGTTACTGAGAAAGAGGTAGAAACCTGTCAGTTTGCATTACTCAGGTTTTTTCCAATTGGAAATGACTTCTTAATACATCTAAACTGCTTGGATTAACAAGGTGCTGCAGGAGCCACACTGCTATATGTCACTTGGTTTACCTGTTGACACATGTTAGTAAATAAAGGAGGGGTCACCCATCAGTGGTTTTCAACTCTTGCTTTGGAGAATGACACATTCTACAAAATTGCATGTAGAAGGAACAAAGCCTATTACTTCAAGACTGGATTTACTGTGAATCACATTCCACATAAAGTAGAAAAACAAAAATCAAGAAATACATGACACACTGTCAAGCGAGCTGAACAAATGCCACCCTTCCCGAGACCTTTTAGGAAAGAGGTGTTAAATAAGTGTAATGAGATTTCCATGCATCTTCAGAGGAAGCTAGAAAAATTCTAGCCAGAGCTGTTCCAACTGTTACAGATTATGGTCAAGGAAACAACTCTTGGTAAGGAGCAACTGAAGGAAGACACTACATAAATGCTTTGTTTTCTCAGGAGGGGTTTCTGCTCTAAGAATTTTTCCAGGAGACAAATATTCACCAGGGAGGTTGGTTGGCTTGTTTTTCTTGCTCATCTGTATTTATTATAACCTTTCAAAGCAAAATGACTTGGGCACTACATTTCAATTCCACAACCCGTGTGGCTCACTTTTTGAACAGCTTTACCACACACCAAGCCTGGTTTATAATTCTGTTCCCCTTATCAATACTTTTGTTTGGAAAACAAGTCCTGTGGAGAATTTCTCCCATCAAGCTGTTTCAGTTAAATACATTTTTCACAAGATGAGTACATACAGGATTGGTAACTATAGAGGAAGTTTAAAATATAAATTCTATGGGATGAAACTCAAGCAATTTTAACAAGTATTTTTCAAAATGCTTCAGTGACAAGAGATCTGAACACATACTTTTTCTGTATCCTGTGTAAGTATTAAGTATTCCTGATGCATTGTCTATATATTTTTACCTAATGCTACGGAAAGAAAACGAAGTAACTAAAATGGAATATGTAGCATTTTATAAGGAAGTTAAATGAATTTTAGTTCAAATCACGTATTAGTCAAACTTAGATTAGAAAATCCTCTACAAAGTGAGAAAGTAGAAGTCACAGTTGAGGATAAGAGAAATGCCACACTTATAGTGCTAGATACTTTCTTCATTACACTGAGATCTTTAATTTCACTACAGACTGAGTTTCTGTCAATGAGGGATGGATCTGGTTTATTTTTACTCAATGTCAAACATCACCTCCCAAACAGTTCACTCTTCCTCCACTGTCCCATTTGTACTACAGATGAAGCACTCAGGGCTGTCTGATCCCACATTTCTATCTTGATTATATGGTTGTGGGCCTTAGTGATGCCTTTGTAACTCAGTATCTGGTAAGACAAGCCTCTAACATTTTTAAAATTGACTTAGCTATTCAGTATCTGTCACTCTTATATTTAAATCCTAAATTTATTAAGTCATTATAAAAACCCTGAAATTTTGATGAACACTGCATTGAATTTATAGACTCGTTTGGTGGGGTAGATTTACATGTTACAGCATTAAATCATGCTTCCCAGGTCATGGAACACCTCTCCATCTACTTAGATTAGCTTTTATGACCTTTGATTTTCAAAAGTTCCTTTACAGAGATCTAGGAGGCCATTATCTGCTTTTGGCAAAGTTAATTCCTGGATACCTTGCAGTTTGGTAGTTACTGTGAACATTATGAAGGTTCGCAGTGTGTGGTCCATGGACCACTGAGATTACCTGAGACCTTATGGAGATCTGTAAGATAAAACCTACTTTCATAATAATATAGGGGTATTTTTGACATTAGAACTCTGTTGACATTTATACTAATGGTGCACAAGTAATGAGCTACAACTGCTGTTGCCACACACAAAGGCTATGGTGCTAAATGATAATTATCATTGTATTCTTACCACCACACAGTCAATGAAAAGTCAGTTTCACATAAGGTTCTATTTGATGAAACGGTAATGATTATTATTTTTATTAAATCTCTGATCTAGAGAATGTGCTGGGAAAAGCATGTATTTATTTGAGAGAGAGAGAGAGAGAGAAATAGAGAGATTAGAGATCATCCACTCACCGGTTTACTTATCAAATGTCTGCAATGGCTGTGGCTGGGTGTGGCTGAAACTAGGAGCTAAGAATTCAATCCAGATCGCTCATGTCGGTGGCAGTGGCCCAAGTACTTGAGTTGTCAGGACTGTCTCTTTGGGTGTGCATTTTGAAGGTGGAATAAGTAAACTGCAGTTGGAAATCAAACCCAGGTATTCTGATGTGGGGCACAGGCATCCTAACTGGCATCTTAACTGCTAGGCAAAATGCCCACCTAAGTATACGATATCAAATATTACCTGTAAAAAATGCAAACTTTGCATAAAGCACTTTTGTATGGTGAAGTCTGATGATTGTCACAGAAAAAAAAATTGTGTGACTAAGTCAAGGGCTGAACTTACTGGTTTCTAGTTTTTTTCATTGAGCATCAGTTTTAGTTGAAAGAATTACTGACAAAATACAGTTACTGAGACTTAGGCATTTGACAGACATTTTCAGAAAATTTTTTTAAAATGACTGTATTACTTTAAGGAAAAAATAGACAATATTTATTATCAATCATAAGAACTTTGAAGGAAAATTAGAATTTTAGAAAATTTTTATCTGCCATGACACCCTCAAAATACTGACTTTCCTGATGAAACAGGAGTAATATTCAAAGGAGTAATTTTAATTTGAATAAAATGTGTTTTCTACTTGGATCATATAGCATTATTATTTAAATTATTTTCTGCAACCCATACACATTTCTTAAAGTGTTTTTAAAAGTCTTACTTAAAATGTATATCTAGTATAAGGTTATGTTTCTCAAAGTATAATGCTTGAACACCTTGGATCATAAGTTTTTTTTTCTTTTAGAATAATTCTAGACCCAATAGGAAATTTAGATTATTAAAGCTGAGAAATTACAGAAATTACACAAAATTGACTAGCACACAAACATATATAGAAACATTTTTAGTGATACTCTTTGGATATTAGTAGTTGAATTTTTTTTACTAACGTGTACTGCATTTTTATGAATTGACTTAATGGTTATTTATATTGCCTTTACATTGTAGGATGTAGATCATCAAATCTGGTTGCTTCACTTAGGAGAGTACTGAGATCACAGAGAAAGAGCCAACGTGACCAATGCGCTATTTAATAAGCTAAAACTACAACTTTTCAAACTAATAGACTGGTGTTCTAAGTAAGTTCAGATATAAAAATAAGTTCATATTTAAAGTTGTCCTATGGAATGTAGATAATTTTTATAATCATCTCTTCACATTATTTATTCTATTTATTTTAATATTATGTCTAAGCCTTTTAAAGTATTAAGTAATATTAACAAAAAAGCTTGATTTTCCTGTAATTCTGCTCTAGGCACTTTAGATTCTACATAAATAATTCCCTGTTCAGTTAAAATAAAAAGGAGCAATTTAAAAGATTATATTTGTCAACATGAGGTAGGTAATAACATAGTGAACCAGTATTTTCCTAATAAAACTTGATGTTAACAATCAGGCACAGTGGAAGATCTAATTAGGGTTCAAGATAAACCACTATTTTGTAAGGTAATAGTACAAAAAGTTAATTGACATGCTTTTAGACTCTGTGTTGCAATTAACTTGTAAGAAGCTACTACCTATTGAGTTAATTGTAGTTGAAATCCACAGCTATCTCAAAAGTCTATCAAAATATTCCCTCTTCTTCCAGCTATGCATCAGGGCAGATGTTTTTCCATATACAACCAAAATAATGTCCTGCAATAGACTGGAAGTAGAAACAGACTATGAGAATTCAGATATCTTTTACGAAAGAAGAAAGACCAGAAGAGGTACACAAAGGAAAAACAGCATCAGGCTTCTCACTAAATAGCTGCTTTGCTGTGGAGATTTTTTATACTTGCCTCAGCC
Organism: Oryctolagus cuniculus; assembly: GCF_051225735.1. Taxonomy (NCBI): domain Eukaryota; kingdom Metazoa; phylum Chordata; class Mammalia; order Lagomorpha; family Leporidae; genus Oryctolagus; species Oryctolagus cuniculus. Next base: position 158,245,714 of record NC_142869.1, read on the forward strand.
AAAAGGCAGAGAAATGATGGAGACTTTTTTCTCATAAAGAAACTTTACTTGTTTTGACAAGTCACGGTTTACTCTTATTTTTTAACATTATTACAGATTTTATAAATTTCTCAGTTTTATTTCTTTGGGATTTTCATTAATTAAGAGTACAAAATCTTGAGACTCAAAAGTTTGAGAATTATCAGTGCAGAGGAAGGCTACTGATTTTTAATAGGTTGACTTTGTATCTGCTGAACTCATATCAGTTATGGTAAGTTCTTTTTAGATCCTGTTGAATTCTCCTGGAAGATGATGATTTTATGTATTGATGTTGATGTTCTACTTCTTTGATTCACTTTTTTCCATTCTATTTATGTTTTACAAACTCTCAGAATTACGGTAGTATGTATACTTGTTCTTAATTCTAGTGAGAATGCTTCCAATCTTCCTCCATTAACTAAATTGTTTATTGTAGGTTTTCTTCTATGTAGACTTTATGAAATTTAGGGAAGCCTTCTTTCTAGGTTGCTAACAATATATTTTTAAATCATATATGTGTTGAATTGTTTCACATATATATTTGCATCTGTTGAGATCAAATGATTCTTCCCTATTGTTTCTGATGTTGAATCATTTTTATATTCCTGAGATATTCCATTGATTATGATGCATTATTTTCTCAATGCACTGTTGGATATTGGGAGCAATTATTACATCCAAGAATTTTCCATATTTTTGTATAATTAAAGATATCTATAATAATTTTCCTTTTTTTCTATTTTTTTTTATCAGGCTTGGGAATCAACATATTTGCTACATGAAATGAACTGGGAAGTTTCAGTCATTTCCCATTTTACAAAATTTATTTTTGGTAAGAATTGTTTCTTAAAAGTTGGGTAGAACTGACCTTCAAAACCAACTTAGAGATTTTGAAAGGTACGTTCTTTGACAACTACTTAAATTTCTTTAAAGCTTTTCACCCTTATTTGAGTTATTTTCCTCTTTCATATCGTATTTACTTAAATCTCGCCTTAATCAGTCTATCAGAAGTCTACGTTCCTCTGTTTCTTCTCTGCATACCACTTAGCTTTTCTATTGTTTACTTCTTTTTTTTTGCTTCCTTCATTTTGACTTCCCAGGCTACTAAAGCAGTTTTCAGTAACATTCAGCCTGTTTCCTTTTTTCTTAACATGAATATTATTTTCATAACCAGTTCTTTCAACTGACTTTTCATGACTTCTTGCTCTTGAATCAAATTGCTAATATATTCTTATATCCCCTTGAGCATAGTTATATATATTATGCTCAATTTGAATTTGTGTTTGGGGCTAGTGTTGTGGTACAGCAGGTAAAGCTGCCACCTTCAATGCTGGAATCTAGTGTGGTCACTGGTTAGATTCCTGGCTGCTCCATTTCTAATCCAGCTCCCTGCTAATGATCTGAGAAAAGCACTGTAGATAGCACAAGTACATAGGCCCCCATCACCCACATGGGAGACCTGGAAGAGGCTCCTGGCTTCCACCTGGCCCAGCCCTATTACAGCCATCTGAGGAGTGAACCAGAAGATGGAAGATCTGTCTCTCTCTCTCCCTAATTATTTCAAATAAATAAATGTCTTTAAAAAAATTCTTGCTTCATCAGTTGCAGATGGTGCATACCATTTAGGTTTTAATCATTTCATAGAGACTGTTCTTCCCAGCAGCCCAGTTACTTTGGCAGAGGAACTCAAAATACCCTAATTTATGTCTCAGTGCAACTTGAGTTCAAGTTCTTATGACAGCATGATCTGGAAAGAGAACTATGTTCAAAATCAAATGAAATTTCTCTTCTAGGTGGATAGGATTGCCTATGACCAATGTGATTGAAATTGTCCTTATCTATGATAACTAACATTGTAAAATACATAATGAAGAAAAAGAAGAGGATGGATGACTCATGGACAGAGATGGGGGATCAAGGAAAAGTGCCACTTACGGAAGTCACAGCACACCTCCGTAGAGTCATGACACATCAATTAGTGCTGGCAAGGTCTATTCCAGAGCAAAGGGTGCAATGCCAAAAGCAGAGGGCTGTGTGACACCGCTGTCAGCACTTGTTTTAAGTGGAGTCACATGCTTCTGCTTTCTGAGAATTAAACTCGGATAAAGCAAGGAGGATGATAAAGGGATGAAGCCTCAGAATCAACTCTGAGGAGAGGTAAATACACTTAAGTGTCTCCATGGTTGCTGACCTTTCCTTGGTTCACTAAAGCTGTGGCAAAACAGTGAGTGCATAAGTCCTGAGTGTTGTAAGCATGGCCACTGTGCTGTCTCCCATACACAAGGGTCCTGCTATGTCCTCATCTGATGTCCTCATTTTCATTTAGTTGGTTATTTACCCAACTAGGCAGGAATTGCTAGACAATAACACAACACAAATTTTCCTCTGAACTAAATAAACTGGAAGTATACAGAACTTTAGTGCCCCTTTGGACATGAGCAAATAATGTCTTCATTTATCCCTTTTAAGCAGTTATTCCTGCAATCCCTGTTTACTATGGCCCCCAAACATGTCTTGAGACACAGGAGCTTATCTGTCAACAGCATGATGAATTGACTAATTACTGTGAACACAAATTATATAGTATGGGGCTGTTTTCTTTCATCATGGGAGAAAAGTTGAGGCAAGTAAACATACTAGGCATCCTCATTCACTCCAGACCCAATGTGGAAAAGGCCTAAGTGAATTAATAGGGCTTATGTGGTATTTAAAAGGGAATATGCTTTTAATGCATTTGTGTATTCATGAAATAGAAAAAGGCTAATCGTGCGTCCAGTAAATAGTTTTAGAAATGCCTCATTCAATATACTCATATTGATAAGAACATATTGATAAGAGTATTTTAAAACTGACATTGCATTTGGATATTATATGACAAAATCAAAATAATCTATGGCTACTGAAATGAATCTGGATTGGGTTCCAAGATGGTGGAGTAGGGAGGAAGCTTACTGCTCTAGCCCAGGAGATGATAGTTTAAAAAAGTGTAGAGAGTATAGTCTCAGGGAAGAGTTAGGGAGAAAATGGTAGAGGAAACTCTACTGAAATTAGAGAGACTCAGTGCACCTACGTGGACTGCATGGGTGCCCACGGCTTGGGACTACAGCAACTCAGAGCCTACACACCAGTGTTGGAAAGTGAGGTGAGACCAGACGGTAGCAGTCCAAGAAACTAGCAAAAAAGCTGTAGGAAGAGCCTAGAGGGAATCCGGCTTGGAGCCTGTGGGATATAGTGTACCAGCCAAACTAAAGGGAAAAAATAAAAAAGGATGGGATGGACACGTTTCTCTCTCCCCGATCACTTTACAACAGTATCCTGTAATAAGCCAATAGAGTGGGTGCCATTTTGGACATATGAAACAGCTGTGCCAGCTTGTGTCTGTGCCCAGCAATTAGCCAAGTGGAGACTCCTGACTCTGGTGGGGAGAACTAACAGTGGGCTAGGAGCTTGTGACCGTGTGAAGCTTCTGTATTGGGACTGTGAAAGAAACTGAGGGTGTGTGGGAGGACTCACGGTGTGGCTGGTACTTTGGGCAGTCACAGTGGGAGACTCCACATACTCAGGGTTTCCTGGTAACCTGGTGAGAGACATTGCTGGGGAAACTAAACTTACACTGAGGACTGCACAGATACCTTGTGTGGTCCTTGGGACAGAAAAGAAGACTATTATACCCACTGGGGCTAGTGCTCAGGCACTGGTCTCCTTTGAGGAGAGGAGCTCAGCTAGCAGAATAGATTTCCCTTCTGATTAAAACAAAAGAGAAGATTTACCATGTCAAAGCTGGGTGTGTCACCTTAGGCACACCCTTATCCCTGGAGAACTGAACAGAGCTCTCTGGCCACACCCACTACAAGCCTCTAGAGATTCACTGAAAGCAGACATTCCACTTATCTACAGAGTCATAGAACAAAGATAAATGCCCTGGTATCAAAAGATTAAAGAAACCAATGAATATCTCCACAAATGCAGAAAAATTAATGTACCAATTAATAAAGAAGAATAGGAAGACAACATGATGCCCACAAAAGAACATGACACTTGAATACCAGATTGTGAAGATGATGAGATGGAAGAAATGCAAGAAACGGAATTCAAAAAAATGATCACAAGATTACATAGAAGTAATCAGAAGCAAATTCATGGACTACTGAAATCTGTACAGGACATGAAAGAAACTTCTCCTGTCAAATCGAGATATTAAAGAGAAATCAAAATTAAATGAAAAATTCAACAGAACAAATAAAAATACAGTGGAGAGCCTTAACAACAGAATTGGTGAAGCAAAAGAAAGAATATTGGACTTAGAAGATGAAGCACAAGAAATTATACAATCAAACCAAAGACAAGAAGAAGAAATTAGAAAACTAAAAAGCACTGTTGGGAATCTACACAGTGCTATAAAAAGACTCAAAATAAGGGTTCTATGAGTTCCTGAAGGCATGGAAAGAGTGAAAGGATTAGAAGGCCATTTAGTGAAATAATAACAGAAAACTTCCCCAATTTGGAGAAAGAGACATCAGAGTAGAGAAAGCACATAGAACTCATAACAGACATGACCAGAAAAGATCCTCACCATGACACATTGTAATCAAACTCACCAAAGTAAAACATAAAGAGAAGATTCTAAAATGTGCATGGAAGAAATGCCAAATTACTTTCAGATTATCTCCAATTAGACTCACAGTGGACTTCTCATCAGAAACCTACAGGCTGGGAGAGAATGGTGAGATGTAATACAAGTCTTAAGAGAAAAAAACTGACATCCCAGAATATTATACCATGCAAAGCTCTCATTTATGGATGAAGGTGAAATAAAGATGTTTCATAACAAACAAAAATTCAAAGAATTTGTAACCACCCATCCAGCCCTACAAAAGATGCTTAAGGATGTGTTGCACACAGAAATACAGAAACATGGTCATCACTACAAAGGAAGGTAAAGGAATAAAATCTCTTAGTAAAAGTTCAAAGGAAATTCAAAAAAACAGGAATATTTTTGGAAAAATGGCAGGGCCAAATCGTTACTTTCAATAGTCACCTTGAATGTAAAGGGTCTCAACTCTCCAGTTTAAAAAAAAAGACTGGCTGAATGGATTAAAAAACAAAACCCATCTATTTCTGCATAAATGAAACACATCTAACCAACAAAGATGCATACAGACTGAAAGTGAAAGGATGGAAAAAGATATTTCATGCCAACAGAAACCAAAAAAGAACTGACGTAGCCATCTTAATATCTGACAAAATAGACTTTAACACAAAAACTCTTAAAAGAAACAAAGAAGAGCACTATATAATGAATAAGGGATCAATTCAACAGGAAGATATAACTATTATAAATGCATATGCACCTAATTACAGGGCACCTGGCTATTTAAAATAAATGTTAAGGGATTTAAAGGTAGACTTAGACTCCAGGACAATAGTAATGGGGGACTTCAATACTCCACTTTCAGCAATGGCTATATCAATCAGACAAAATATCAACAAGGAAACAGAAGATTTAATTTGACACTACAGACCAAATGGACCTAACAGATACCTACAGAATTTTTCATCCTAGAGTTGGAGAATACACATTCTTCTCAGCAGTGCATGGAACTTTCTCTAGGATTGACCACAGACTAGGCCATAAAGCAAGTCTCAGCAAATTAAAAAAAATCGAAATCATACCATGCATCTTCTCAGACCACAACGGAATGAAGCTGGAAATCAGCAACTCAGGAATCTCTAGAGCATACACAAACACATGGATACTGAACAACATGCTCCTGAATGAACAGTGAGTCATAGAAGAAATAAAAGAGAAAAAAAATTCTGGAAACAAATGAAGATAATAATACAACATATCAAAACTTATAGGATATAGCAAAAGCAGTGTTTAGAAGAAAGTTTATAGCAATAGATGCCTACATCAAGAAATTGGAAAAGCAGCCAATAAATGAGCTAACAATGCATCTCAAGGATCTAGAAAAACAACAGCAAACCAAACCCCAAATTAGTAGGATAAAAGAAATAATTAAAATTATAGAAGATATCAACAAAAATGGATGCAAGAAATTATTACAAAAGATCAGCAAAATGAAGAGCTGGTTTTTTGAAAAAACAAACAATTGACATACCATTCATTCAACTAACCAAAAAAAGGAGAGAGAAGACCCAAATCAATAAAATTAGAGGTGAAAATGGAAATGTAACAACAGACACCACAGAAACAAAAAGAATCATCAGAAATTACTACAAAGTGCTGCATGCCAACAAACTGGGAAACCTAGAAGAAATGGATAGATTCCTGGACACATACAACCTACCTAAACTGAGCCTTGAAGCCATAGAAAATCTAAACAAATCCATTATCAAGACAGAAACTGAATCAGTAATAAAGACCCTCCCAACAAAGAAAAGCCCAGGACCAGGTGGCTTCAATGCTAAATTCTACCAGATGTTTAAAGAATAACTAACTCCAATTCTTCTCAAGTTATTCATAACAATTGAAAGGCAGAGAATCCTCCCAAATTCTATGAAGGCAGCATCACCTTAATTCCTAAACCCAGAAAAGATGCAACAGAGAAAGAGAACTACAGAACAATTTCCCTGATAAACACAGACACAAAATCCTCAACAAAATTCTGACCAATTGAATCCATCAACACCTCAGAAAGATAATTCACCTGGACCAGGTGGGATTCTTCGTTGGTGTGCAAGGATGGTTAACATTCACAAATCAATCAATGTGATCCATCACATTAACTAACTGCTAAACAAAGAACATACGATTACCTCAATAGATACACAGAAAGTATTTGATAAAATATACACACTTTCTTGATGAAAAATGTAAGCAAATTGGTTACAGAAGGAACCTTCCTCAACACAATCAACATAATTTATAACAAACCCATTGCCAGCATCATATTGAATGAGGAAAAGTTGGAAGTATTCCCACTGAGATCCAGTACCATACTGGATGCCCACTCTCACCTTTGCTATTCGATATAGTTCTGGAAGCTTTAGCCAGAATCATTAGGCAAGAAAAAGAAATCAAAGGGATAAAATTGGGAAGAAGGAAGCCATACTATCCCTATTTATAGATGACATGATTCTATATATAGGGGATCTAAAAAGACTCCACTAAGAGACTACTGAAACTCATAGAAGAGTTTGGTAAAGTAGCAGAATATAAAGTCAATATGCAAAAATCAATAGCCTTTGAATACACAGACAATGCCACAGCTGAGAAAGAACTTCTAAGAACAATCCCATTCACAATAGCTACAAAAACAATCAAATTTTTGGAATAAATTTAACCAAGGATATCAAAGATCTCTATGATAAGAATTATAAAACATTAAAGAAAGAAATATAAGAAGACACAAAAAATGGAAAAATCTTTCATGTTCATAGATCAGAAGAATCAATATCATCAAAATGTATATTCTTCCAAAAGTAGTTTATGGATGTAATGTGATATCAATCAAAATACCTAAGATATTCTTCTCAGATCTAGAAAAAATGATGCTGAAATTCCTATGGAGGCAAGGAGACCTCGAATAGCTAAAGCAATCTTGTACAACAAAAATGAAGCCAGAGGCATCACAATACCAGATTTCAAGACATACTACAATGCAGTTATAATCAAAACAGCCTGGTGCTGGTACAAAAACAGATAGTTAGACAAACAGAACAGAATAGAAATGACAGAAATCAATCCAAACATCTACAATTTGACCAAGGAGCTAAAACCAATCCCTGGAGCAAGGATAGTCTCTTCAACAAATTGTGCTTGGAAAACTGGATTTCCACATGCAGAAGTATGAAGCAAGACCTGTACTTTACACCTTACACAATAATCCACTCAACATGGATTAAAGACCTAAATCTATTATATGACACCATCAAATTATTAGAGAACATTGGGGAAACACTGCACAACATTGGCACAGGCAAAGACTTCTTGGAAAAGACCTCAGAGGCACAGGCAATCAAAGCCAAAATTAACAAATGGGACAACTTCAAATTGAGAAATTTCTGTATGGCAAAATAAACAGGGAAGTGAAGAGGCAACTGACAGAAAAGGAGAAATTATTTGCAAACTATGCAACTGATAAAGGATTAATAACCAGAATCTACAAAGAGATCAAGAAACTCAACAACATCAAAACAAAAAACCCACTTAAGAGATGGGCCAAGGACCTCAATAGACATTTTTCAAATGAGGAAATCCAAATGGCCAACAGATACATGAAAAAATGTTCAGGATCACTAGCCATCAGGGAAATGCCAACCAAAACCACAATGAGGTTTCACCTCACCTCGGTTAGAATGGCTCACATACAGAAATCTACCAATAACAGATGCTGGCGAGGATGTGGGCTAAAATGTACCCTAATCTTCTGTTGGTGGGAATGCAAACTGGTAAAACCATTATGGAAGACAGTTTGGAGATACCTCAGAAATCTGAATGTAGTCTTACCATATGACCCAGCCATTCCGCTCCTCAGAATTTACCCAAAAGAAATTAAATCAGCAAATAAGAGAGTTATCTGCACCTCCATGTTTATTGCATCTCAATTCACAATAACTAAGACATGGAATCAACCTAAATGTCCATCAATGGAAGACTGGATAAAGAAGCTATGTGATATGTACTCTATGGAATACTACACAGTGGTAAAAAAAAAATGAAATCCATCATTTGCAACAAAATGGATAAATCTGGAAAACATCATGCTGAGTGAAATAAGCCAGTGCCAAAGGGACAAATACCATAGGTTCTCCCTGATCTGTGACAACTAACTGAGCACCTAAAAGGAAACCTGTGGAAGTGAAACTAACACTATGAGAAGCAATGACTTGAACAGCCTTTGTCTTGACTGTAAAGGAACAATTTATTATCATACTTTATTTCTTATTATTTTCTTTTTCTACTTATTACCATTGATGAAACTTTTTACTTAATAGAATTATTCATAGGTTTATAAATCCAATTAAAAATAGATCCCAGTAAAAAAAAAAGAGTGGTAATAAGAGAGGGGGAAGCTGTACACTTCAGCACACATTCTCACAGACTTACCCCAAGGATAAAGCTAAAAACTTGACATGGAACTCCAATGCCATTAAACTGGCTGGTACTAATGGCATCTTACATGTTAAAGTGATCACATTAAGTGTGTAACTGATCATATAGAAAGGATTAAATGTCAAATGGATCACATAAATAAGACCAAGTGTCTGGTAATAACAATAGATAGAATTAAAAAGGGGAGAATGTTCCAACATGGGAAGCAGTCCACACAGCAGACTCATAGAATGACAAATGCCTTAAATAGCACTCTGACCTCAGAATCAACCCTTAAGGCATTCGGATCTGGCTGAAAAGCCCATGAGAGCATTTCAGGCATAGAAAGCCAAGACACGGTGGCAAAAAATGATCTACGTGAAGAATCTCTGTGAGTGAGACCCCAGTGGAAAGAAGGGGACAACAAAGAAGGATGTACTTTTCTCTGAAGGGAGTAGAGAATTTCCACTTTGTTTAGGGCTCTGTCTAAATACTGACAAAGTGTATGGATTCAAAAGGCTTCTGTAGCCTTGGCAGCTCATGTCAAGAGCCTCGGGTGATCACTGATATTATAATTAAGAGTGTCAATTCTTAAATCAACAACAAGAGTCACTGTGCATTTACTCCCCATGTAGGACTTCTGTCCTTATTGAGTTGTGCTGTGAGAATTAACTGTAAAACTTGTTTTCAAACAGTACTTTATAGTTGGTGTGTCTATGTGGGTGCAAATTGTTGAAATCTTTACTTAGTATAGAGTTGGCCTTCTGTACATAAAGTTAATTAAAAACAAATTTCAATGAAGAATGGGGTAGGAGAGGGAATAGGAGGTGTGATGGGAGTCGAGTTGGGAGGTGGGAAGAACCGCTTTATTCCTAAATCTGTACCTATGAAATTTGTATTCATTAAATAAAATCTTTCTTTAAAAAAAACAAGTCTGCATCTAAGGCACTTAAATAGTCCATTAGCCATATGAAAAAAGTCACAGTTTTCTTTATATTAAGTGCTAAAATAAATTTTAATTTGTATTTCCCCCCAAACAATAACAAATACAAGGGATCTTCAAAATGTTTTTGGAAAATACTTATTAGGAAAAAAATTACGTGATTTCAATTTTTTTATGAAAATCAACTCATAGTTTTATAAAAATAAAATTTGCCTTGTCATCAAAATTTAAAAAAAAATTTTGAGAGGCAGGGAGACGAAGAAAGTGAGCTCCAATGTGCTGTTCTACTCCCCAGACACTCACAATGTTGGGGCCAGCAGCCAGAGGCAAATCTAGGTCTTCCAAACATGTGACAGAGTGCCAACTACTTGAGTCATCATTGCTGCCTCCCAGGGTCTGCATTAGTAGGAAGCTGGAATTAGGAGTAGGAGTCATATTGAGCCCACGTACTTTGATGTGAGATGCAGGAAATCAACTGGCATTGTAACCACCAGGCTAAAGTGATTCTCTGTAAACTTATGTTTTAATTACATTATTCATGAATGTTTTGAAGCACACTACTAATGCTGTGTTACACAAGCAACAAGTATTTACAATGCACACACAAACTGCTCTACAAACTAAACGACATAACAGATTTATATGATTTTCAGAAATATTTTTTTAAATGACAGCAAGTCATTCTCTTTCAGAGCCACAAATTTAATCCATAATTGTATCTAACCAGCAGGCAACTTAGAGATAGAAGTGGTCACAGAAGTTTTATTTCAGGGCTAAGTTCCCATCAACCAAGCCACCCTGTCCAAAAGGCTGAGTGGAAAATCTTTAATTACCTGTTGGGTTCTTTTAGGGGGAGGATTCAGTTTATTTTAATACACAAATTACCTCCTGCAAAGTGCTGTGAATGTTAAGAGAGTGCAAAATTTCAGGAAAATAGTTTAGATTTCAGAAATCTCAGTGCATGAAAAGATATAATGCTCAAGATATTTAAATCACATTTATGTGGAAACACAAAACTTAGGAGAGGAAACTGTTTTGCTATCTTAGACATTATTCACTGCTAGCAAAACATTCTTCACACGTTTTGTACATACACTCAGCTTCTAGACCCCGAAACTCTTAAGTGGAAGAGATTTTATTTCCTTATTATTTACCACTACAACCCAACAATGGAGTGCTAAATTAAAAAACTACCCAGATGGCACTCATATCCTAATGATGTAAGGACTGCCAGTGTACTGCCTCTTTCCAGAGAAGGTAAGCACTGTGACCCTCTGGGAAGGCATCTCTGTCCCGGTCAACTGAGATTCTGAAAATGAGAACACTGGGGGATAGACCTGGGAGCCTGGCAACAGGAGGGCTGAGGACGCTCCTCACTGCACAAAGACTTGTCTGTTCATTCCGTGCCACCTTCTGTGCAGGGTACCTTCAAATTCCTAGATTCACAAGGACACCTAAATACCAAGTCAAGGCAAAAGACCTCCAGGCAAGGCAAGCTATAAGAAGCATTTGCTCCTTTTATATCTTAAGTTACAATATGATACATAATTTTTAGGACAAATCATGGACCGTTATTATGTTATTGCTGCTCTTGTCCATAAGACATTCTCTGAACTAAAGAACTGATTTTTTAAAAATCTAATTTGCATCAATAATGCATGGGATTTACAACAAAAACATAATTAGGAAAGCAAAATTTCAGTGTCATTTCGATCCTAGATTATCAATAAAAAGGATTTTACTATTGTAGAATTAATGTAGTTAATGATAAGATTAAAACAGGGGTAAAAATGAGTTGCTTTTGCAACGGTGTACATCATTGGCACTTAAAAAAAAGCCAATTCTAGCAAATAGTGGTATTTCACAACTTCCAAATTAAAAAGGAATTGCTTCCTGGAAATTTCGGATCTCAAAAGGAACTCTATTTTCACTAAGCCTGTAAATAATTCCCAAGAAGGAAAAAAAGACATTTAGAGACAGGTTATTTTTTTTTTTTTAAATCCCATCTAACATTTTAAAATCACTCTATTCTGAAAATTTGTGCTGCCAGTGGAGGATCTGAGGATTTCTCAAGGACAGAAGAGAGCTGTGAGCCATAATTGGGCAGCAGGCTGGATTATAAAAACAGCTGCAACAGACTGGATCACCGGGTATTGTTAAAGCAATTTCTATCTATACTCTGATTTCTTGCATCCAAGGTTAGTATCTCCCTCAACCTAAGACAAAGCATGAAATTCCACTTTATTGGAATTTTTAATTGTTTTTAAGTAGTTAGTTTTTGCTCTTTAATTGTTCAGTGATGGCTTTGAATGACCTTTGGCAATCCAGTCTACCTGCTTACTGAATTTTTTTTTTTCTGTTGTAAATAGCCTGATAACTGTGTCATATTATTTTACTTGACATTTATAGACTATCAGTCAAATACCTGATACATTTTTCAGTACTGAAGATATAGCAATTATTAAAATATAAAGTCTCCTGCCCTCATGGAGCTAACAATCTCATAAAATATGAAGGATAAATGAATCCTATTGTGTGTTACATCATCTGAAGTGCTGTGGGGAAAAATAAGGTGGGGAAGGTGGAGAAGCAGTCTGGGCCGGGAAGCAAATTTCAACCATCTTCAACACATGACATCCCAAGATCCATAGGGGGAAAATAAACAGAAGGATTTAAGTATGTGCAAATTTAACGATATAAGCTTGTTAATAGGAGGAAAGACATAGAGGGAGGACAGATTAATAGATGAATAAACAGTGGTCCTGAATCTCCCACTTACTAGCTATGGAACTGAAGATAAATGGTATTAACCTCTTTTCTTAGGTTTTTGAAGGAGTGCTAATAATTTTTATTCCAAAAGGATATTATAAGGAAATGAGTTGATACGCGGAAAATATTTAGAGCAGTGTACAGCACGGAAGTGCTAGCTCTTATTGTTAAATAAACATCGCTATTTTGGGGGAAAGGAGCCCTTGGCTGTTGGGATGTGGCTGAAGTGTTTACCATAAAATGCCATTACTTTGAGTCAGGCAGTCATGGAAGCATGGCAGCCAGCAGACAGCATGTGAAGAGGGCTCTGGTGTCTGAGAAACATGGGTGTGAATTTTAACGACAACAGCACGATCCTGTACAAGCAATGAACTTTTTCTGAATTCCATTTCTTCTTCTATAAAGTATGTGTTGAGGAGCTAATGGAGCAGTGTAAACAGAAAACCTCTGGGACATACAGGCAGTCAACAGATGGTAGAATCATGGCAAGTCTTGGACAGAGTTTTTACTCTTTTTCTAGATGGTAAAAACAACTAGAGGAAAATAATTACATGCTCAAGAGATGACTGTTTGAGAGTACAAGCACTTGAGCTCTTACATATGCAATTGATAGTCTCATTTTTATCCACTCTCAAAAGCATCCCCAAAGAACATTTACTTGTAACTGTGTTAGGTTAATGTGCTACCAAATGCAACTAAAGGAATATGACTACATTTCTCAAAAACCCCTCTTCTGTTACTTCAGAACATTCTTCAGTTGAGATTAGCTTTCCTTTCAAACCACTTAAATTATGGAGATTATGCTGATTCTTCTCTGTTCCATACAAGCATTTAATTTTAATAAAAGTAGTCGCTGACCTTGTATAGTTAAGTGGAACAGAATGCTTAACAGGTACAAAGCAGAGATGTCTGCCTGGTAGAAGCCAGGTATGTGGGTGAGCGACGGCTCCTTTTCTTTCCTCTCTTTTCTTGGAGGGAGACAGTGTGACTTGGACCACGCTTTATCAAGGTGCATTGCAACCTTTTCATGTTTCACAGGGGAAAGAGTGCAGGCTCTGCAGGTTAAGGTTCAGGACCCCTGATCCTGGCCCCAACTGGCTGACTCATTTACTCCGTGGCAGTGGGAAAGCCACAAACAATCTCGGACTTTTAGTTTGTAAACTAGGTTAAAACTATTTTCACAACAGGAATATTGTGGGGTATAAAATGCCCTAAGAGGTTTTGAAAAAGTTTGTTAATGAGCACAGGACTGTTGCTATTACAATGGGCTGTCATAAGAAGGGATGATAATAGTCTCATTCTTTTTCCAATTCAATTTTTCTGAAGTGCACTTAGCAGTCATTTTAGGTATGTTCTTTTCCCTTTTTATGTCTCTGAGTGCTTTGCTCCTGTCATTTTCTGGAGTCAAATACTGCAGAAATTTTGAAATTGGTAAGGGAAAAAAGGACGAAGAAATAGAGTCCTTAATGGAAGACTTCAGTTAAAAACAACTTAACAACAATGTCTATAATATTGCATGCATACAAAGCTTGACTGCAATGAGAGAACTTGGACTAGAAAGGTTCACAGCTTGTTTCTTGCTCCATTGTTTTTGGATGAAACTAACTAACCTGGTGTCTTTCTCCAAAGCACCGAGTACCTATTCTGTGTCAGCAGACAGTGCCAGGTGCCAGGATTAAAGCAGTGAACAAGTCAGTAAGGACCCTGCCTGTAAGAGGTTAAGAGACACTGAGGATAAACATCAGCAGATATACGTGCAGTAAAATTAATTACAACTGTGTAAGAGGAAAAAGAGAAAAGCAATAAAACATCTAAAAATTCAGAGACCCAGAGAAGAACACTTTCCCATCAGTTTACTGAAAAGGGAATTTCATAACCTCTGCTTATTCCTATAGTGAACAACGTTCAAAGTTAAGAACTATTTACTTTTTATTTAACTGCATTTATACATTTTACTCTCATATTATTTGACAATCATGATATCGAATGTGGGTCCTCTCTTTGAGTTGTAAGAGCCCTTATGATATTGGTGATCGCTTCCAAGTAAGATGAGTGTCTATGTTTAAAACATAATGCATAACATTAATAAAGTCTCAGTTTTTTTCCTGCTTTGAATTCATATAAAATATTTGCTGAAGTTTTACGTAAATGGTCTGCTTTCCCCCATGAGTATTAGCTATAATTCTGCTACAATCAAAGCATTTTCAGGATCCTAGTCATAATTATCTTGTAGGTGCCCTGAAATGGACAGAGCTATTCATCGATATCAAGGCATCACACTGCCAACAGCAAAGGCAATGTATGGGATGGGAGGAAATAGTGCAAACTATGTATCTGATAAAAGGTTAATATCTGAAATATGTAAGGAACCCAGACAACTCAATAGCAAAAACCAAAATAACCAATTTAAAAAGGTGCAAAGGAACTGAATTGAATTTTATTTCTTTTTTAAGATTTATTTTAAAGGCAGAGTGACATAGAGAGAACTTCCACCTGCTGATTCACTTCTCATATGCCTGCAATAGCGAGCAGGGCTGGGCCAGGCCCAAACTAGGGGCCAGGAAATCCAACCAGGTCTCCCACGTGGGTGGCAGGGACCTAAACAGTTGGGCCATCTTCTGCTGTTTTCTCAGGAGAATTAGCAGGAAGCTGGACTGGAAGCAGAGCAGCCTGAGCTTGATCTGGTGCTCTGAAAAGCAATGTTGGCCCCTAGACTTTTCTTAAGAGAAGATATACACACAGTCAACAGATATATGAAAAGGTGCTCAATATCTGTGAGTTACTTGCCCCTTGAGGACATGCAAATCAAAATCACATTGAGATATTACTTGACATGGGTTAGGATGACTATTATCAAAAAATAAAAAAGGCTCAAAAATACCAAGTGCTGGTGAGGATGGAACGCTGGTGTACTGTTGGTGAGAACATAAATTGGTGCAGTCACTATAGGAAACAGTACAACAGTTCTTTAAAGAATTATAAATAGAACTGTAGGATACTGTAATGCCACTTCTGAGTATATCTCCAAAGGATGAAAATCAGGATCTCAAAAAGATATCTGCCTTCCCATGTTCATCCCGGAATTATTCTCCATAACCAAGACATGAAAGCAACCCAAATGTCCATCCATGGACAAATGGATAAAAGAAAATGCAGCATATACATATAATAAATATGTATATGTATAGCCTTAAAAAAAGGACATCCTGCCATTTGTGACATGGATGAACCTAGAAAATGTTTTGCAAAGTGAAATAAGTCACAATACAGAAGGACAAATACTCCAGGGATGGACGTTGTGGTGCAATGGGTTAAGCTGCCATTTGTGATACCCACATCCCACCTAGTAGTGTGAGCTTGAATTCTAGCAACTCTACTTCTGCTACTGTGCCTGGAGAAGGCAGTTGACTGTCCCTGTACTTGGGTCCCTGCCACTCACATGGGAGACCCAAATGGACTTCCTGGCTCCTGGCTTTGTCTTGGCATAGGCCTGGCTGTTGCAGCCATATGGGGGAGTGAATCAGCATATGGAAGATCTCTTTCTCTCTCTCACTTGCTCTCTCTCTCTCTCTCTCTCACACACATACTTTGTTATTCTGCTTTTCAAATGGACACATAAATATTTTAAAAAGGACAAATACTTTTTGATACCAAATATATGAAAAACCTAAAATATTCAAACTCACAGAAGCAGACAGTAGAAGAATGATTGCTAGGGGGTGGAAGGAGGGAATGAGGAGCTGCTGGTCAAAGAATATACCAAGATCCAGTCCTAGAGATCTACTGAATATTGGGTGCCTATAGTTAACAAGAATGTACCATGCAATTAATAATTGCTTAGAGGGTAGATGAGACATTAAGTGTCTATCACAAAATAATGATAAAATAAAGAAGGTGGGAAGAAGTCTTTAGAAATGACAGGTTCATTTAAAGCATAGATTGTGGTGATGGTTTCACAGCTGTATATTTATCTCCAAGTCTTTCAAGTTGTATACATTAAATATATACAGCTTTTTGTATGTGCATCTTCCCTCAATAAAGATTAAAAATCATATCACCATATTAGACACAATGGTATATGCATGCAGACACATTAATTACCTGTTTCCTTTTCTGCTGGGCCTAAAACATAAGAAAAGAAAATTTAGGAGAAAAGTAAACTCTACTCACATTGCTCACATAAAGTAGAAGGCCAATCAAACAAAGAAAAGTAGCCCAGTTCCTGTTTCTAAGTTAAATTTAATTTTGTTCTTGGTCTGGTCCTGAGAATAAAACAAAATCACTTTTTTCCCCCTAAATATAAAAGGAGTAAGGAGCAAGAGAGACAAGGAAATCTGTTGAAGTTTTTCTTAAGCTAGGAGCAAGAGTAGTTTTGAAAGACTGCTCCCCTGACAGTCCTACCTGAGTAAGTTTCTAGTATTTATTCTCTATGATACTCTCACACTGGCTAAGAGGGAGTTGACTCCAGAAACGGAGAAGGTGGGAGATACCACTGCTCACTATTTATTCGAGTGTACCATAGGGTTTTCTTCCTTATACAGATTTGTTTTTATGTGTACAAATGAAAGGTTATTTATCCATATCAAGGTAGATTGTATGACTATAAAATACAGAAATAAACAGAAGTATATTGCATCTTTTCAGTGTTCTTGGACAGGTAAATGGTCAAATAATAACAAAAACACCTAAGAACAAAAGAGCTTACAGTGCGACTCTAGATAGGGCTTGTAATATTTGTATAAAACAATATTGTATTTATTCAAGTGTCTGAAAATTTTTTTATCTTTACCAGATTTGAAAGCCTTTAATCTATTTTTATATCAGTTTTTTTTCAAACTGTGTTCAGAACACTTAATACTTCCAACACACAAAAATCATTTGAATGAGTATTCAAAATGGAAAACCAATATGCTTAATCTTCCACTTTCCCCAAATGATCTAATGTTCATTGCTTTCACTTTAACACAACATGATATCATAATTAATGATGTTAAACTGGTAACTAAGGAGGTTCCATGTTGTTACTCTCGTGATATAATATTGGTTGCTATAGTGATGAGATGGCTTTTTTGTTAATCACTCAGGAGGTTGGTTATCGCATGTTAGAAAAGCGTGCCCAGATTTCAAGAGAAAAAAGGAATAACACAACCAATTAGAATCAATCATTTTCATTGGCTGAATTTTGATAAAACTATTCTAATACCAAGTAACTCATAAATTTATAATTTATTAAGTAAAATCATACATTGAAAGTTACCAAAAATTTTTTAAAGGAAGACCTTACTTTTTATTTTCAGATATGGGCACTTTACATGAACTACAAACATGTTCCCTGCCTCAACTAATGCTACATGTGTTGTATAAGCTGCTTTTAGGACACTTTGAGCAAAGAATTTGAGGCCTTTTCTATTGCTCTTAATTATATCAAAGGACTGATGAATAAAAGCTGATTTTGTGACTGCCGCAAATTCTAATCTACTTATTTCTAAACATTTTAACCATTGGTACACTTAATGAATAAAACCTGAAGAAAGAGAAAAAATGCACAGTCCTCTCAAGAGATCTAATCTTTCAAGGACATCAATATATTGCAAGCAATTAAAAGCTGCAGGAAGTTCTATCAGTTTATTTCAGCACTCACAATAATCAACAAGTTTCCTCCTCCTCTGAGTGTCACTGCAGAACAGAAAATAAAATCACGTAATACTGTACTGTTACTGATCAGGAAGGAATCGACTGCTCAGAGTTTAAATGTTAGACGTACTTACAGTAATGTCAAAAAATACAACCCATGAAAACACCTTTTGGTTTCTTGAAAACTCAGAATAAGAACAAAGGACAACTTAAGCACGAATCCTGGGTCTTTCATTCAAGCAGAGTCCCAGGAGGCATATTAAAGCAATGAATAGGAAAAAGCTCTTCAGTTCACCAGCTGAGATTTTAATGAGACATTTCCCTTTGCCATGGCACAGGATTGTTCAGGAAAGGAAGGGACTTTTCATAGAACATTCAGTTAATAGGCATTGTTGGCTCTCACTGCCACTTCGGCAATTGCTCACTGCACTGACCTTCTATTTTGGCATATTCTGTGAGCCTAGTGTAATTGATCAAGGCAGCTTTCTCGAGACATTTTCTGACCACTTTCTTCACCTCTTCTGCTGGTATGGGAGTGGCAATATCTTTCATTAAAACCTACCGAGAGAGGAGAAGGGGAGAGAGATGGACACAGAGAAAGAAGATGGATGTTGTATAAAATAAATACTAAAAACACATTGTAGCAGTTGTCCCAGATTTGTCTATTGCCAGGAGGGGGAAGGGGCCCTAGGTAACATGGGGGAAGTAATGAGTCGGCACTTCACAACCAGGAACGTAATCCTCTGGTCTTGGCTCCTCCTGTCTAAGCCTCATTTATGCACATCAAAACCTCCCATAGGCCAGGCCACCCTTCAGTGTGACTGTCACTTTTCCTCCAGGGACCCACAACACCATTAGAGCAGCTGTTTCAGATCAGGATTACAGTCCTTGGGAAGAGTAATAAACAAAGTTTGTCTTGCACATCCCTACTTTAAAGGCCCTAAACTTTTTGAGCAATGTATTTGTAAATCATAATAAATATTCCATTAAAGATAATTTCTGAGCTCTAAAAAATGTGATCCTATACTTTCACTAATTACACTTTACTGACTGTGGTGTGCTGAAAATACCAGACCATAAGGGAGGAGAAAGCTTCCTTATCTTAGTGAAATGAGTGCTCAGGGAATATCAAATCTTAAAATACACGGAAACTTTCCACAGTTTTGAAAAGTTAACTGATCATTCTCTCTTGGTCCCTAAAATGTCCTTTTGAAGTTTTCCTTAAAATGTTTTTCCTAGCGGCAAGCATGGGAAAATAGCTGTATCCAGAATTTGAACTGTAACATAGTGAACACTTTTGTAAGGGCTCATAGATAACTTTAAAACTTACTTAGTGACCAATTGTTCACAATAACTTGATGAAACCATTAATAATCAAACTCTATCTTTCCATATATTTAATGTATTTTTTAGTTAGTGTACATTCAAATTATGAAATATAATGCAAAATGCTCAGAGAGGAAAGTGCTTTGTTAGTATTCTAACTGTTCCATTGGTCTCTTCTCTTTGGAGAAATATTGAAGAAACACAAAAACATCTATTTCATGTCTTATTATTTCACTCTCTTTTCAGTCAGCTTCAGCACAAGGATTTTACAATCTCTAATTTATGTGACTATCCAGACATTGGTGATTCTTGACAACATTTAAAAATTTAGTTAAGGAAGATTTCCTGTTTTGAAAACAGCCAAATTTATCATTTGAAAGTTTCTTCTCCTATCAAAAATAATTATTCTTTGTACTATTCTGACATACAGCCAGAAAAGTCCTGTGGCATACACTAAAAAATATACAAGCATTAAAGATGTGCCATTATTTTACATGTGATTATTACTAAAATGTAAGTCGAAGAAAAAATTTCATTCCAAATCAAACATTGTGAAGTTATCAAGCTTCCCGCAGTGTCAAACTTTAAATAACAGAAGGAACTGTTAAAAGAAGATGTATATGTGTGCCACAGAGGTGAATCCATGATTTAAATCAGGCCTTATTTCATGTTCTCTAGGAGCTGTGCACTTAATTTGGAGTGGAGGGTGGGAACTGAATCCTGCTGCCTGGCAAAATGCAGAAAAGGGGCTGGCAAATGCAAAATGGCAGATGTCAATCTTTGCTTCATGCTTCTCCTGTTTTTCCAAAGCATCAGGTATTAAGAATTCACATGTAGATTTTATTTATTTTTGTGAGTTGTCAGTAAGAGATGTGAAAATGAAGAAATGGCCCTTAATATATCTTATTAAAGTCAGCAAAAGACGTGATTAGTGACTACAGCTGAAATAAAGATTACTGTTCATTCTGCCACTGTCCAATGCAGGGCGCAAGGGCATCTCGGCTATTGCTACCTCTTCCCTGCTGGGGACAGATGGGAGGCTCTGCCATGGAAACTAGGATGGTGAGATTGCATTAGGTGCCCACGATGGGATATAGTCCCCCCCAAAAAATAATAAATAAAAAACTCTGATCTTTAATGATTTCATTTTAACTATGAATAGGATGAAATAAACACTTTGGAAATCCTGGGTTATGTGCAGCATTTAATAGCATAACAATTTTATAGAACAGTTACCATAATATTTCTATAATTAGATACATAATAATCAGGGATAAGAGAATATAGAGGAAATCAGCTAATAAAGCAAAGATCTCACTTTGATCATCAGTTCTAGGTTTTATTTCCTAAGTTCTTAAGTTACTGAAATAGAGATGTTATATCTGAACAACATTTTTTCCTTTTTGCTTTTAATAGAGATGCTAATAAGCAATGTGATATGTAAAATTAATGTAGCAGAAAAATGGACAAGAATAAGTGCTTGGAGTCAATAAATTAAATCCAGGGAAAAAATCATGAGCTATAGGTGATACCTAGAAATTCTTTTTAATTCTGATATGGAATGAGTTGACCACATTATTTTATTTTATCCATTAGCATGCAACTAACCTATGAATAGATTTACATACAAATGTAAATGATGTTTTCTTTCAAACCTCAATTGCCAGAAACATAGGAATAGAGTATATTCTCTTCAAAATGATTTTTCAGCATGAAATAAAAAATCTTGTTTGCAATTTATTTTGGGTGGGGGAAGTGAACTTCTGTAATGTGAATTTATTTAAGGAATGCAAATTGGAATAATTTAATAAATTCTGGGATGCACTGTGAGTAGAAAGAATGGAATAATGATAAATTCTTATAGGTATGAGGACTATGATAAGAAGTAAAAACACCATTGAAGAATTAACAAAAGACAACTGTGATATCTAAAAAGAGAGATAATTATAACCACACTTAATTAAAAAAAATCTATCCAGAGGGGGAAAAAATGAAGTGGGAAAATTGGCTATACCAAAAAGATGCCATCATGTCAGGATAAAACAGGGTGGGAAAGGGTGGGAAAGGCTTCACGGAGGAAGAAGCAGGTACAGGGAGAGTTTAAATGTAAGAAGAACAGAGAGGAAATCACACAATGTGATGGACTTAATAAAGAACACAGCCTCACGGGACGGGACTGCCTGCCTAGTTTAGGCACTAAAACACACAGCAATTGAGAACAAACAGCATTTATAAAGCAAGGTTCAAACATACCCTTTCAAGTAATGAAAGTGTAGCTTTTAGAGCACCTTCTGGTC
Organism: Oryctolagus cuniculus; assembly: GCF_051225735.1. NCBI lineage: Eukaryota > Metazoa > Chordata > Mammalia > Lagomorpha > Leporidae > Oryctolagus > Oryctolagus cuniculus. The sequence goes on from NC_142869.1 coordinate 158,267,759, forward strand.
TTCCAAAGGGGAAACAGTATCTTTAAAAACAAAAACAAAAAAAGAAACAAAAGTCATTTAATACCAAGACTGCTAAATAACAACCATTTACATTACTTGGCATATTGCAGAATGATGAGAAGAGGTCAACATAGCATCTACTCATTCAGGGAAATTTTAACAGATGAAGTATACCAAGCCCTGTAATTTCCACACTTTAAACAGTGAAAGTGTAAACTATGATGGAAAAGTTTCTAAAGATTGGATGATGCATGAACTGAAGAAGGGAAAAAAAACACTCAAAGGTCATGAGTGGATATAATGAAAATGCATCCTCTCATAATTTCTCATTTCATCTTTGTTCTTCAGGTCTCTGAAAAAATGAAATGACTTCTCCCATTTCTTCCTGTAGTCATGTATGGAAGGGAGGTCAAAGGTAGTACTTGCAGGACAAACAAGGATTCACTCTTTACTGACAGCTGCCTGTGCGGGCTCATGTCTAACTCTGCAAGCTCCCCACACTGCATGCATCAACCCTCTGCAGTTCTTCCATCAGCAGTCATTTATCCCAAGAGTTTTATTCCCATATATTCACACCGCAGACCAATAGGAGAGCCGAGTATGGGATATTCTGAAATAACTGTCAGATGACGCTGACGAGCTCCTGGGAAGTTCGTTCACATGGTGGTAACAGGTGTGTTGCTCCTTACAATGGGCTCTCTCTCAGGTCAATTTCCATTGAAGGAGTACCCATCAAGGAGCCATTTCTTCCTGCTAGAACTCAGTTCAGCAAAGCACACCCTTCCAGGACTGTAGCTCCCTCTTCAAGATCACCTGCTACAGGCTGCTGGGCTGTACCTACGCTGCCACCTTTCTGCCAACTAAAAGCTTGGGAAGAAGTTTACCCTTTTCCATTTCTTCTCGATTATTCAAGGATAATTAGTCACAAAATAATTCCTCCCTCACACTGTAATATGAACAGGTTTTCCCTAAAAAGAACATAAGTTTTAAGTTTGTTTTCTGCCTTTCTTCCTTTTAAAACAGTTAGTTGAATTTTTATTACAGCTGAGCTTTAGTTTTGTGAAATTTTTATTAGTCTCTAATAAATACACATAAATGTTATACAGATGTGATCAAACTTTTCTCCTGTCACTTTATTGTCAAAAATTCCCTTGCTGAATCTCATGCCTCTATGTACTCCATTACCTCTCACCCTCCTTGACACAGAAAAAGCCACAGCCAACTTATTTTGATAGAGGTTTTCCTGTGCAGTGGTGCTTTTTAGAGCATTAGCAAATTAGCAAAGTAGCTTTAATCATTTTGGCTACTATAAACCTTAATCCACATTTAAATAAAGCACAAATTGGGTTCTTGTAGTCCCCTCCCCCTGCTTAATCTTTTCAGTGTATTTGCATAATCCACCCATTGTCTTTCCTATTGTTTATTTCCATTAACCTGTGGGTGACACACTTTATGAATGGAATGTTACTGATCCCCAGATTACATTTAGCATCTCAGGGCTCTGAGGTCCCACTGGGCATGTTCAGAATTAGCATTTGCTGCCCATGATGTGTAAGTAATTCAACACATTTACAGAGTCCAAGTAATCCTGAATCAATAAAGTACAGAAAATAATGACACCAAGGCTTAATTAATCTTTACAAAACACGTTTTCAAAGAAGGGGATCATTTTGTAATGTCTTTCAGGATAAATATCTAGGGTTTTTTCTACTCTGACAGTTCTTTAACAGCAAAGTGGAAAACACTCAATTATCAAATAAAATTCACCCAAATTTAATACCTAATCTGAATAAGTTGACATTAACCTTAATGCTACTCTGGTAAATTAATTTTACAGATAAGTGAACTTGCATAGAATTGTCCTATCGTTAAACCATTTTTCTTACCTAGTTTAAAATACAGTATTTTTTTAGTCTTAAGTTATATATGCCCATAATCTGAAGAGTAAACTTATACTAAAAGGCTTTATAGGAAAAATAGAAGTCCTTTATGTCATCTCCAACCTATTCCAAGTAATTTCTGCTTTCTGGGAAAAAAATGTTGCCAAATTTTAGTTGATGATTCATTTGGTACTTAAACTTCATATCCCTAAATTGCACACAAATATCTTTACTTCTTGATTTTTCAGTTTGATATTATCCTATTAATTTTCTATTATGAAAGAGAAACAGTTAGCTTTTATTTTGCATTTTAAACAGCATTATTTGGGGGCAGGCATTTGGCTAAGCAGTTAAGTCATCTCTTAGGATGCTAAGTCAGGATGCCTGGCCTGAGCCCTCGCTTCTCCCCTTCTGATCCGGCTCCCTGCTAATGTGCATCCTGGGAGGCAGCAAATGATGGCTCAAGTACTCCAGTACATGCCAACCCACTTGGAGACCCTAACTGAGTTCTGGCCTACTGACTTCCATCTGGCCCAGTCCTGCATATATGGGAAGTTGGGTTGTGAATCAGCAAATCATCATTTGGAAGATCTCTCTCTCTCTCAGCCTTTCAAATAGATGAAAATAAATAAGCAATTAAAAATATTCTTTTAAAGAAGTGTGACATACAATGAAGTCTATGTACTTGGCTATAAAATTTGGTTAAGTTTTGACACTTGGAAAATATTATCTCAATCAAGGTAATTATGAACCCTAAATGCTTCCTCCCCAGAACATGCAACACTGATTCACCGTCATATGGGTTAGTCTATATTTCTAGTATTTTATATAAGAGGAAACATACAGGATGTACTTTCTGGGTCTGCCTTCTCGCACTTAGAATAGATCCTTTTATATTTAACCATGTACCAACAGTTTATTCCTTTTTTATTGCTGGGTAGTGTTCTAATACACAGAACACACAGCTTACCCACTATTTGTTAATAGTCATATGGCTTCTTTCATAGTTTGCGTTATGAATATTGCTGGTGTGGAATTCAAATAGAAATCTCTGTGAGGACACATGCTTTCAATTGTCCTAGGAGTAGAATGGCTGGTTATGTAGCAGGTGTTTAAAGATATTTACATTCTGAAGAATCTGCCAATTACCATTTTCCAAAGTGAAGTGTGCCATTTTACATTCTTTTTTAAAAGATTTTATTTATTTATTTGAGAGGCAGAATTACAGACAGTAGTGGTGGGGAGAGAGGGAGAGGGAGAGGGAGAGGGAGAGGGAGAGGGAGAGGGAGAGGGAGAGGGAGAGGGAGAGGGAGAGGGAGAGGGAGAGGGAGAGGGAGAGAGAGAGAAAGGTCTTCTTTCCGTTAATTCACTCCCAGATGGCTGCAATGGCTGGAGCTGTGCCGATCCAAGAGCTTCTTCATGGTGTACTATATGGGTGCAGGGGCCATCTTCTACTGTTCCCCAGGCCATAGCAGAGAGCTGGACTGGAACAGGGGCATCTGGGACTAGCACTGGTGCCCATATGGGATGCTGGCGCTGCAGGCAGAGGGTTAACCTACTGCGCCACAGCGCCAGCCCCAACCAATTTACACTCTTATAAACAGTGTAAGAGAGTCAGTTTCTCCACAATCATGACAACACTTGTTATATTTTCTTTCTTTTTTTTTTTTTTGACAGGCAGAGTGGACAGTGAGAGAGAGAGACAGAGAGAAAGGTCTTCCTTTTTTTGTTGGTTCACCCCGCAATGACCACTGTGGCTGGCGCGCTGTGGCTGGCGCACCGCGCTGATTCGAAGCCAGGAGCCAGGTACTTCTCCTGGTCTCCCATGTAGGTGCAGGGCCCAAGCACTTGGGCCATCCTCCACTGCACTCCCTGGCCACAGCAGAGAGCTGACCTGGAAGAGGGGAACCGGGACAGAATCCGGCGCCCCGATCAAGACTAGAACCCGGGATGCCGGCTCCACAGGCAGAGGATTAACTTTGAGGCAAGGCGCCGGCTGACAACACTTGTTATGCACAGGTTTTTTGTTTGTTTGTTTATTTGTGTTTATTTTGTTCTGAATTTCAGGAATATTGACAAGTGTGTAGGGGTACCTAATTGTGGTTTTAAACTGCATTTCACTATTAACAATGTTGAACATGTTTTTATGTGTCTTTTTGACACCATCTCTTTAACACATTTTTGCTAAATATCTGTTAAAATAACTTTACAATCGGGTTGATAAATTTCTTATAGTTTTGTCAGTTTCATAGATTCTGAATAAAAGTCTTTTGTGGGCTTTATATCATATAAATATTTTCATCCATTCTTTCTCTTAACAACTTTGGAAAATATCAAAAGTTCTTAATTCTGGTGAAATTCATAATAATTTTTCTATTTTACCTCCTCTGTAAATGTTATTTTGGCTTTGGTAAATTATCTGCATTTATACATACATGTAAAATCAGGTTAATTTTGACAAAATCGTATTGGGATTTTCCCCTATATGCTGTCAAGTACTTTTCTGCCAGATTTTGTTTTTTATCTTCTTTACCAGCCACACTTTTTTAGTATATGATTTTAGGCTGCTTTATGAAAGACTGACTTAATAATACTGAGTCTTTTCACTGATGAACACAGTCTATCTCTCCCTTTATTTACATTTCTTAAAGTTTTCTCAGCAATACTTTACACTTTACATTGTACATGTTTTGTCCTATTATAATCAGATTTATCCTTAAGTATTTCTACATGATTGCTATTGTAAATGATGGCTTCTAAATTTCAATTTTTGATGCTTATCCACTGAAATTGACATTTATATGTTTACCCAGGATCCTGCAATTTTCCTACCCTTGGATACTGAGGAGAATTTTGTCATCTGCAAATACGCAGTTTTGCTGCTTCCTTTCCAATCTGGATGCACTGGGTAGATCATCCAGCCAATTCAACAAGTAAAAAGTAGAAGGCCACACTTTCACTAGACAATGAACAAGGGCTAAAAACAACAATCATATCACAAATGTCTGTTTTATTCTTACACTTATTTTGTATTCTATATTCACTACTACATATCAGAGAAAACATGATGTTTGTCTTATTGGGAGTGGCTTATTTCACTAAACATAATGGTTTTCAGTTGTATCCATTTTGTTGCAAAAGACAGTATTTATTCCTTTTTATGGCTGAGTAGTATTACATAGTGTATATTTACCACATGTTCTTTATCCAGTTATTAGTTGATGGACATCTGGATGGATTCCATATCTTTGCTAATGTGAACTGAGCTGCTATAAACAGGGGGAGTGGGAATGTAAACTAGTACAACCAGCATGGAAAACACTGTGGATATTCCTCAGAAATCTGAACACTGATTTACCATATGACCCTGCCATTCTACTCCTGGGAATGTACCCAAATGGAATGAAATCAGCATATGAAAGAGCTATTTGATCAGCTTTTCTTGACTGGTCATATTGTACTGTATGCCTGAAAATTTCTGACTAGGTTCTAGACATTATACATGTCACCTTATTGCTGGCTGGATATTTTTGTATTCATTTAACTATAACTGACCTCTGTTCAAGAACATACTTAAATTACTGAGGAACAATTTTATTTATTCGAGTCTTATCTTACTTATTCCACCCTACATTGGGTGTTAGGGTTTCACATAAGAGATTTGGTAGGGGAAAAACCCAAACATTCAGTCTGCTACCGTGGACTGCATTTATGTCACCTCTTGGCCCCTTAACATTTGGTGTCTTTGAGTGTAGCTGTTTGGCCTACTGGTTAAGATGCTCATATCATTTCAGAGTGCCTGTGTTCAATTCCCAGCTTCTGACTCTGGCAGTGTTTACTCTAGGACTAACTTTTCCCATTGCGTAGGCAAAACTCTGTCCAATGCCTATGAAATATAAAGATTTTCACCTTGGGCAACAGAGGATTATTCCTGGCTCTGGGGTTGTTACCAATGGGGATTCCTGCCTAGAATGCTTCCAAATGACTTTTGACAATCCTTGGATAATTTCTTGCATACACACAATGATCAACACTTAGCTGGGGATGCAGGGGGAACTTTGCAAGTGTAAGTATTTTCCTTCTTTAGAACTCAGTCCTGAAAATTCTGGCTGATGGGCCTGCCTTGATTCACAGCTCTGTCTCTTCAAGTCAGGGGATCCTCTGGGTTACACTTAGGTTCCTCCTCCCAGAGCTATGGCCTAGAAACACTCCTGGCAGTGGGAAGGGGTAGCCATAGGGCTTACTTCATTTGTAGTTTCTCTCTCATAATTCACTGGTATCATCTCCTTATGTCTAAAAATGTCTTAAAAGCCATTTTTCACATATTTTCATCTGCTTTTTCATTATTTCAATAACCATTAGTACCTGTTACTCCACCTTGGACAAAAGCAACTTTTAAAAAATTCATGACTACTTTCCTCCATAGTGAACATAATTCTGTCCCTTCAATCCTCTTAACATGATTTTTTGAGATGTATATATATATATACACACACACACACAGACATATATATATATATATATTTACAGTATCTTCATTATATTGATCATGCAAATGTCCTAGACAACTGGAAAAAAAGCCTTTTTTTTTTTGGACAGAGTAGACAGTGAAAGAGAGAGACAGAGAGAAAGGTCTTCCTTTTTCCGTTGGTTCACCCCACAATGGCTGCTGCGGCCGGCGCGCTGCAGCGGGCACACCACGCTGATCCAAATCCAGGAGCCAGGTGCCTCTCCTGGTCTCCCTTGTGGTGCAGGGCCCAAGGACTTGGGCCATCCTCCACTACACTCCTGGGCCACAGCAGAGAGCTGGCCTGGAAGAGGAGCCGGGTGCTGACGCCGCAGGCAGATGATTAGCCTATTGAGCTGTGGCGCTGGCCCTGGAAAAACGTTTTTAAATGCCTTTCTATGCCCTACTCAATAATTTGTTTACAGCTAATACTTATATTTGTCTTTCATAGAGAATTTTTTAAAGTTTTTTTTTTTCATTTTCTTAAATTTGAAAAGCACAGAGACAGAGACCTTCCCTCTACTGTTTAACCCTCCAGTGTCCACAACAGGCAGTATTGGACAAGATTGATGCCAGGAGCCCAGAAGTCAATCTGGGTTTCAACACAGGCAGCAGGTACCCAAGTACCTCATTCATCATCTGTAGTCTTTCAGGGTGCACCTTTGCAGGAAGGTGAGTCAGAAGCAGAGTAGTTGGGACCCAAACCAAGAAATCCAGTACAGAATTGAGCATGCTAAGCAGTTACTTAACTGCTGTGCCAAATGCCCACCCGCTTCCTTTTAAAATGTTTATTTGAAAATATTTATTTGAAAGGCAGAGAGAGAGAGAGAGAGAGAGAGAGAGAGAGAGAGAGAGAATACACACACACACAAACATACACACAGACCAAGAGAGCAAGCTAGCTCTTATCTGCTGGTTCACTTCCGAACTACCTATGACAGCTGGGCTGCACCAGGCTGAAGCTGGGAATTGAATCCAGGTCTACTATGTGGATGGAATGGACTCAAAGTATTTGAGCCATCAGCTGATGCCTCCCCTGTGTGCAATAGTAGGAAGATGAAATCAGAAGCCCAGCCAGGACCCGAACCCCAGCACTCTGATTGGGGATGTGGGCATCCCAAGTGGCATCTTCACTGCTAGCCAAATGCCTGTTCCTGATGCTTATCTTTGGTTTAATTTCATCTTTGTATATACTCCCTCTGATACATTTCAAACTCTAATAAAATCTAATTAAAACAACCCCAAACCCTGCTCCAGGTGGAAAATCTCTTATTAACACATTAAAATATGGTTTATCAACATAATCTAGTGGAATAGGTTTCTCATCTGCTCCTGTCAGAACTGGCTGCTCTGTGAACTCAGCTGCCCCTCTGCAAGTCTCCAACGATCCTCACTATGCTGATTATTCCCTATATCCTAAGTATACTTTTTAACTTATTTTTCTGGGTACTCAGTGGGTATTTTAAATCTAAAAACTCCAGACTTTGGAATTTTTTGGAATAAATTAATTATAATTCCTACCTTCAGCTTTGTTTCTGAAGTTCCTATAATTTATGAAAATGATACTCACTTTTTCTTATTTTTGTGCTCCTATGTTTTGCCCTGCTCTGTGTAAGGAATATTTAGTTAACTTTATCTTTCAATAGTGTATTTTCTATGTTGTATGTGTGGCATTTTCATACAGTTTCTAAGAGTTCTTATTTGCTGTCTCAGATTTTTCATTTTTAATCTTGTTTTTATTTTATGGATGCTCCATCTCTTCAGCTCTCTCCAAGAATATCAGTAGCAGATCTTCTCCTCATATAATCCATGCTTTTTTCCAAGTTTCTTTTTTTTATATTTATTTGCATTGGACTCTGTCTTCCATACTGAAATACTTTACTCCGATATTGATGGTCTATGTTGTTTGATCATTCTCAAAAGTATGATCCCACGAAACTGAGTGGAAATTCTGCACATGTAGGAGGTTCTTGTGGATTGTTGCCTCTGCAGACTGGGAATCAGGTAGGGCTGCTGAAGAGGAAGTCTTTGTGATCCACAGCTTTAGGGCTGGCCACAGACCCAGGGGGAGACACCTGCAATGTGCTTGGAAGCTGGAAGCCTGCCGCCTGCCTGCCTCCCGGCATTTTCAGAGTGGACGGTGTGAGCTGGGAGAGGTCTGCAACTCCATCTTCTGAATTAATATTTTCCTAATCTCCTGTTTCTACTTTCAGCTGTACTTGATGCTTCTCCCTCCCTTCCACTGTTATCCGGGTACCACATTGTTTGCCCTCTTCAGGGAATAACTGTACAGTCTTCTGGGCAGGGTAGGGGATGCGCAGCTGCCTGGATGCTCAGTGGGAAAAGATCTCTGTGGAACTAAGTGCTTCTTGAGAGTGGATTTACAAAAGGGCCTTTTCTCTTGTTTTTCTACAGGGACTTTACATAATGCAATTCCTAAATGTTTTGGCAGTTGTAAATCAGATGGTTTCTATGACTTCATATCACCAGTTTCCATTTTGTCTCCCTGCAACCATATCTTAATTAGATAACAATTATCTACCTGAGTTTTTCAAATTTCTTCCTTTAACTTTTTTTCTTTCTTATTCATGTTGTCTTGGTAGACTTATGCCTTCTTCATAGGAACACTGAGCCAGGTATGTTTTTAACCATTAAGTTCTTTGGATTAACTATAATCAAGGGACAAGAAATGTTATCAAGATTCTTATATTTCACTCTGAAAATGCATCTTCGTATTGATAGCTCATTTCTTGAGTAAGAAGCTGTGTTGGTGCTGTGGCCTGTGTTTTCATAGAAGGTGAAAAAGGCAATGCATCCCATAACTGTGTTATAAGCAATGTGAAGAGTAGAGAGAGTAAATGATAAAAGCCTGAGGAAACGCGGTCAAACACCTCCACTGTGGAGGTGGGACTCGAGAGTCTCCTTTTCAGGTGATTCAGAGAAGGAGCAACAGTCCCTGGAACTGAGCAGCAGCCTGTGCAGGGATGAGAAATGCAATGGGCAAGCAGCAGGTTCAGTGCAGCAGATACAAGGGGGAATGGCGAGCTAAAAAGAGGACTGAAAATTAGGCTGAGAAACCGTCTACAGGTTGCAGAAGGTGGATTATACTGTGCAGGCCTTGGATAGCGGGGGGTGGGAAGGCACTGATAATTCTTGAGTAGCAGAAGAAAAATAAAAACAACTGTAGGGGAATGAAAGATCCAAGTAGAAAAATTAACACTTGTATAAATGAGAATACATACCTGAAATGGCTTATCTGGTTTTCTAAAAGGGAAGAGAGCCTCTCTTTTATTTCTTCAAACCTTTCTTTTTCTTCCATTGAAACAGTTCCAATTCCATCAGGCCTGAAAAAAATCCAAAATTTATAATTAATTTTCATATATTTCATACATGTATACATATATGTATCTATATCTACCTAAAAATCCAGACTACGTGTATTAGTTGTGTTTACAGTGGAAATTTATTGGAGTTACGAATGGCTTTACATTTTGATCTGGAATGAATGGAATGGAGTCATTCTCTTTTAGACAGTCTTCAAGGTAAATAATTACAATAAATATTTTCCAGGTCCATATGAAACAATGAGTAGTCCTTGAGACTGGCAGAGGAAAGTGTTTTATAGTGGTACCAAACACTTAAGCAAGTAAATGAATATCTCCTGAACAGAGAAATTGCAAAAAAGAAGCATACTGAATGGAAGCGCAAAAGTCTTAACTACTTCTCTTCCAGATAAAACCTAATATGAAATTGGAGAGTTAATTTTAATTGCTATAGGAAGCAGAGATTTTGGCTTATTTTGTTTATTTGTTTAAGCATGTGTGCAAATGAAAACAATTATTAGAATAAAAATATACAGAGAAAAAGACTAGCTGGTTTCTTTTCAGGATTTTGTGTTTAAATGTCAATGAGAGCTTTAATATTTTAAAAAGTAGCTGTGGAGACTGGAAGGAAATCTTTTTTACAGAGATGAGCATTCAATACATAAAATACATCTAACAGCAAGGACTTAGAACTTACTTGGTTTCAATTTAAGTCTCTGGTTGTATAGTAACCATCTAAAATTTTGAACAAAAATTTTAACATGTCTCTGTTGACACAGAGGAAAAAATTATTAATCTTATATTTATTTCAAAGCCTATTTATGTATTTCACTGACTACATGAGTCTAATGCACTAGCTAGTCATTTAGCATTAATCATTTTCCTTTTTCATATTTTTATTAATATAAAGAGAACAGATTTTGTGCATTTCATGAGTATGTTTCACCTGTTTCCTTATAAGCTTATCTTTCTAAAGATTAGAATTTCAAACACTTATGAATGAATTTATCATTTCAATATACTAATTTTAATTTTTATCCATAACACTGGCAGAAATAAGGATTAGTAAAAATAAAGAAAAATGAATGCTTGAAATAACTTTTCTAGTATGGTTTTTATTTGATGTTCCCACAAATTTTTTAATATATACAAACATACGTGGAAGTCTGTATCATGCATATGTTTTATGTTTGTTAACTAGTCAATTAGGATAAAAGCAATTAATTTTAAGTTCTACCTATTTCATGCTGACATATGATCTTTTATTAATATCAAAGCATCATTTAAGTATGAGCATTTTATTCTAATAGAGGGTAAATGATTTACTTTAGAAACTAACATGTTGTTGGAATTTCTGCTTTGAAAATATTAAATATTGCTTACAGTTACATTTTATTCTCAAATAGGGACATATTAATTATTCAATGTCATATTTAGAATAATACATCAGTGTCATCTATTCTGCCAGAATGTGTTTTGAATGTTAACAACAGTGAAACAAGCTGCAAAATATTGATCTTTGGGAAGGTAAAAAAGCACAATATAAGAATTATAAAGCAGTGAGCTACAAGCATGAGTTAATTCCAATGTTTTATATCGATTTAATAACAGTTTTCATGTTACTTCAGAGTCAATTCTCATTGAACAAATGCTAGCACAAAATCTAGATTGTAACTTATAAATAATCACTGACCAAGATCAGAAAAGTTCAACTAGAGAAATTCATGTAAATCATTAATTTGGGGATTCAGTCATTCAGATTGAAAGTATATCTAAAATGTATTATTATCTAGGCAGGAATAAAAACCCCTACCATAAGTCTATGAGTGGTTATTGCATTAAAAATAGCTATGCAAATGATGACAGAGAAGAAAGAATTTATCTTTATTACTCTGCTAACCAACATGATCCTTTGGCTTAGCTCTTTGTCAGATGTTATATGTTGAGATTTGAGTGGGTTTTCCTGTTTGGTTCAACTGTCAAATGAGATCGTGGTCTGTAGTGACAGAGTCAGCTGTTCTGTCATATTAAACGTCAGTGCAGCCAGGGGTCCAGGTGATGAAAAGTGGGAAAGGTAAGCCAGAGAAAGCTTACCTGTGTCAACCTTCACTAAGACAGTGGCCGTTATATATAGTGAAGGGCTTCTGTTTTACTGAGCTTATTACTAAATTAGGTTAAATGTAACATTCAGCAATTTGGGCTTGCCTTTATTCACATCTCCTTAACTCAGAGTATTGTACAAATATATTTGTGTGAGTGCTGAATATTAGGTACAAGAAGCAGGTTTTTGTAACTAAATTGTTGAGAAGGAATAGCATGTTTGCTGCGGTTAAGCCTAAAACAAAGTTCCTTCTACAATAATTTTTCTAAGTACAAATACTTCATGTATTGTCGAAGTCTTATCACTGCCATTATTAAAACCAACACAGAAATGATCAATTGCAGAGTTTTAAATATGTGCCTGGCACTGTGCTAGCTCTTTTGTATATGGAGTAACACAGAATGCACCCAGCAACCATATCTCAACTTTCCAAAAGGGAAAGCTGCTGAAGTTCAGTGAGGTCAGGTTACTTCCTTAAGGTCACAGCTGGAAAGTGCAGGAGGCTGGACTTGAACCTAGGTCTCTTTCCTAACAAAGCCAGGGTCCATGGTGCCTGTGCCATACTCTATTTCCCCTGTTTTCTTAGAAAATAACAAAGACCAATTCAAAACAAACAAGCCTATTAAACCATGAAAGATACACATGAGAAGCAAAGACGATAAAAGTATTTTAAATATTGTTGTTTATATTAGACATTGTGTATGCATGGGTGCTTCAAAAAGCATGGAAAAGTAAAATTGGGATAAGCTTATTTTGGTGAAAAATATTGAAATTTTCATTAAATGCATTTTCTATGAACTTTTTTAAAGACTCTTCATATTATCTGTATAAAGTAGAGAACTTAAAACTAATAAAATTTAAAACATAATGTCTATGATTGAGTCAGTGATGTAGTTAAAGATCTTAACAAAGGAAATCCTAAAATTTGCTATTCTATATAAATTACAAAATTGTATTTGCTGACATTTTGAGAATTAAACCAGTTATATTTTATTAATGCATATTTAGCAGACTCAGAAGGAGAGCTTTTAATATTATAGATTATATAAGCTTATACATAAGTTTATACATTTCTGTCAGCTCTGTCTCCCAAACATATCCAGAGCATGTCCACCCTCCTGGCTTCTACTGCTACCCCTCCAGGCCCAGCCACTGTTAGCTTCTCTGAGCGCTGCTATCACACCCTTGGTCTTCTCTTGCATCTCTTTCCTTGACAGAGTACTGGCCATACCTTGCCATGAGCCTCTTCAACACAATTCACTTCTAAGTACTCCATGGCTCAGGACCAGTAATGGTGAACCTCAGTATACAAGCCAAAGTCTTCACAATGGTCTGCAGGACCAAAGCCAGCAGTCTGGCTCCCCATCCTCCCTGTGTGACCTCATCTACTTTCCTCCTCTGTTCCATTCTTCCAGCCGTTGGCGTCCTAGCCCCCAGACGGGAAGCAAGGTCCAGCAGCCAGATCTCTGCCTGAGACTCTTCCCAGGTGCACTCACTGTTTATTTGCTCACTCCCTTCTGGTTTCTACAGACGTAGTTTGCTCAGGATTGGAGAGTTCTGGTCTAAACACTTTATATGAAGGTTTACTTTCCCCTTTCCCTTTAACTTATTTTGGGGTTGGTCATTGTACATGTGTGCACCATCCAATGTGATATATTTACTTATTTTCTTATTGTTGCCTATTTTGTACAGTATCCCTAGTGCTAAGAATAATGGCTGGCGTATAGCTGATGTGTAATACATACCTGCTGAGGGAATGAATGAGTGACATACAGAGTATAAAAGTATTAGTTATGTAAGAGTTATTAATATGACAAATTATAATTATTATTATAATCATAAAATTTGTAGTATATATTTATAATTGTTGTAAATTACTATGTCATGATTGTCATTATAATATTAAGTATTAAGAAGGTAGATATCATTTGAAACATTTTTATCACATAACAGTATAAAATTGGAATTTCATGAAAAGCAAACAAAAAAGAGTTTCAATGAAATATTTTGGGAGTTGAAGTTAAGTATTCTTAGTAAAAAGATCTCTAGTAAAAGTTAGCATGTGCTTATGTTTAGAAAATTTTCAGTGGTTAGATGGCATTTGAATTACTACTAAAAAAATTTACTTTAAATTTCAAGAATTTTTTCATTGAGGACAAAATTCTATAAGCAAAAATAACACCTTCTTGACATTGGTAAGACTATGTTAGTATGTGGTTATTCAAAATTCTAACATGAAAGATCAATTTTCTGATTCAAATGTTAATTGGGGTTTACTGTATGGCTGATGATTAAATATTAGAGTGGGAGAACGGAATCAAGATGACCAAATAGAGAGGGATTTCACTTGCTTCAGTACAGAAAGATATCAGAAAAAGGAAGGACTGCATTTCCAACAGAATGGCTGAGGGAAAACTTCAGTAAAGAAGTGATAAGAGGGGCTGGTGTTGTGACACAGTGGGTTAAGCTGCCATTTGCATTGGCAGCATCCCATATCATAGCACTGGTCTGAGTCCTGGGTGTTCTACACCTGGGGAAGCCCTGGAAAAGTCGTGGGTGATGTTCTGGAGACCAAGATGGAGTTACTGGCTTCTGGATTCAGCCTGGTTCTGGCTGGTGTGGCCTTTTGGGGAGTGACCCAGTAGATGGAATACACCTCTCACTCTCGCTCTTGCTTTGCCTTTCAAATAAGCAAAGAATGTGATGAGGACTACAAACAACAGAAGCTCTAAAAGTCAGCAGAGAAAGTAGAACAAATCACACTGCTGCCACAGCTCTTATGCCTGTGCACTGGTCCCTGGAGTATGCAATCTTGCAAAGAAAATGTAAAACAGAAAGCATGGCAAGCACCTATATTCCTGCAGACAGGCAGCCCTACAGGAGAATTCCACTGTCCTCACTGACTTTAAATCCAGTCTAGAAAGCGGACTGGGGTCCTAACAACCCCTTTGCCCCCCAAAAAAGGAACTCATATCATCTTCCTCCATGCCCCAAATCCAGACTTGAGCTGTAACAGAGTTACTGCTAAACTCTAAGATTTATTTTATTTGAAATGCAGAGTCACACACACACACACACACACACACACAGACATAGAGAGATCCATCCATTGTTCACTTCCCAAATGGCTGCAACAGTGGTGGCTGGGCCATGTCAAAGTCAGGGGCCAGAGCTTCATCTGGGTCTTCCATGTGGATGCAGGGGACAGAGCATTTGGGCCATCCTCTGCTGCTTTCTCAGGTACATTAGCAGGCAGCTGGATTGGAAGTGGAGCAGCCAGGACTCAAACCACCACCCAGACGGGATGCTGGCATTGCAGGCAGTGGCTTTACATGCTACAACACAATGCCAGCCCCTAAACTCTGTTCTGACAGTGGACAAGAAGCAGCCACCTCACCACCAGAATCTCTTATAACTGTAGACATGGCATTTTTCAAGGCTAAGAGAAGGTCCCCTACATCCTCCAACTGCAGGATCTTTGGGCACAAGTCCTGAAGCCATGCTCATTTGCTTTCCAGAATCTAGAGAATTTCCCCTCTGCTGCTTGGGGTTTAGCAACAGCAGAAGTATATAAAAATCCCAGAGGACTAGTCCTGAGGAAGTCCCCCCTCTGCATATCTTAGCACACGGTGCTGTCTGACCAGAGCACAAGTCCAGAATCACTCTTGGCAAGACATGTAGGAACTGAGAGCAGTTGCTTCTGTGTCCTAAAGCTCTGGGACTGTTGCTGTTGGGATCAGAACCCTGGAGTAACTCACTCTCACCTGTGGTATCTGGAGGGCCCTATCTGCATTCCTCTGCTATCAGACTGGTAGCTGTCAATGCAAAACCCCCAGCATATCAGACATGTACCCAGTGAGACCTGGGTAAGGACCACACTGCATCCTGCAGCTTGATTGTGACTATTAGTACACAATTCATCAGACACTGGAATTTACCCTATGAGACCCAAGGAAAAACATACCTGCATTCCATTGTCCCAGACCCACACATGCCAGTGCAAAGCCTTCAGCATAACTTGTAATTGCCTCATAGGATGGGGGCCAGGTCCCCTCCATATCACCCTGTGCTGGGACTAGGGACTCTGGGTGCTGCTGCATCAATCATGACCAACCAGAAGCAACTAGGGAAGTTCCCACTCATATCACAAAATTCTGGTTACACAGCTATTGGTGTTGTAAGCTGCAGAATTACTCAGGCTTGCCTGGCAAGACATGGGGCCAGCTATCTTTGTGTCCCCCAGAACCAGGAACCTGGCAGGGCACAGGAAAATGAAGAAGGAAGGAAACATGACACCTCCAAAAGAACACAATGGTTCTCCAAAAACATATCCCGATTTGAAATAAATCTATTAAATTCCTGAAAAAGAATTCAAAATAATGATCCTGAGGAAATTCCATGAGGTTCAAGAGAACACACCTAGACAGGTAAAAGAAATGAGGAAAACAAGACATGAAATAAATGAGAAACTCAACAATGAGAAAGAAAACATTAAAAAAGCCATCAGAAATTTGTGAGTTGAAAACTTCAATGAAATAGAAACAAATACAATCGACAGCTTCAACATCAGAATAGACCAAGCAGAAGAAAGAATTCCTGATCTTTAGGACAAGACTTTTGAAATAATACAGTCAGACAAAAATGAAGAGAAAAGAAACGAAAAGAATGAAGAAAGCCTGTAAGATATATGTGATACTATCAAAGGAGGAAATATTCAGATTACAGGGATACCTGAAGGAGAAGAGAAAGAAAACGACATTGAGAACTGAATGAAATAATAGTTGAAGACTTCCCAAATCTTGAAAGAGAAATAAATATTAGATACAGGAAGCTCAAAGAACTGAAATTAAACTCAATCAAAAAGACTTGTCAAAAGTTAAGGACAAGGAGATAATCCTAAAGACAGTGAGAAAAAATGTCAAATTACATAAAAAGAAAATCAATTAGACTAACAGCAGACTTCTCAGCAGAAATCTTACAAGCAAGAAGACTGTGGAACAATATATTCAAGGTCTTGAAAGACAAAGAAATCCAAACAAGAATATTATAAACAGCAAGCTATCCTTTAGAAGTGAAGGAGAACTAAAGTATTTCTCAGAAAAGCAAAACTCAAGGAATTCGTCACCACTAAACCAGTCCTTCAGAAAATTCTGAAAGGAGTCCTACATTAGAAGTAGAAATAGGAGGCTGGCCTTGTAGCCTAGTGAGTAAAGCCGCTGCCTGTGATGCTAGCATCCCATATGGGCTCTGACTGAGTCCCACCTGCTCTGTTTCTGATCCAGCTCCTTGCTGATATGCCCAGGAAAGCAGCAGAGGATGTTGTAATTGCTGGGGCCCCTGCACCCACATGGAAGACCTAGAAGAAGCTCCTGGCTCCTGGCTTGAGCCTGATCCAGTCATGGATGTGGCAGACACTGGGGAATGAACCAGAGGATGGAAGATCTTTTCCACCTCCCTTCCCACAACCCCACCCTGCAACTCTGCCTTTCAAGAACATAAAAAGACATCTTTAACAACAACAATAAAAACACACAAAAAAAGTATTCATTATGAAAATATATGACAGCACAAAATTCACTAACAGGGGAGATGTAATAAGTAACCAATCAAAATGAAATGTCAGTTCTTATCAATATTAACCTTAAATTAAAATCAATTAAATTCCCTAGTCAAAAGATATTGGTTAACTGAATAAAAAAACAAGACCCAACTATAGACTCCCAACAAAAAATTCACTTCACAAGATACATATAGACTGAAAGTCAAGTGTTGGAAAACTGTTAGAAAAAGATATAACATGAACATGGAGAGCAAAAACAAATTGGACTAGCTATACTTATATCAGAGAAAACAGACTTTGAAGTTTTGTAAAATTATTCAAAGAAGGACATTATACATTGATTAGAGGATCAAATATATTAACATAAATATATATGAACTCATACATATAAAGCTAATATTAGACACAGAGGGAGAGATGGGCTCTAATTCAATAATACAGATAGACTTTACTACCCCACCATCATCAATATACAGATCATCCAGACATCATAAATAAAGATAAATCAGAGTTGGACCATATTATAGAGCAAATGGACCTAACAGACATTTTCAGAACATTTCAGCAAACAGCTACAAAATACATATTCCTATAAGCACGTGGAACAAAACAAAAAGCTCATTTTATGAGAAGATAAACAAAATAGACAAACATTTGACTAGAAAATCAAAGAAAAAAGATTTAAAAGCTCAAAAATAGTTAGGGATGAAAAAAGGGACAGTACAAACAATACCACAGAAATACCAAGGATCATGAACAATTGTACGCCTTAGAGAAATGGACAAATTCCTGGATATACATAACTCTCCAAGATGAAACCAGGAAGATATAGAAAACCTAAATGACCCATAACAAGGAACAAGATTGATGCAGTAATTAAAACTCTTCCATCAAAGAAAAATCCAGAATATGCCAGCTCTACATTGGAATTTTATAAAACATTTAAAGAGGACCTAACTCCAGTGTTCTTCAAACTATCCCAAAATATTAAAAGTATGGAATTTTGCCAAAGTCTTTTTATGAGGCTAACATTACTGATACCAAAATGAAAGAGACACAACAGAAACAGCAAACTATAGACTGATATCCTTGATGAACCTAATTCTGCAAGTTCTCAACAAAATAATTCAGCAAACTGAATCCAACACTACATCATCACGCTTAAGTAGGGCTTAGCAGGGGTGGTTCAACATTCTCAAATCAATAAACATCATCAGCCCCAGCAACAGAATGAAGAGGAAAAACCATACGATCATTTCAAGAGAAACAGAGAAATCATTTGGGAATATTCAATATGTTTTCATGATGAAAACCCTTAACAAAGTAGGTACTAAAGAAACATATCTCAAAATGATAAAGGCTATACATGAGAAATAAATAGCCAATATCATACTAAATAAGAGAAAGCTGATAGCATTTCTCCACAGAGCTGCAATAAGACAAGGATATCCACTTTCACAACTCTCTTTAAAAATTTTTATTTATTTATTTGATAGAGTTACCAATAGAGAGAGACAGAGACAAAGACAGACACAGAAAGACAGAGAGAGTGAGAGAGAGATCAATCTTCTGTCCACTGGTTCTCTCCCCAAAGGCCACAATTGCCAGGCTCGGCTAGGGTAAAGACAGGAGCTAGGAGCTTCATAGGGGTTTCCCACATGTGTGACCGGAGCCCAAGTACTTGGGCCATCTTTTGCTGCTTTCTCAGGTGCATTAGCAGGGAGCAGGATCGGAAGTGAAGCCCTCAAGACTTGAACTGGTGCCGATATATGATGCCTGCATTACAGGCCGTGGCTTAACCCACTATGCCACAATGCCCCCCCCAATATTCACCACTCTTATTCTATATAGTGAAGTATAACAAAAGCAATCATGGAAGAAGAAGAAACAGAGGGCACAAAAATTGGAAAGGAAGAAATAAAATATCTATATTGGAAGGTGATATGATATTGTACAAGGAAAAACCTAGACAGCTCATCAAAAATCTGTTAGGACTAATAAACCAATTCAGTAAAGCTTAGGATACAAAATCAACACACATAAAACAGAAGCAATTTTATTGCACTAACAATGATCTTATTGGAAGAGAAATCAAGAAAGAAATCCCATTCACACAGCTACAAAAATGCACTATTTAGGAATAAATTTAACTACGAAGTGGGAAGATGTCTATGATGAAAATTATAAAACACTGATGAAAGAAATCCTTAAGGACACAAAAAAATCGCTGTTCACAGATTTGAAGAATTAATATTGATGAAATGTGCATAACACCTGAAGTAATCTACAGATGTAACACAATCTCTGTGAAATATCAATGGTATTTTTTACAAAACTAGAAATAACAATCTTAAAATTCAAATGGAATCACAAAAGACCCAGGATAGCCAAAATGATCTTGAGCAAACAATACAAAACAAAACACACACACAATAAAACAAACACACATAAAAAAACAGAAATAAGGCCGGCGCCGCGGCTCAATAGGCTAATCCTCCGCCTAGCGGCGCCGGCACACCGGGTTCTAGTCCCGGTCGGGGCGCCAGATTCTGTCCCGGTTGCCCCTCTTCCAGGCCAGCCCTCTGCTGTGGCCAGGGAGTGCAGTGGAGGATGGCCCAGGTGCTTGGGCCCTGCACCCCATGGGAGACCAGGAAAAGCACCTGGCTCCTGGCTCCTGCCATCGGATCAGCGCGGTGCGCCGGCCGCAGCGCGCCGACCGCGGCGGCCATTGGAGGGTGAACCAACGGCAAAGGAAGACCTTTCTCTCTGTCTCTCTCTCTCTCACTGTCCACTCTGCCTGTCCAAAAAAAAAAAAAAAAAAAAAAAAAAAAAAGCATACTACAAAGCTACAGTAATTAAAGCATCATGTTGGTGGCATAAAACTGACACATAAATCCACTAAATAGGACAGACAGCTCAGAAATTAATCCACAGAAATGCAGCCACCTGATATTTGACAAAGGTGCCAAGAAAAAATATATGGATATAGATATAGATATGGATAGGAGAAAGGATAGTCTTTTCAATAAATAGTGCTGGTAAAACTGGACATTCACATGAAGGAGAATGAAATTAGACCCCTACCTCTCATCATATACAAAAATCAGCTCAGGAAGGCTCAAAGACCTAAATACAAGATCTGAAACTGTAAAACTACTAGAAGAAACCTAGGGAACACACTTCATGGTACTGATATAGGCAGTGATTTCTTAGCTAAGACCCCAGAAGCATATACACCAGAAGCAAGACTAGACAGGTGGGATTATATCAAACTCAGAATTTTATGCTCAGCAAAGGAAACAATGCAGCAGTGAGACCTTCAACATAATGGGAGAAAATATCTACAAGGTATTACCTGTCAAAGGATTCAAATCCAGAATAGATCAGCAACTCAAAAAACTCAACAACAAAAAACAACCAATATAGTTAAGAAACGCACAAAGGACCTGAATAGACAGTTCTCTGAAGAAGAACACAAATGGCAACAAATAAATGAAAAAAATGCTCAACATCACTGTCCTTCAGGGAACCGCAAATCAAAACCACAATGAGATATTATCTCACCCCTGTTAGAATGACTATCATCAGTAAAATTAGAGATGAAAAAGGAAATATAACAACAGATACCATGGAAACAAAAAGAATCATCAGGAATTACTACAAAGAGCAATATGTCAACAAATCGGGAAACCTAGAAGAAATGGATGGATTTCTAGACAAAATTTACCGAAATTGAGTCATTAAGACACAGAAAACCTAAACAGACCAATAACCAAGATGGAAACTGAATCAGTAATAAAGACCCTCCCAACAAAGAAAATTCCAGGTCTGGATGGCTTCACTGAATTCTACCAGACATTTAAAGAATGACTAATTCCAATTATTTTCAAGCTATTTAAAATAATGGAAAGGGAGGGAATCCTCCCAAACTCCTTCTATAAAAAAAAAAAGTAACACATGATAGCTAGAATTTGGAGAAAGGGGAACTCATACTCTGTTGGTGGGAATGTAAATTAATACAGCCACTGTGGAAAACAATGTGGAGATTTCTTTCAAAAATAGAAAAAGAATTGCTGTACTATTCAGCAATTCCAGAGTATATACCCATAAAAGACATGAAATCATTTTATCACAAAGATACCCGTTCCACCATGTTTATCATAGCACTGTTCACAATATCCAAGATATGGAATCAACTAAGGTGTCCATCATCAGATGAATGTGTAAAGAAAATGTACACGTGCACACACACACACATACAGAGGAATACTATCCAGGTATAAAAAGCATGAAATTCTGTCACTGGCAGCAAAATGGATGAAACTACAGCACATGATGTTAAGTGAAGTAAGTCTGACACAGAGAGACAAATACCACATGTGATCTCTCATGTGGGAGCTAAGACAAAACATCTCTTTCTGAACACAGAATATTGATTACTGGAGTCTGGGAGGGGTGTGAAGGATAGAGGGAGTTTGGATAAAATAATCTGGGGAAGCTGGGTGTTGCTCACGAATTGTGAAAAGTATATTATATTAACATGAGATGTTAATAATAGGGGAAGTTGGATGTGGTTTATATATTATGATAAATATATCATACTAATTTATGACTCTTTAAAAAGATTTTTAAACTTTATTTGAAAGGCAGAGTTATAGCAAAGGAAAGGGAGAGAGAGAAGGAGGTAGAGAGAAAGAGCGAGAGAGAGACAAAAGAGAGTGATATCTTCCATCCACTGGTTTGCTTCTCAGATGGCCACAAGAGCCAGTTCTGGGCCAGGCCGACACCAGGAGCCTCGCACTCCATCCAGGTCTCCCAGGTGGGTGGCAGGGGGACCAAGCACTTGGACTATCTTCTGCTGCTCTCCCAGGTGTATTAGTAGGCAACAGGACTTCAACCAGTGCTCTGATTTGGCATACCCAGCTCCAGGCAATGGCTCAACCCACACTAATAAAAGGGAATCTGGGTGTAGAGTAAAACTATTTGTACTTCTTCACAATATCGCTTCTGTAAATTTGAAACTATTCTGAGATTAAACCCTTAAAAACAAACACTAGAGTGGTTCTAATAAGAAGAAAGAGTATTATTATGTATTAAGGTTTATTATTTTATTTTTCCCCCTGGAGCCTATAGCTATTGAAGTGATATAGTTTCAATGCCCTATGAAAGAAATTCAATGTATGAAAACACCAAAAAACACAGGTGAACCACCGCTATGCTCTTAAAAATTTACAGATAAAGTCAAACAAGTTATGAAATGGAATTTGTTTCTGGCATTAAATAATAAAAAATTGAACAAGTACAAAATTTGTAACAGAACCTCTGCCACTGATGCTTCATAGCCTGATATTATATCTGTCTGTGGGCTTCAATCTGTTTTCAGAAAATCCATCAGTTACACTCACACCTGAGGGTGTTCCCATAGGCATAGGCACACGTGCTCACACACACATACATGCATATCTTTTATGAAGGTATATATTATGGTATGTCATCCAAGATATATGTAGTTCATGAGAACTATATATATATATATAAAAATATATAAATTTCATTAAGTTCCCCCATGAATTAACAAATTTCACAATTTGTGCTTTTCATCAGTTTGATGGATTAAGTGATTTTAAACAAAGAAACAAAATCCTCTTTCTCTTTCTCTTTATATATATATCTTGTTTTGATTATTAATTCCTCCCGAGACAAGTGCAACACAAGCTTTCAGTTCAGAAAGATGCTTCTAGATGACAACTGAGGAAAAGAAGGATAAATATTTTTCCCAGCCCATTTTTCAATGATTGCTGATGGCTTCAGGGAAATAAAATAAATGATTTTCTATAAAAGGAGAATTACACATAGTTTAAGAAAGACATCATAGGAAAAGGGTACAAAACTGGGTTGCAGAATCAAACACTGGAGCAGAAAAGAAAAATATCAATGAGGGAATCTTCTTAAATATTCCAACTTGGACTAATCTGGTAACTGTACTTTCCTTGTTCAAACAGCTTGCAGTTTATGTATTTTATAATTCCTTTTTCAACTTTATAAAAAAAAACCCTCAGAGTCCTATAAAAACTAGTACAAATCTATTTTGGCTGTTTAATATTCTCTGATTTGGAGTAAATTTTGAGTAAAGAAGACTGACAGTCAACATTTTCCAAAAAATGTAAGTAACAATGACCCCATTAAAAAGTGTCAAGAATATTTTTTGGATGTTAAAATTATATGACCATCTTGGAGAGTCACTTTACAATCAAGGTATATTAAGGAATCTGAGAAGCCTGATAACCTGTTTAACTTGTTTTAAACAGCACTTCCCAAAAGTTATTTAAACGTGGGACCTGAATACAATTCCTACTTAAACTCATCATTCTTGCTGATGAGCATCTGTCCTAATATATAATGCAAACTATAATGTCTTTTATGGCTATTCTCTCAGTCTTCTTTATCAGCTGGACAGGTGAGGGATAAACGTGTCCTCGATTTTATTCTGTCTACAAGTCTGCATATTTCCTGGTACAGAGTTCCCAGGGAGCTGTGGGTTGACTGAATGCTCCAGGGGTTCACACTGTACAGAACAATCTGGTTCAATTGACCAGGTGGATTTTTTTCAAAATCCTGCTTCTCACCACCTCGTCAGGTAAGTCTGTTTGTCCTGAAAGTTTGGTGTTTTGTTGCAAAAGATTATTTTGCAAGCAAAGAGTAGGAAGACAACAAAGTTCATGGTGTTTCTGGGTTTTTTACAGGCTTCCTTTCACCTGCCCCCTCCTAGGAAGAACCTATGGCATCTTAGCTTCCTCCAGAGAGAGTGAGAAGGGGAGAGGCACCTAGAGGGCATTTCTGAATTCTCGATTCTGTCTGCAGCACAGCAGGTAAAAGTCACTTTGCACTTCGTGTATTTCCCACCAATATCCATTTGTGAACAGAATGGAAAAGAGAGGAAGTCACAGCACGAGAATAAGAAATGATGGAAGATGATGAGGGAGAAAACAATAATCCCTTCTTTTGTGTTTCCCAACCTGTAAAACCCCCTATTGTTTCAATCAAAGTGATCTATCTTGTGGATGGTCATGCGTTCCATTATCAGTGACTTTTTCCTTCTAAAATTTTAAATATCTGGAAGAAGGAATTAATAAAATCACTGCATATTCATGGTAATCCAACAGATTTTTCTATGAGAAAGTATTTTAGGATTGGAAATCTAAGTCTTTTCCTTTTACAAACACTCTCTCCCTCTTCATAGCCCTTTACTTACTTGAGTTTCAAACTGCATTCTGATTTCTTTGGAAGTTTTAACAAAGAGTAGACAATTCTACAGTGAAGGCAATAATCTGGCTCTATGACAAAACAAAATTTTGAGACTCCATTTTTCTGTCTATTCAAGTTGCTGTGTTTAATCCAAACTAAAATCACTTCTGTTTAAACCTCTAGAATTCAAGATAAATTCCAAACAGAATTTAGTGGAAAAAGAAAGAGAATTAAGGCTGGTTTAGGGTTTACTCATCTAAGTATTATTCTCTACTCCATTATAACAGTATTTTTGTATACATTATATATTATAATTAATTTCATGTACAAAATAATTGAGGAGAAATTCAGAAAAATAAAGACAACAGTAAAAAAGTACAGGCCAGTGTTGTGGTGTAATGCGTTATGCCACCTATGATGTTAGCATCCCATATGGGTGCTAGTTCACCTCCTGGGTGCTCCACTTTTTTTTTTTTGTTACATATTAAATTTATTTATTTATTTATTTTAACTTTTATTTAATGAATATAAATTTCCAAAGTACAGCTTATGGACCACAATGGCTCCCCCCCCATAACTTCCCTCCCACCCGCAACCCTCCCCTTGCCCTCTACCTCCCCCCTTCCATTCACATCAAGATTCATTTTCAATTCTCTTCATATACAGAAGATCAGTTTAGCATATATTAAGTAAAGATTTAAACAGTTTGAACCCATATAGAAACACAAAGTGAAAAATACTGTTTGAGTACTAGTTATAGCATTAAATCTCAATGTACAGCACATTAAGGACAGAGATCCTACATGAGGAGTAAGTGCACAGTGACTCCTGTTGTTGACTTAACAAACTGACACTCTTGTTTATGGCATCAGTAATCTCCCTAGGCTCTTGTCATGAGTTGCCAAGGCTATGGAAACCTTTTGAGTTCACCAACTCTGATCATATTTAGACAAGGTCGTAGTCAAAGTGGAAGTTCTCTCCTCCCTTCAGAGAAAGGTACCTCCTTCTTTGATGACCCCGTTCTTTTCACTGGGATCTCACTCACGGAGATCTTTCATTTAGGTCTTCTTTTTTTTTTTTTTTTTTTTTGCCAGAGTGTTTTGGCTTTCCATGCCTAAAATACTCTCATGGGCTTTTCAGCCAGATCTGCGTGCCTTAAGGGCTGATTCTGAGGCCAGAGTGCTGTTTAGGACATCTGCCATTCTATGGGTCTGCTGTGTATCTCACTTCCCATGTTGGATCATTCTCTCCCTTTTTTATTCTATCAGCTAGTATTTGCAGACACTATTCTTGTTTCTGTGCTCCCTTTGGCTCTTACTCCTATCATTATGATCAATTGTGAACAGAAATTGATCACTGGGACTAGTGAGATGCATTGGTACATGCCACCTTGATGGGATTGAATTGGAATCCCCTGGTATGCTTCTAACTCTACCGTTTGAGGTAAGTCAGCTAGAGCATGTCCCGAATTGCACATCTCTTCCTTCTCTTATTCCCACTTTTATATTTAACAGCGATCACTTTTCAGTTAAGTTTCAACACTTGAGAATAACTGTGTATTGATTACAGTATTCAACCAAAAGTATTAAGTAGAACAAACAAAAAAAATACTAAGAGGGATAACGTATTAAGTTGTTCATCAACAGTAGGGCAAGGGCTGATTAAGTCACCATTTCTCATAGTGTTCATTTCACTTTAACAGGTTTCCTTTTTGGTGCTCAGTTAGTTGTCACCAATCAGGGAGAACATATGGTATTTGGCTGCTCCACTTTCAATCCAGCTCCCTACTAATTCACCTGAGAAAACAGTGAAAGATGGTCCTAGTCCTTAGGCCCCTATACTCATGGGGGAGACTCAGAAGAAGCTCCTAGCTCCTGGATTTGGCCTGGACCAACCCTAGCCATTGAGGCCATTTAGGGAGTGAACCAGAAGATTGTAGCTCTCTCGTTCTCTCTCCCTATCTGTAACTCTACATTTCAAATAAAAAAAGACTTAAACCTATGACCCGACACCATCAAATTATTACAGAACATTGGAGAAACCCTGCAAGATATAGATACCGTCAAAGACTTCTTGGAAAAGACCCCAGAAGCACAGGCAATCAAAGCCAAAATTAACATTTGGGATTACATCAAATTGAGAAGTTTCTGTACTTCAAAAGATACAGTCAGGAAAGTGAACAGGCAATCGACAGAATGGGAAAATATATTTGCAAACTATGCAACAGATAAAGGGTTGATAACCAGAATCTACAAAGAAATCAAGAAACTCCACAACATCAAAACAAACAACCCACTTAAGAGATGGGCCAAGGACCTCAATAGACATTTTTCAAAAGAAGAAATCCAAAGGGCCAACAGACACATGAAAAAAATGTTCAAGATCACTGGCAATCAGGGAAATACAAATCAAAACCACAATGAGGTTTCACCTCACCCCGGTTAGAATGGTTCACATTCAGAAATCTACCAACAATAGATGCTGGAGAGGATGTGGGGAAAAAGGGACACTAATCCACTGTTGGTGGGAATGCAAACTGGTTAAGCCACTATGGAAGTCAATCTGGAGATTCCTCAGAAACCTGAATATAACCCTACCGTTCGACCCAGCCATCCCACTCCTTGGAATTTACCCAAAGGAAATTAAATTGGCAAACAAACAAGCTGTCTGCACCTTAATGTTTACTGAAGCTCAGTTCACAATAGCTAAGACCTGGAACCAACTCAAATGCCCATCAACAGTAGACTGGATAAAGAAATTATGGGACATGTACTCTATAGAATACTATACAGCAGACAAAAACAGTGAAATCCAGTCATTTGCAACAAGATGGAGGAATCTAGAAAACATTATGCTGAGTGAATTAAGCCAGTCCCAAAGGGGCAAATATCATATGTTCTCCCTGATCAGTGACAACTAACTGAGCACCAAAGGGGAAACCTGTTGAAGTGAAATGGACACTATGAGAAACAGTGACTTGATCAGCCCTTGTCCTGACTATTGATGTACAATGTAATACTTTATCCGTTTTAGTATTTTTTTGTTCTACTTAATACTATTGGTTGAACTCTGTAACTAACACACAATTATGCTTAGGTGTTTAACTTTTTTAACTGAAAAGTGATCCCTGTTAAATATAAGAGTGGGAATAAGAGAGGGAGGAGATGTACAATTTGGGACATGCTCAAGCTGACTTGCCCCAAATGGTGGAGTTAGTAATGTGCCAGGGGATTCCAATACAATCCCATTAAGGTGGCATGTACCAATGCCATCTCACCAGTCCAAGTGATCAATTTCAGTTCACAATAGATCATACTGATAGGTCTAAGAGTCAAAGGGATCACACAAACAAGACTAGTGTCTGCTAATACTAACTGATAGAATCAAAAAGGGAGAGAACGATCCAAAATGGGAAGCGGGAAACACAGCAGACTCATAGAATGGCAGATGTTCTAAATAGCACTCTGGCCTCAGAATCAGTCCTTAAGGCATTTGGATCTGTCTGAAGAGCCCATGAGAGTATTTTAGGCATGGAAAGCCAAGACACTCTGAGAAAAAAAAAAAAAGAAGACCTAAATGAAAGATCTCTGTGAGTGAGATCCCAGTGAAAAGAATGGGGTCATCAAAGAAGGAGGTACCTTTCTCTGAAGGGAGGAGAGAACTTCCACTTTGACTATGACCCTGTAGGAATAAGATTGAAGTTGGCGAACTCAAAAGGCTTCCATAGCCTTGGCAACTCATGACTAGAGTCTAGGGAGATTACTGATGCCATAAACAAGAGTGTCAGTTTGTTAAGTCAACAACAGGAGTCACTGTGTACTTACTTCTCATGTGGGATCTATCCTTAATGTGTTGTCCAATGTGAAGTAATGCTATAACTAGTACTGAAACAGTATTTTACACTTTGTGTTTCTGTGTGGTTGCAAACAGATTAAATCTTTACTTAATATATACTAAATCTATCTTCTGTAAAGAGAATTGAAAATGAATCTTGATGTGAATGGAATGGGAGAGGGAGCGAGAGATGGGAGGGGTGCGAGTGGGAGGGAAATTATGGGGGGGGAAGCCATTGTAATACATAAACTGTACTTCGGAAATTTATATTTACTAAATAAAAGTTTAAAAACAACCTTAAAAAAGTAAAAAGTTTTCTGTAAATGTTCAAACCATAAATAAGCAGTAATACCACATTGTACATAACATCTTAGACTTTCTACAAATCAATACACATAATGTATATATTGATTCCTAATTTGATTCTCTCAATGAACTGCAAATATTTTGACATCATTTAAAAAAAAATTTTTTTTTGACAGGCAGAGTGGACAGTGAGAGAGAGAGAGAGAGAGAGACAAAGGTCTTACTTTTCTGTTGGTTCACCCCCCAATGGCCGCTGCGGCTGGCATGCTGTAGCCAGCGCACCGTGCTGATCTGAAGCCAGGAGCCAGGTGCTTCTCCTGGTCTCCCATGCGGGTGCAAGGCCCAAGGACTTGGGCCATCCTCCACTGCACTCCTGGGCCACAGCAGAGAGCTGAACAGAAAGAGGAGCGACTGGGACAGAATCCAGCACCCCAACCGGGACTAGAACCTGGGGTGCCGGCGCCGCAGGCGGAGGAACAGCCTATTGAGCCGCAGTGCCAGTCCATTTAAATGTTGTTAATATATGCTTTTGTAAAG
Organism: Oryctolagus cuniculus; assembly: GCF_051225735.1. NCBI lineage: Eukaryota > Metazoa > Chordata > Mammalia > Lagomorpha > Leporidae > Oryctolagus > Oryctolagus cuniculus. The sequence goes on from NC_142869.1 coordinate 158,297,052, forward strand.
GAAGAATGATATATCATAATATGAAAATGCCATAATTTATTAATCTAATTCTACATTAGTGTCGTCTTTTTTCTTCTACTAAATGGTACTTCAATAAGAATATCTTATCACATATTTTTTTAAAAAGATTTATTTACTTACTTGAAAGGCAGAGTTACAGAGAGGCAGAGGCAGAGGCAGAGGCAGAGAGAGAGAGAGAAAGAGAGAGAGAGAGAGAGAAAGAGAGAGAGAGAGAGGACTTCCATCCTCTGGTTCAATCCTCAGATGGCTGCAATGGCCAGAGCTGTGCCCATCTGACGCCAGGAGCCAGGAGCTTCTTCTGGGTCTCCCAAGAAGGTGCAGTGGCCCAAGGACTTGGGCCATCTTCCACTGCTTTCCCAGGCCATATCAGAGAGCTATACCTGCTACGCCATAGAGCCGGCCCCTCATATTATGTATATTTAAACTTTATCTGATAATTCCCTTGGAATAAATTCTTGGAAGTGTATTGTCAGGGCCGATGCTGTGGCATAGCAGGTAAAGCCACTGCCTGCAGTGCTGGCATCCCATTTGGGTGCCAGTTTGAGTCCTGGCTACTCCACTTTCCATCCAGCTTTCTGCTATGGCCTGGGAAAGCAGTAAAAGATGGCCTAAGTCCTTGGGCCCCTGTACCATGTAGCAGACCCAGAAGAAGCTCCTGGCTTCTGGCTTTGGATTGGCCAGGATGTGAGACTTCTGCCTCGTTCTCTCTCTGAAACTCTCTGGAACTCTTTCAAATAATATAAATAAATCCTTTTTTTTAAAAGTATATTTTTAGCCTAAGTGCATAATTTCAGATATTTGACACACATTGCAAAATTGCTTTTTCAGTAAGCACTTATCAGCTTACACTTTGATCTGTGGCACATGAAATTATTAATTTTTCTGCAACTTCATCAACTGTGATCTTTATTATTTTTTACAATCATTTTCAAATTTAAACATAAAAGAATGTCTCGTTATAATCTCCATTTAAGAAGCTATAATAAGCTATAAAACTTGTAAACACTACACACATTTATGGACATCAGGCAAGATCTTGCTTACAAATGTCAGCATCAGAAGCAGCTCCTGCCCCATTAGAGTTCATGATAGAGAAAGGTAAAATTATCAAAACCAGATAATTATGTACAATTACATTTAACAAGGGAGATATGAAGATCTGCATTAGTTTGGAATGTCAGAGGAGGCTCAGTTTGGGAATGATATTTAATTGAGATGAGATTAAAGAGCAGCTGCTAATAGGTGGAATTTGAGGTAGAGTGGGTGTGGAGGGAGTTCCAGGAGATGAGTGTCAAAATGCAAATTTCATCATGTTACTTTGGCCTCCTATGCAGGTGGACTGGCTTGATAACTCCAAAAATTACATTCCCCAATACTCAAAACAAAAGATAACAAAAACAGCAAATATCCCACTTCACTACAAAACACTAAGTGATCACAAGTCTAAAACTAATATATGTTAAATGTTGTTCTGCATTAAGAAAGCCAAAAAAAACCCCACAATAAACAAACAAACAAAAAAACACCTCAAAAGGGCAGGAAAATAAAAACTCAATGAGCACTGAAGAAAGAATAGGGGTGAATATGAATGGTGTGGGTGGATATCAATGCTAGGGTTGTTTTGGCTCAAACACCAGTACCAAGTAGGTTGTATAGCTGTGTTCAATAGAGTAAGAGAATGGATTGTTTGGCCACAGGCCCACTGAGGTGGGCTGCTGAGCCTGAGAGACCAGCATACAGTGAAACTCTTGAATGGGTTGTACTCTCAGTCAAAGGATGGGCTCAATATTCTTGCAAAGGGGAACCAACAAGGAAATCTGTCCGTTTCTACAACATCAACAAACTGATTAAAAAGGAGTATTTCCTGGAAATGTGTACCACAGGCCTGATTTCATGAAGTTAGGCACTCTCTGTGCAATCAAGGAACCTCCAAGGTAAAAAAAAAAAAAAAAAAAAAAAAAAAAAGAAGTAGCTTCATTGGTCACTCCTAACCAAAGCTAATCAAGAGCAAATCTCCTTTGGGATATGGTCTCTCAAATCAGGCCTTTAGAATTCCCACAATTAATGCCAAGTATATATGCTTACTATGTAAAAATGCTGTTTGCATAAGAGATCTCATTACCAGGGCAAAAAACATCAGTAGAAACAATGTAGATTTAAACATCTAAAAAATTCAGTACTAGAATGGTATGAATATACAATAAATAACTATAAAAAGTATAAAGGGGGCAAGTGGAGAATCAAAGCCAAGAAAGGAATGAAATGTTTGGAAATTACCAAGTAGATTTCAAAAAAGATCAAATCGGATTTTCAGAAATAAATAATTTAGCAATTGAAATTAACAAGAAATAGGTAGGTGAAAAAGTGGTTGTCACAGTTGAAAAGAGAATTGAGTAAACAGAGTAAGTTTTGGCAAATTATGGCAGCCATTGGCTTTTCGTAATAAATCCTATTGGGAGAAGCCATACTTACTCATTGTTATTTCCAGCATACCAAGATTTCCCTATAACATACTCTTTTTTATGCTTTTTGTAAAAGATCTATTTATTTCATTAGAAGGCAGAGTTAAGAGAGAGAGAGAGGGAGAGGGAGAGGGAGAGGGAGAGGGAGAGGGAGAGGGAGAGGGAGAGGGAGAGGGGGAGGGAGGGAGGGAGGAAGATTTTCCATTCATCCACTTGCTTACTCCCCAGATGGCTGCAATGGCCAGAACTCGGACAGGCCAAACCCAGGAGCCAGGAACTTCATCCAGATCTCCCACATGGGTACAGGGGTCCAAGTACTTGGACCATCTTCTGCTGCTTGCCAAGGAGCATCAGCAGAGAGCTGGATTGGAACTGGAGCAGCCAGGACTGAGGAGCTGAACCGGCTCCCATTTGGGATCATGGTGTTGCAGGTGGCAGCTTAACCCACTATGGCACAGTGTTGGCCCCTTATTTTTTCTGAAGGCATAATAACATCGTTTCAATATTAAACTTGCAGTTGGGCAGGTATTTATGTTTTTGCTAGAAAAGTTAGATTGCTGGTAAAGGCAGATTTCGGACAGTTCTATTGTTTCTCATCAAAGAAAAATTATCCCTCATGTACACTTAAATGACATTCACTATTACCACCCTTCTGCCTTTGTGCATTTATCATACAGGGCTTCTGTCATGTCAGCCAAGTTACATAAGGATGACCCTGCTTCTGTAATTAGATCTGCATCTGGTTGCCCACCTGTTCTAAGAGTGTGTCCCTCGATTTATGGTTTGTGTGGCATTTATATTTAATTTCTTTAAGGCGTATATCCAAGACTCAAATTAAGTGGTAGTGAAAATTTATGATGATCCCGCCTGTTGCAATATCCATGATTTTACTAAAGAAATAGCATTTCTAAAATCAGAGGCAGAGGTTGAGGCACAGTGTCTTAAGTGACAAGCAAGGGAAAATGTTAGCATTGTGAAGCCAGAAGGAGAGTGATGGGATGATTTTGACTGATGTCCACGAAGGTTGCCTGCTGCTCTGTGATATGAGCTGGAATCCACAGAAAATAGGGATTACTTTATTTATAATCTCTAACATGTGCGACACTTGGACCCCGCACTTGAAAGTGAGTACATCCAAGCTGGCCTTTGTCAGGCACGTAGCAGCTGTAAGACGGCCCCAACAAATCGTATAGAAGAGTCGGTGAACGCTCTGCGTCTTACTGTGGATTAGGACACAAAAGCCATTCTGTGCAGCCGCTTTAGTTTCTCTACCCTCAACCTGACTTATAAAACCAAGACGTATAACCACACATATCAACCTAGAACTTTGCCCTGCAATGCATTGTCTTTGAAAGTCTCTTTTCTCCTTCCTGTCAGTCCCAGCCGGTACTATGGCTGCTTGAGAGGCTGTTATTCATGGATGTGTGTGGCTGTCATCCTGCATGAGTGTGTCTGTTGCTGTCCTTGACTCACTTTTTCTTTTTTCCTTTCTTTTCCTCTTTCTTTTGCAGTCTCGGTACCAGCCAGACCTTTTCTGTTTAACTCTATTATTTTATTTCTGAAACATCCAGAGTGCTATTAAGAGGAGATGTATGTGTACAGAAAGAACACACCTAGACAGCTCAACATCGGGTACTAAGATGTGCTCCCTGGCAGATTTCAAACCCAGACAGCACGGTTGGCCTTCACTTCAGCCAATCACAAAAGGTAGGCTTTCATTCCCTTTGAAATTTTGACAGAGGCAGTGTAGGTTATGCGCGAGCAAGCCATCTGAATGTGTGTCTTCACGGATGTAAAACATGAAAATAAAAAACAATGCTGTAGCAAACTCAGACTTAATAGTGAAAATATTTTAAACAAAAGTCTATATAAATATCGGATGTTACAGACATGTATAAGATGAGCACAATTTCACAAACAGAGGTTGCTAAAACATGAAGTGTATTAGCAAAGAAATTAAGAGTATATATTACATATGCATTGCTACATTTCTCCTTAGCATCAGGTATTACAGCACTAACTACCTATTTTTCACTTCTCACATTTTACATCTGCATGGGCTGTGTGGCAAAAGGAACTATTCTAGAATAACAACAGTAAACAACACTGATAAGGTATTTTATAATTATCCAGTACTTTCTCATTATTGTCTTCCCCTTGTAAAGATGAGAACTATGAATTTCAGAAAGGTTAAATGATTTGTTTCACATGGGTCAGCTTGCAAATTTCAGACCCAGCATTCCAGCGGAGCTCTTTTTCCATTTTTAATTTCATTGTGGCACGATGACATTGCTAAGTGATACTTTTAGACCATAGATGCAACAGGAAACATTCTAAGTCTCTGCTTATCTTAGACAATTTCTACTCTAAACTGAGTTCCAAATTTCCCTAGAATCTACACTTTTTCCTTCTTTCTTAAGCTTCATGACATCTAAATGTTGATTCACAGACTGACTCAATTTTTCTATTCTAAACCATTGCCAGAGATACCTGCATATGGGCATATTTTAATCTTTCAGAAAATCGATTTAATGTGTAGCATTAGGATAATAAGTACATAGATATATAAATATGCCTTAAGTTACACATCATGAAGTATAATTATAAAGAAAACAATAGTTTTACAGAATAAAGGTAACTATAGCAACCTATAAATTCAAATCAGATTGCCAGGAGCTCCTAGTTGTCCCAGTAACTTTCCATTAAAATGTGGCCCAAACATATCAATCTTGAGGGTGAATCAGCTGAATTTCCCACATAAGGTTATTAATTTCTCAATTTATTTTTACTTTTCTGTGTGCACAACTAGGAAAACTTGACTCCACAATATTCTGTGAGTTTACCTGTTTCACTGCCTCTTAGATTTCAGAGTGCTGCCTAACACTGGAGTGACTCTCTTTTGACATCCATTAGTTAGGAGAAATTAAGATAGCTCCTGACACTGGCTATCAAAGATGAGCCACCCTAACAGGCCCTTTTACCTCCATAATTGCCAAGCATTGAGTGTATAGTTTGGGATAATGGGAAAATGACAACATTTGGTAATATCTTATTTTCTAAGTAAGGCTGGCTTCACAATGAGGTTAAAACCTGAATAAATTCTTAGGATTAGTCTTATGGCGGGCTGAGAAATGGCAGCAATGGGGATTTGAACAAGAATTTGTTTTGTACCAACATAAGCCAAGATGCCACGTTAAGGAATGTGGAAGACAACAGGTGAATAAGAACTAGCTTTTGCTTTCAAAATGCCATCTAGCAGAACATCAGCATAGGAGTGTGTTTGTGTCTGTGTGTGTGTTTGTGTCTGTGTGTGTGTTTGTCGAGAGGGAGGGGGGAGGGGGAGGGGAGGGGAGAGATCCATGACAAAGGCCATGACTACCAGTAAGAGGTTTTAAGCCTTTGGATGTGTTAACAGAAGTCCTCTTAGAATAGTTTTGGTATCTGTCTGAAAAAGGACAAAAAAAACTGGGGAGAAGAGAAACAATGTATGGAATAAACAGGTTGTCTGAGTTGAGATTATATGGAGATAACCTGGGTAGACACAACAGGATGATAATGTAAAATGCTGACACCAGGGTTGTGGTGTAGGGGGTAAAACCTCTGCCATGCTGGCATCCTGTATGGGCGCAGGTTCAATTTCTGGCTGCTCCACTTCTGATCTAGCTCCCTGCTAATGGCCTGGGAAAAGCAGTGGAAGATGGCCCAAGTGTTTGGGTCCCTGCTACCTATGTGGGAAACTCAGATGAAGTGCCTGGCTCTTGTTTCAGACTGTCCTATCCCTGGCTTTTTTTTTTTTTTTTTTTACAGGCAGAGTGGATAGTGAGAGAGAGAGACGCAGAGAGAAAGGTCTTCCTTTGCCGTTGGTTCACCCTCCAATGGCCGCCGCTGCAGCCGGCGCACCGCGCTGATCCTGGCAGGAGCCAGGAGCCAGGTGCTTTTCCTGGTCTCCCATGGGGTGCAGGGCCCAAGCACCTGGGCCATCCTCCACTGCACTCCCTGGCCATAGCAGAGAGCTGGCCTGGAAGAGGGGCAACCGGGACAGAATCCGGCGCCCCAACCGGGACTAGAACCCGGTGTGCCGGCGCCGCAAGGTGGAGGATTAGCCTATTGAGCCACGGCGCCGGCTCTATCCCTGGCTTTTGTGACCATGTGAGGAGTGAACCAGTGGCTGGAAGATTCTCTGTCTCTCTCCCTCTCTCTGTAACTCTGCTTTTCTTTCTTTCTTTATTTATTTTTTTATTTTAGATAGGCAGAGTGGACAGTGAGAGAGAGAGAGAGAGAGAGACAGAGAGAAAGGTCTTCCTTTTGCCGTTGGTTCACCCTCTAATGGCCGCTGCGGCCGGTGCATTGTGCTGATCTGAAGCCAGGAGCCACGTGCCTCTCCTGGTCTCCCATGGGGTGCAGGGCCCACGCACTTGGGCCATCCTCCACTGCACTCCAGGCCATAGCAGAGAGCTGGCCTGGAAGAGGGGCAACCGGGACAGAATCCGGCGCCCCGACCGGGACTAGAACCTGGTGTGCCGGCGCCGCAAGGTGGAGGATTAGCCTATTGAGCCATGGTGCTGGCAACTCTGCTTTTCAAATAAAGAAATAAATCTTTAAAAAATGCTGACACCAAAGCTTGGAATTTATTTTTAATTTAATAATAAAATGACAATCACTAAATTTTTTAAGAAAGATTTATTTGAAAGGCAGAGTGATAGAGCTGGGGAGAAAAGGAGAGTGAAGAGACAGAACAAGAGTTCTCTACCTGCTGGTTCACTCCCTATATGGCTACAACAGCCAGGTCTGTGGCAGGCTGAAGCCATCCTGGTCTCTCACTGGGTAATAGGAGTCCCAGAGCTTGCATCATCTTCTGCAGCCTTCACAGGTGCATTACAGGAAACCGGATTGAAAGCACAGCAGCCAGGACTCAAACTGTCAGTCCCTTAGGGGATATAGGTGATAGGCAGTGGCTTAACTCACCACACCACAATGCCAACTCTATAATGAAGTTTTTTTTTTGTAGAGGAGTATTGTAAAAATTACTCTGTAATTTTGAGGGTGATAGATTACAAAATGTAGTAGGGAGATAAGACATATACATAAGAAAAAACGAAGGTCACAACTAGGGTATATATAATGTAGCAGAAAAGACAGAAAGTAATTGAGGGATATTACAAGATAGAATATTGACTTTAGTATCAAAGGGTCCAGGACAAAAAAGAGGAAAGAAAAATTAATGGGCTAACAATGGAATACATATTAACACAAATAATGAAGTATTTCACTTATTTGTCAAATATTTATTAAACACTTACTTCATACCATAAAGTTACTTTTTGCCAACTATTTTTCTGGGGACTCCAAGTGGTACAGGAGCTATTTCCATAGGATGATAGATGTAGTGTTACACATGGAGAGTTGAAAGCATCAGCAGAACCCTGAAGCCATTGATTGTCAACACAGATATATAGCTTAGACTAGTAACTTGGTCGGAATTATTAGTATATGTAGAGGTCATTGTTGAAGCAGGAGGAGGAGGTGAGATCAGAAAAGTAGAAAAATTCTCATAAAGAAGAGATTAGGATTCAGAATAGATGTGAGAAACACTACACAGTACTGAGGTATCTGGAAGAAAAAGAGGAAGGTATGAAGATGGGAGGGGAAAGGAAGGGTGGAAAGAAGAATGAGAGGGGGCGTGGAGAGAGAAGCCTGGAAGAGAGAGGCAACTGGATTAGGTCATCAGGCAATCCACTGCCGGAATCCTCATTAGCAAGTGAGAAGCTAGAAACCTGATGAAGGGCTTGGTGACAGAAGGGTGGCTGGGAAGACACAGAGAACAGCAGCTTGACAGACAAGGACATTGAAGACAACACAAGTTGTTAGTTATCTTCACTTTGGACACTCATGTGCCAGGCACAGTTCTAAGTGCACTAAATAGTTCATTTAATACCACCACAATTCCTGACGTTTGAGACTGATATTACTGTTATGTATTTCTTGTAGATGGGGAAGCTGAGACACACATGGATTATGAAATCTATCCAACGTCCCACAGTTAAGAAATACTGATTTGAACCCAGACAGTGCGACTTTTGAAACCCTTGACTGCTGTGTTATATCTAGGTTTGTGGGAAGAATGAAAATGAAGGAGGGAGGGAGGGAGGGAGAGAGAGAGAGAGAGAAAGAGAGAGAGAAAGAAAGAAAGATGGGATAGTGTCTAAAGCAAGTTCAAAAGGGGATGTAGGAGGAGCCCTAGCAAAAGCATTCTGGAAAAAAGGTCAAGAGAAGAGAAGGAGAGTGACATGGACGGACGCTACATAGTTGGGAGTGCTTACATTAGGTGACTTTTTTTTTTTTTTTTTTTTTGCCATTTTGGTAAGGCAAAAGGTATGTTCAGTGATTCAGAATGATGAAAGGTGATATTGTTCCAAAAACGTCAAGTGGGGAACGAGCTGGGAGGAGACTTCACATCTACCACATCATTTATCTTGCTTTGTCAATGCAGGTTTCTCTCACAGAGGACAAGTAAAGGTCCTCAGCTAGGCACACGCTTATCAACAAATGCTACCCAGGCACATGTATGCATTGCAATAGGAATCCTCTGGACACTTAAGCTGCACAGATCATAGTACTAGGTAGCACATAAGAGCTAAAAGGCAACTTCTACTCTCGTTGATGTTTTTTCTTTCTCTCTTTCAAGTGGCTTCACCAGCAAAAAGAAACAGAAAGCACAGTCCACCTCAATCAACAACATATTGATGCACATTTTTCCTTTGTGAGGTTTTTTTTCCTTGTAAGAAGTGTTTGCTATTTAAAACCCGTTACTAGGTGATAATGGCAAAGCACATTTTTCCCTGTCTTCCAAAGTCAACCCTATACATTTCACTGTGAATTTGCAAGTGAAAATACCTGTTGCCGTGCACATGAGAGGCACAGAATGCAAAGCTGTAATGGAGCAGGGTTGGGTCAATGACAGCACCGTTTTCTGAATGTTCCATCAGTTCTGTCAGGTAGCAGAGATGTCTGTGACAGCCTCTCACTCCATAACGGGCACAGTACTCATCTAACACAAAGACTTGGCCAGGGCTAAACCAACCCTGCAAAAGAAAAACAAACATTTTTTTTTCTTTGTGTACTAAGATTTGCTTTTCTGTTGCATGTTTAGGCATTATTAGCAGAAGTTGCATGAAAGTATATTTTGACATTAATTTTATTAGTGATATGTTTCAGGGTGTTTTCAGAAGAGCTAGTGCCATCAAGTTGGGAACTGATTTAGGTTCGAATCCTATTCTCTTTATTACCACAACCAGGCTAGGGCAATTTTTCGTTGTCATTCAAAATCAGCTGAATTTAATTATAATACCTAAGCTGTTAGTTATAAAACATGATATTCCAAAAAATTCAACTGCTTTATAGATGAATTAAAAAGAGAATAGTAAAGGAGACACTATGATTGAAAATGCTGATTTATTGTAAGCTTTTTTCTAAAGTGAGCTAAAATTAAAGTTCAGCAAATCTAACAGTGCTTTACATGTACTATTTTAAAAGATTTATTTACTTATTCAAAAAGCAAAGTGACAGAGAAAGAGAGATCAATCTTCATCCACTGGTTCACTCTCCAAATGGCTGCAACAGCTAAGATTGGGCCATATTGAAGCCAGGAATCAGGAACTCCATCTGGGACTATTGCATGGATGGCAGGAATCCAAGTACTTGAGCCATCAAGCCACTGCTTTGCAAGTATATTAGCAGGGAGCTGAATTGGAAATGGAGTAGCTGGGACTCAAACTGGAGCTTAGATACAGGGTATTTTTGGCTTAACCCACTGTCTGTCTCTGTGTACTATTTGGGTACTTAAATATCTGGGATTTTTTTCATTCTGTTTATCTTCTTATGACTAATAAACAGATCACTGTTTCACAGCAATGATTTCTGGTCTTCCTGAAATGATGTTGGAATGTTTGTGTGTCCATGCATGTCAACTGAGACAGCAGACAGCCTCTGCCTAGCTCTTTAGATTGGGTAGAGTTGATTTATAACATAGCTCAATGTTCATGAAAATGTATTGATTGACTTAAGATTTTAAAAGAAAGAAGGGGGAATGGTGAGTTTTATAAGGAGGCAGCGTGGTAGCTGTTTGGCCTAGCAGTTAAGACTCTAGTTATGACGCCTTATCCCATATAAGAGTAGCCAGGTTTGATAACTGGCTCTGGTTCCTGATCCCAAGTTCCTGCCAATGCAGATCCTGGGAAGCAGCAGTGGTTACTCATGTCAGGGGGCGCCTGACACCCACACAGGAGGCTTGGATGGTTCCTGACTCCCAGCTGTGGTAGGCAACTGCGGAGTGAACCTGTCTACCTGGGTGTCTCTGATTCTCAATTACATTGTTTTCCACTAAAAATCATTAAGAAGAGGCAGAATAATCAAGAAAGAGGAGGAAAAAGAGGTGAGTGAGGGAGAAAGGTGCAAAGGAAATAAAAGAGGCAGGAGGGGAAGATCCTCAGCGCACTTACTGTGGTGACAGTCTAGGGACTGTGCTACACATAATGCATATATCATCTTTTTAATCCTTAAAACCATTGCACATGGTACTTGTTAGTTTACCGTATGTCTGACAGATAAGCTGTCAAGAGCTGTTAAATGAGCTGTCTAAGACCACAGCGCAAATGAGTTGCTGAACTGTGGTGTTTATGTGGGGGACCATCTTGTCTCACCAAGCTCTTTCTAATCACATCACACTCACTCTCCTCTAGGGGCAGCATGTCCCTCAGACTCCACATTACACATGAACTCATAAACAGAACTGAACAATTTTTGATGACTCAGTAAATAATCCCTTATGGTAGAATTCAAGAGGAACCTGGCCCTTTATGATGTTTGCTTTGTGTGCTTGTCTGTGGGAATCTGTCACAGTTTTGTGATTTGTTTTACTCTATGCAACTCTAAAGTTCAAATTGGATCAAGTTTGAACCAGACCAATAGATACAGAGTAAAAACTTCTTCATAGGAAATGCACAAATGAACCACCAGTGTAATCATTGTAGCAAGTGGGTTCATTTGGTCCTACTGAAATATCTCCAATGAGGGGAGCTTATCCTGTCCAAAACGTTATTTTAAAGAGACTTTAACTTTTTTTTTGCATTCAGTTACTATGTTCAGTGTCTGAGAGACTCAAGTAATATCAGAAACAGGCATCTGCCCGCCTGAGGAATTGCCACTGACAATATAAATGTTTGGAAGGACACATGTGACTCTCAGGCTGTTTGATTTCCACATTCTAAGGTATAGAGCATTTCTTCTAAATACAAATGAAGCGATTCATCCCAGATTTTGGCCACAGTCTCAACACATATCAGGTTGTAGTTTAGCTACTCGACAATCACCTTTCCTCATTTTAAAGGCATTCAAATTATCTTTGGAGGACACAGTGAAACTGAAGCTTCCCTCTGTTAAGCAGAGTTCTCAACAGATTGTTTATCATGACATCGTCCCCATGTATTACACAGGTTGTTCTTGTAGAAATCAAAGAGAAAAAACGCAAGACATCAACATCTGGTGAGCAGAAATGAAAGCTCAAAATGTCTATATCGCTGTTAGCAAATCCTGTAACAGAGATTTTTTTTCATCTTTATTTAAAGCCTTCTGTTTCCTCTTGGCCTTCTTCAGAGGGACTGATGAAACACAGTCCAGCATCCATTTAAGTCTGTTCTCCTGTCTATTGAGTGGCACAGCAGTGGTCGTCAAGTGTATAATTTTCAAATTGGGAAGCAATCGATTGAAATCCTTTATCCCTAACTCCAACTACAGTTATTAAATGGGTCAGGAATAAAACACTGGTTTATAACAGGTATTTTACACGGTCTAAAATCTTCTATTCTCATCCACAGGGGACTAGATGGATAGAATTGTACTCACCAAGCAAGAATAGGAATCATTCAGTCTGTGATCCAAAGTCTGCCTCTGGAGTATTCTAAAAAGGAAGGCGTGGTCAAGCTTGCAAGGATTTGCTGAAATAAACTCATCCATGCCATGTTTCTGAAAACGGTCTGCATCTGCAAATCCCACAAAGCACAGATGGCAGATTTATTTGTTGGCTTAATAATGGACAAATACAGTTTTTGAACAACACAAAAATTCATGCCCCATGATAACACATGACCATCTCTTATCACATATGCTATAAGAATTAGTCATATTAACATAAATTCCAAGTTTTTGAAAACTAAGTAAAAATGAAAATTCACAAATCATTGGCATGAAGAAATTCTATTTTCACTCAAAGCTATAGTTGTATTCATCAGAAGAGTAATCTTATTTTCAAAATTTAAGAGAAGTTGATGTATTTTAAGAATCTATTTATTGAAGGAATTTGACTGGGAAAGAACCCAGATCTATTCATAAAAAACAGCAATGATGGCCTGAAGTCTGGTTTCCAAATGGCAAACTAGGGCAGAAATGAACACACAAGCTTCAGTTGGATCACTTCCAGTCTTCTTTTTGTATGGAGCTTTTAATGGGACCAACCTTAATGTGAAAATGGCATTGAACGCTGTCAAGCTTCAAGTTTGAGGGACATAAAAAAGGGAGCACCATGTTTGTGCAAATATGTAGACAAAGCATAACGTTCCAAATGGCCCTTCACTCAGAAGCCCAAATTTATTGTTCTTTACAGATTGCATCTTTCAACGCCTGTAGACCCTGCGGGTTTATCAAAAGGCAAGCTTTTATGATTGCTTTCATTAATGGTATGTTTTGTCAAAGTCTTCAATGTGAATTATTTACTAAGTATAGAAAGAAAAAGCCACATAGTCCCCCAAAGGAGTGCTGGGGTGTTACTACATTAGCTCTGTTTGAAACACAGCTTGTACTGGGCAGGCAATCAGTTACTAAGATAAAAGTGGGCTCTTCTCACAATGGTAGAACTGAAGCTCCATTGTTACTTAACGTTCATAGATAGATCTCTTTCTGGTCATTGCAAGAAAGGCAGAGTCGTAAATGTAAGCTAAGTGTAGTTTCTGAAACATACATGGTGCATTCCTAAAACTCTAAAGGAAAAGAGACAAAAGTTTATTGATTAAACCGAATTATAGAGTCAGGCTCATAATAAAACTCAATATTGATCTGTGGACATGATGCTAACATAATCAGTCACATTTAGATATTTAGCCCAGATCATATTGATCCATGTCAAGTTCAACTTTCAGCCATATTTGTGGATGGAAGAAATATATAATTCAAGCTGAAGGGTCCACAGAATCACATTTGAAAAAAAAGATACACAAACTGATGAATATCTTACATCAATGACAGATATCAGAAGGTAAATGTAGCAAGTAAGCAATGCATAGCAGCTTATTGATGAATGGAAGGCACAAAATTACAATCATGGAGAAAGTAGCACATATATTCCTTTATATTTAATAATTACTTCCTAGAATGACAAAATATATTGCATGCAATAAATTAGTATTAATTGGATGAAAATAAGCTGTTTTTCCTGAACTGAAAAATAAGATAATCCAACCTTTTATTTTATTTTATTGGCTGAGATTCTTAATACAAAGCTAACTGTAAAACAATGTGAAAAGTATCAAATGAGTAGGAGTCAGAATATTGAAAAGGCAAAGTATATGTATTATAAAATTGGAAGACAGTTTTGTGTTTTAAGGAATTTATCTTAGAATCTTCATTTCTGTTAGAAAATTCAGTATCACCTTTATGACATAATTATTAGTTTTATAAAACATCTTCTGAATTTTATTCATTATTTCTCTCACCAGAGAAGGTCATAACAAGCAGTTAAAAGTAACACTGACAATGGCTTAACTATTGAAAACAGAATATGTAATAAATTTCGGAGAAAAAAATTCATAATTCCTTCTTCTTTTCTTTTTTAACCTAGAAACCTTTTATTTAAGGCATACATACTTCATGCATTTTGTATATACAAATTTAGGAACACGGTGATTTAATTATTTCTTTTAAAACAATCAGTATATAGCCTTAAATATACTGTACAAGTTTGTGAAAGGAAGCATGTAGCTGATTTTTATAAAGATGATAATTTTTATGAACTTATAACATTTTATCCTTATGAAATACACTTCAACCCATGTATTTACTGACATGACAAGTCTTTCCAAATCATGCACCAAAATGGAAAGTTACTACTATAACTAATTATCATTACTATTCTAACTAATTATCATTAGTGACAAAAATGATAGTCAAGATTGCAATTTAAGGCAAATACAGATTCTCCATTGACACTGATAAGAGACAAGCAAACAAATGCACAAAATATTTTGTTAAAAGAAAAACCCAGACACCTGAAGTTGCTAGAGGTCAATAATTTCACACAATGAAATGTGTTCTTAGGGATTATTCCACATTCAAAAAAGGCTGGGAAGACTTCTCTGCTCTTTTTCCTCACCAGACATGAACCTTTGAAAATGTTTTATGCAGAAATTCTTTGCCATGTACCAGTATATCATTAGCTTCCACGAATTTATGAAGACATAAAAATAAGCTGAACAGGCAGAAGTTCTGATCTGCTTATGTGAAAAGTCTTTTGGGGATCTGTTTTCACAGACCTTTACTTAAAAAAAAGGCAGAGTTGATTTTAATTTGCTGGTCTTGTATTCAACAAAAACAAAACCAATGTATAACAGTGCAGACAACACACTGAAAGTAAAATGCATGGTAACAGGAACACAAAATCTAGGAGGGGAAAAATGTATACTATTGAAAATCTTTTTTTAAAGATAAATTTTATTGTGTGTATTTTACAACATGTTGTGGGAAAAGGACAATGAAATGGTTATTAAAGTGAGACAAATTAATCTAGCACTTCACACAAATTTTAAGGATAAATATAGCCCAAATCTACTTATTGAATAAAACTTGCTAACAATTTTATTGCCTGGTCCTCTTGTTTTAAATTAGATCTTCAGATGGGCTGGTCCTGAACATCTGCCACTTAGTATCCTTTGGCCTACATCTCACTATTTCTTTTCTCCACTCTTATAAACTAAAGTAAAATAGGAAATCAGTTGTTAAAATATTACCTAGCTTTGTATTTTTATAAAATAATATTTTCACACGGTTTTCTCTTAGTGTAACCCATTTACATCTTACTCTTCAAAGACACATAGGCATCATCTGGATCAAATGCAAAAGATGCTTCCAAGGGTCGGTGTCCTGGCACAGCAGATTAAGCCACTGCCTGAAATGCTGGCATCCCATATGGGCACCAGTTCGTGTCCTGGCTGCTCTGCTTCTGATCCAGCTCCCTGTTAATGTGCTTGGGAAAGCAGCAGAAGATAGCCCAAGTGCTTGGGCCCCTGCTACCCATGTGGGAGATCTTGAAGGAATTCCTGGCTTCTGCCTTTGGCCCAGCCTAGCCCCAGCTATTGTGGCCAACTGGGGAGTAAGCCAGTGGATAGAAGATCTCTGTCTCTCCCTCTCTCTGTAACTGTGTTTTTCAAATGAAATAATCAAATAATTTTTATAAAAGATGATTCCAATCAGTGGCAACAGAATCAAATCTCTGGCATTAAACCTGGTGTGACTAGATAACCTTCAATTAATGTTTAATATAATACAAAATTATAGTGATTAATTTTTAATGAAAAACAGTTCACGATGTTATTCAAAGACTTATTTATTTATTTGAAAGAGTTACAGAGAGAGAAACAGAGAGACAGAGAGAGGAGAGAGATCTTCCATAATACCCAAATGGTTATAATGACCAGAGTTGGGCCATTCCAAAGCCAGAAGCCAGGAGCTTCATCTGGGTCTCCCACGTGGGTGCAGGGGCCCAAACACGTTAGCAGGGAGCAGGATCAGAAGTGGAACAGCTGGGACTCGAACCAGTGCCCATATGGAATACTGGCACTGCAGACGGTGGCTCAATCCACTGCACCACATGCCAGCACCAAATGTTCTCTGGTAATGGCAAGTTTCAGTTCAGTTGGTCTTTTAAAACAATATAAGAAAATTATCAAAACTAACCAACAAGACAGGAGCTTAAACAATGTAATGCAAAATGTCACAGATTGTGATGATCAACCTAGGTACTAAGTATAGAGGTGGGATGTGGTCACTGACGAGCTTGGTGGAGTTTCTATGGTAATGGTGGGATCATATGCTCCATGTCTTCAGGTAGTACTACCACTGTGCTAACAGTGGATGGAAAAAAACCTACATTGAGAAAGATTACTTCTTGTTGTAAACTTAAGTAATAGTTTCATTTATAGAAGTTTTATTCAAGTGAAACCTTTTTGGAATTCAAGAGAAAAGAATAAATAGGCTATTAATTTAAACAGTTAACACTGACTTGAAAACAGGCAGCACAGAAAACAGTGTGAGGACTATGGGCCAGATGGTCAGCCCACCAGGGTGGTAGAGGCAATTTGGTGGCCACTGACCACAACCAATGCTATGAGCTGCACATCCAAACCCAATCCTGGCAAGGCATGAGAGTTCAGAATGTGAGATTAAAACAAAATCCTAACTGAAATATTTCTCCTTCCTTTGCTACAAAATCTAATGAGGTTGCAATTTTTGGCTGCTGCTCACTGGGAGACATCACCTATGTGAAAGAGAAAAGCCAAGACCCAGGATATAGGCACACTGGAGAAATGAGGTCATTTAATGTAGAAACTGGGACTCAAGCATCACAAAGACTAACAAGATGGTGCCACTTGTTAGTGGTGCCAGGAGCTGGTCTTCTCTGCATAACACTGAGCCGAACTAAGCTGCAAATGACCCCTTTGAAACACAGTAAAATAGATCATTTTACATTGAAAACTGTCCTACTTTTAAGGCCATGCCTGTTGCTGCATTATCTACTAATCATACCTGACTACACATTTTTCTCACAGAGCTTGAACATTAAAGGAAGTTAAATGTGGCAGAGGTGTAGGTACCACTTCACTCTACAAAACACACATGTAATCTTAAAGGCGAATCTTTTCATGTTTTAAAATTTCACATAGATCAGTCTGGTCAGTAGGTTTGCATTAGATGCATGCATTTTTTCTGCTGAAGACCAGAATACTGTTTAAGAGATGTATTATTATTATTATTTTTTGACAGGCAGAGTAGATAGTGAGAGAGAGAGAGAGAGAGACAGAGAGAAAGGTCTTCCTTTTGCCGTTGGTTCACCCTCCAATGGCCGCCGCGACCAGCGCATTGCACTGATCCGAAGCCAGGAGCCAGATGCTTCTCCTGGTCTCCCATGCGGGTGCAGGGCCCAAGGACTTGGGCCATCCTCCACTGCACTCCCAGGCCATAGCAGAGAGCTGGCCTGGAAGAGGGGCAACCGGGACAGAATCTGGCGCCCCAACTGGGACTAGAACCTGGTATGCCGGCGCTGCAAGGTGGAGGATTAGCCTATTGAGCCATGGCACTGGCCGAGATGTATTATTTAAGAGTTTGTCCACAACTCGATTATTGGTCCAAATAATTAGTTTCTTTTTGTTAAAGTAATTGAAAACTAGCATATGAATTCATGCATCTTGCCTTTTGCAGCAAGTAACACAGAAGTAATAACTTCACACAAGGAGAATTTCAATCAACATACAGAGAAGTAGAGTAACTAGTAAGCAATGTAAACAGTCTAAACACTCAAATTTATCAGAAATCACATGTTCAATGGGAAGACAAATACTTGCTCTATAAAGTACAAAATGTAACATATTAGATCAATCAGGAAAATAAGTTTGTAAAATTTTAAAAATATATACCTTAAAAATCAAATAGCAGATTTTCTGGTTCATCCTTCACATGAGCTTACTTTAAAGGGAGACTTAGACTCCAATACAATAGTACTGGGGGACTTCAATACTCCACTCTCAGAAATAGATCAACAGGACAGAAGATCAACAAGGATACAGTAGATTTAAACAACACTATAGCCCAAATGGATCTAACAGTTATCTACAGAACTTTTCATCCTACACAGAACCAATTTACATTCTTCTCAGCAGTACATGGAACCTTCTCTAGGATTGACCACATACTAGGCCATAAAGCAAGTCTCAGCAAATTCAAAAGAATTAGAATCATACGATGCAGATTCTCAGAGCATAGGGGAATGAAGCTGGAAATTAGCAACTCAGGAATCCCTAGAACATATGCAAACACATGGAGATTGAACAACATGCTCCTGAATGAATAATGGGTCATTAAAGAAATTAAAAGAGAAATCAAAAACTTTCTGGAAGTAAATGAGGATAACAACACAACATACCAAAACTTAGGTGATACAGCAAAAGCAGTGTTAAGAGGAAAGTTTATATCAACAGGTGCCTACATCAAGAAATTGGAAAGGCACTAAATAGATGAGCTTTCAATGCATCTCAAGGATCTAGAAAAACTGCAGCAGACCAGACCCAAATCTAGTAGGAGAAGAGAAATAATTAAAATCAGAGAAGAAATCAACAGGATTAAATCCAAAAGGACATTACAAAAAAATCAGCAAAACGAGGAGCTGGTTTTTTGAAAAAATAAACAAAATTGACACTCCATTGGCCCAACTAACTAAACAAAGAAGAGAAAAGACCAAATCAATAAAATCAGAGATGAAAAAGGAAACATAACAACAGACACCACAGAAATAAAAAGAATCATCAGAAATTACTACAAGGACTTGTATGCCAGCAAACAGGGAAATCTATCAGAAATGGATAGATTCCTGGACACATGCAACCTACCTAAATTGAACCAGGAAGACATAGAAAACCTAAACAGAACCATAACTGAGACAGAAATTGAAACAGTAATAAAGGCCCTCCCAACACAGAAAAGCCCAGGACCAGATGGATTCACTGCTGAATTCTACCAGACATTTAAACAAGAACTAACTCCAGTTCTCCTCAAACTATGCAGAACAATTGAAAAAGAGGGAATCCTCCCAAATTCTTTCTATGAAGCCAGCATCACACTGATCCCTAAGCCAGAAAAAGATGCAGCATTGAAAGAAAATTACAGACCAATATCCCTGATGAACATAGACGCAAAAATCCTCAATAAAATTTTCACCAATAGAATACAACAACACATCAGAAAAATCATCCACCCAGACCAAGTGGGATTTATCCCTGGCATGCAGGGACGGTTCAATGTTCGCAAATCAGTCAATGTGATATACCACATTAACAGACTGCAGAACAAAAACCATATGATTATCTCAAAAGATGCCAAAAAAGCATTTGATAAAATACAACACCCGTTCATGATGAAAACTCTAAGCAAACTGGGTATAGAAGGAACATTCCTCAATACAATCAAAGCAATTTATGAAAAACCCACAGCCAACATCCTATTGAATGAGGAAAAGTTGGAAGCATTTCCACTGAGATCTGGTACCAGACAGGGATGTCCACTCTCACCACTGCTATTCAATATAGTTCTGGAAGTTTAGCCAGAACCATTAGGCAAGAAAAAGAAATCAAAGGAATACAAATTGGGAAGGAAGAAGTCAAACTATCCCTCTTTGCAGATAATATGATTCTTTATTTAGGGGACCCAAAGAACTCTACTAAGAGACTATTGGAACTCATAGAAGAGTTTGGCAAAGTAGCAGGATATAAAATCAATGCACAAAAATCAACAGCCTTTGTATACACAGACAATGCCATGGCTGAGAAAGAACTGCTAAGAACAATCCCATTCACAATAGCCACAAAAACAATCAAATACCTTGGAATAAACTTAACCAAGGACATTAAGGATCTCTATGATGAAAATTACAAAACCTTAAAGAAAAAAATAGAAGAGGATACCAAAAAATGGAAAAATCTTCCATGCTCATGGATTGGAAGAATCAACATCATCAAAATGTCCATTCTCCCAAAAGCAATTTATAAATTCAATGCGATACCGATCAAGATACCAAAGACCTTCTTCTCAGATCTGGAAAAAATGATGCTGAAATTCATATGGAGAAGCAAGAAACCTCAAATAGCTAAAGCAATCTTGTACAACAAAAACGAAGCCAGAGGCATCACAATACCAGATTTCAAGACATACTACAATGCAGTTATAATCAAAACAGCCTGGTGCTGGTACAAAAACAGATAGACAAACAGAACAGAATAGAAATGCCAGAAATCAATCCAAACATCTACAACCAATTTATATTTGACCAAGGATCTAAAACCAATTCCTGGAGCAAGGATAGGGTTTTTTTTTTTTTTTTTTTTTTTTTTTTTTTTTTTTTAACCAACGGGAGATGCAAATTATTTACACCAGCAGCCATGGGGGCAGAGGGAGTACACAGCATTTACAAAGTTAGCTACCTGTACAGGATGGGTTACACATGCAAAAATAAAAATCTCAAGACCACAGGACAGCGTGAGCCCCAGCCCCCTCCCCCAAATACCACAGCATGCGGTAATGCCAGGCGGGCGGCCCCTGGCATGTGGGGGGGAGTGATGCATGGAAAGAAAAGCCACCAGCCCCGGGAATTAGTACAGAACCCCCCACACACTCAGACACATGATAGGATACAGGGCGGATGACACCTAGCTGGGCTGGGAAGGATGGGAACTGAAACCCACACAGCCTGCTGTTCGAGGGAGGGAAGTGGGGAGCCCCGAGCCCCTGCTTAACTACATGGTAGGGGGCACTCTCCCCAGAAAAAGGGGTTAGCCTGCTCCCTCAGGGTTCCTGCTGGACCAAGCCCATCTCACCCAGCCTGAGCAGGGGGCTCGGCCCTGAGGGTGGGCCAAGGAACAATGGGGACGTGGATGTGGACATACCAGTTCCCAATCTACTCCCCCCTTCTCCCTTCTCCAACCAGAAGGTGGGGAAGGGGGAGGCCAGGAGGGAAAGGGTGTATTAGGGCCTGAACTGCAGCTGCCTCCCAGAAGGGAGAGTGGCCCTTGGCCTTCCCGCCCACAGCCAGGGCTTTGCGGGAAGTGGAGATGCTCCTTTTCCTCTGGCTTCCCCATGTGGGGAGAAGGCTGAGCAGGGCCAAGAACAGAGGAGCCGGGGCCCCAGGATTTATTCTGTCTATTCAATAAATGGTGCTGGGAAAACTGGATTTCCATATGCAGAATCATGAAGCAAGACCCCTACCTTACACCTTACACAAAAATCCATTCAACATGGATTAAAGACCTAAATCTATGACCTGACACCATCAAATTATTAGAGAACATTGGAGATACTCTGCAAGATATCGGCACCGGCAAAGACTTCTTGGAAAAGACCTCAGAGGCACAGGCAGTCAAAGCCAAAATTAACTATTGGGATTGCATCAAATTGAGAAGTTTCTGTACTGCAAAAAAACAGTCAAGAAAGTGAAGAGGCAACCGACAGAATGGGAAAAAATATTTGCAAACTATGCTACAAATAAAGGATTAATAACCAGAATTTACAATGAGATCAAGAAACTCCACAACAAAACAAACAACCCACTTAAGAGATGGGCCAAGGACCTCAGTAGACATTTTTCAAAAGAGGAAATCCAAAGGGCCAACAGGCACATGAAAAAATGTTCAAGATCACTAGCAATCAGGGAAATGCAAATCAAAACCACAATGAGGTTTCACCTCACCCTGGTTAGAATGGCTCACATACTTTAAGAAGTCAAACTTATTATGCTACATTAAGTAACACACACTGCATTATGCTACATATGTAACAGAGAAGATGGAAGCAGGGCTCTTGCCTAGTAGTTTGGTTGGAGGCAGGGAAGGAGGACAGTTTTAACAAAGATGCTTGTCAGTCTGCCACAGCAGCAAGCTACGTGTGAAGTGGAAGAACTGTTTAGCGGCAGTCTTCTTTAGCTTACACTATTTCTTTATAAATTCTACATATCCCAAGAGCCAAATAAAATGGAAGCAGAATAAAATATCTTAAGATGATGGAAGTAAAATATTAATTTTTCAGAGAAATCTATAAATGCACATTAATATTTGTATCCTAAAAGAGATAACATTGTATGCTAAAGGGTTAGATTTTATGTTTGTTATTTTGTTTGGACTGTATAGCTTTAGTAACAAGCTCTTATTTTAGTAATAAAAATACATTTAAAGAAAAATTTAAGAAATAGAGAAAATAAAGTAGCAAGTAGTCCTTCCACTTAAACTCACTGATTGTGAATATTTCGATATAATTCTACCTAAACTTTTGTTTTTCAGTTTGTGTGACTTTTTAAGATAGCAAATACCATAACTATAATGTAGCATATTTTATACTTAACACATAGTGACTTAAAATACACTTATTTATTTTGAGAGAGAGTGAGAGGAGGGGGGGAGAAAAAGAGAGAGATATCAAGATTGAAATCTCATCTGCTGGTTCACTTCCCAAACACTGGAAATGACCTGGGCTGGGACAGGATGGGGAACTTAATCTAGGTCTCCCACGTGGATGGTAGGTGCCCAATCACTTGAGCCATCATCTGCTACCTCCCAGGGTTCACATCAGCAGAAAGCTGGGATTGGAGCAGAGCTAGGACATGAACCCAGACACTCCACTATGGGATGCTGATAATGCATGCCTGTTGTTTTCTCCCTGCATATTATTATATCATCATCATAGCCATTATCTTAATGCTTGTGTGAATGTCATATATTAGATGACTGTTTTTCATTGTGGTAAACAGATACTTTGTTTTATAAATAGTAAAGCTAACCTAAATATTCTGAGGTTGGCTAAAAAGTAGGAGACTGACACTATGAACAACATCGTGCTATTCTTCAAATATCACCAATTACAAAATCTTAAATAGATCTGAGTTACTAAGAATCATGCAAGTACTTCCCTTACTAACTACAGGTAGCAAAGAAATGAGCAATAGAGCATATGTAAGGGGTGAGGAAAGCTAATCGTTTTAATTTTATGCTATTTTATCAATTTATAATTCTAGAGAGTAGTTGTTCTTCCAACATATGCCCAGGCAGGACGACAAAGTAACAACACAGAAGTTGAGGAAGAGGAGGAAACAGCAAGGGCAAAACATCTCTGCAGCTCTGAGACTGTATTCCTCAGAGTCACCAGAACCTAGCTGGTGGGACTTAGGGAAGAACCTACCTGCACCCCACTGCCCCAGGCCACAACTGCCAGGGCATAATCCCTAACATAACCTGTTCATCCCATGGGAATGATGCAAAATTCCCTTCACAGCTCTCAGTGCTGGGACTATGGCTTTTGGTGCTATAAACCCTTGCATCACCCACACACACTCAAAAGGACCTAGGAAAGCTCCTATCAAATCACACTTCCAGGGCTACAACTATTGGTGCCAAAAGCTTCAGTATTACTCAGGGTTAACCCTCAGAGTCACACAGCATCAGGAACAAAGCCACAGCCATCACAAATCCTACAGCTGAAACTGAACTCTTGAGGGACTGAAGATTCATACCCTAGGAAGCCAACATTTACCCCAAAGTCATAATACCACTTCTATGAAATGCTGCAGACTAGACAATGGTGGCACTCACAAATATTTCTGACATTGATTAAAGCCAAAAAAATCACTCAGATGTTACACTTCTGGGCTCTCCTAAAACCAAAGTCAAAGGAGCTACCCAACTGATAGCACACTTTGTCTAAACATAAACATATATCATAACAAAAGCTATTCCATAAAGAAGGAACTGTTAGACCAGATGTGCCAACATCACCACAGGGACATAGGGAGCATGAAGAAGGAAGAAGGGCATCTGCAAAAGAACACAACAGTTCTCCAGAAGTTGATTTTGTGTTGGAGGAAATCAATGAAATCCCTGAGAAAGAATTCAGAATTATGATCCTAAGGAAACTCAACGAGATACAAGAGAATATGGATACAAAATTCAAATAAATTAGAAAACAATACATAATATTAGTGAGAAATTCAACAAAACAATAGAAACAATTTAAAAAATTGGAGGTGAAAATTTGTATCAACTAAATAAACATATGATTGAGAGCTTCAGTAAAAGAATAGACCAAGCAGAAGTAACTTCTGGTTTTGAGGATAAGATTTTTGAAATAAAATGAATGAAAAAGAATGAAGAAAGACAATGAGACACATGGGATGATAATATGAAGCAACAAATTTTCATTTTAATGGATACTTGAAGCAGAAGAGAAAGAAAAGGCAACAGAACCAAGTAAATTAAATAATAGTTGAAAAAATTTTCCCTGTCCTAAAAAGAGATACGCATCCAAATACAGAAAGTTCAAATATCTACAACCAGACAAAACCAAAAAATACCCTCTTAGAGGCATATTATAGTAAAGTTGTCAAAGGTTAAGGATAAGGAGAGAATCCTAAAGACAGTGAGAGAAAAACATCAAGTTACATATAAAGGAAAACCCACTAGACTAACAGCAAACTTCTCAGAAACCCTATAGGCTGCAGTGAGTGGGATATCATATTCAAAGTCTAGAGGGAAAAAATTCCAGCTAATAGTATTATAATCAGCAAATCTATCTTTTAGAAGTGGAGGAGAAACAGAATATTTCTCAGACAAGCGAAAACAGAATTCATGACAACTGAATCGGCACTACCACAAGTCTTAATAGGGAGACCTACATTAGAAGTAAAACCATGGAAAGCCACAATGATACAAAGTTAACTAAGAGCAGATACACAGAAAGAGAGGAGACTCCAACCTTGGAAAGCCACAATGATACAAAGTTAACTAAGAGCAGATACACAGAAAGAGAGGAGACTCCAACCTTACCAGGACAGAAAGCTACCATAACCAGAGTTAAATCAAAAAAGGCAAAAAGAAACAGATATAAAACAATTAGTAACCAACCATCAAAATGACAAGAATTAGATCTTATTAATATTAATGTTACATATATATGGATTAAATTCCCCAGTCAAAAGACACAGGTTGGGCAAATAGATTAAAACACACATACACACACACAAGACCCTACTGTACGCTGCATAAAGAAACTCACTTCACAGGTAGATTCACAAAGAATGAAAGTAAATTGTTGGATAAAGATATACCATACAAATGGAAATAAAGCACTAGTTGGAATAGCTACACTCATATCAGATAAAACAGACTTTAAATCAGAAACCGCAAAAACAAAGACAGTCATTATACACTGCTCTAAGAGGATCAATTCAGCAAAAAGATAAAGCAACCATAAATATATATGTACCCAGTGCAAGATCACTCAGATATGGAAAGCAAGCAGTACTAGGCCTAACAGGAGAGAGAGACTCCAATACAATAATACTGGGAGATTTCAACACCCACTGTCATTAATGAACGGATCATCCAGAAAGAAAATCAACAAAAAGAGATCCAAGTGGAACTATACTACTTAGCAAATAGACCTAACAGACATTTACAGAGCACTGCCACAACAGTTACAGGGTATGCATTAGAACAAAATGAAAAGTTCATTCTTTTTCTAGTACCAGAACATTTTCTAGGATAGACTGTATTATCAGGTCACAAATCAAGTCTCAGTAAATTTAAAAAGAGTGAAATCACACCATGTGCCTTCCAAGACAAGAAAGGAATAAAGCTAGAAATTAACAAAAAGAACAATAGAAAATTCACAAGTATATGGAAATTAAACAATGTGCTCATTGATGACCACTAAACACTGAAGAAATTAAAAAGGAAATAAAAATTGCTTGTAATAAGTGAAAGTGAATACACAAAATATCAAAATCTGTGGGATACAGCAAAAGAAATATTAAGAGGGAAGTTTAAGGGCCAGTGCTGTGGCATAGCAGGTAAAGACACTGCCGACAGTGCCTGCATCTTGTGGGTGCCGGTTGTGTTCTAGCTGCTCCACTTCCAATCCAGCTCGCTGCTAATGCACCTGGGAAAGCAGCAGAAGATGGCGATGGCAATGTGCTTGGGCCCTTGCACCCTTGTGAGAGACCTGGAAGAAGCTCCTGGCTCCTTGCTCCAGCCTGGCCCAACCAACCCTGGCCATTGCAGCCATTTAGGAAGTGAACCAGCAGATGAAAGACCCTCCCGCCCCACCTCTGCCTCTCTCTCCTTCTCTGTAACTGTGACTTTGAAATAAAATAAATAAAACTCTTAAAAAAAAGAGGGAAGTTTTATAGCAATATTGCATACAGTACGTGATGGAGAGGTGGGGAGGGAGGAAGGCAATATTATTATGTTTTTAGCACTATATCTACAAATTACATTGAATCTGTTAAAAACTAATTAAAAATTAAAATTAAAAAATTAAAAACTAGAAAGGTATCAAATAAACAATCTAACAATGCATTTCAAGGATGTAGAATAACAAAAACTAGCCAAAATCCAAATTACAAGGAAGTAAGAAATAATAGGAATCAGAGCAGAAACAATGAAGCTGAAACTAAAAAAGTAAAATAGAGCAACAAAACACTGGCTTCTTGAAAAGATAAATAGAATAGACAAATCTTGGGCCAGACTAGCAAAACAAGGAGAAAAAATTTCAAGTAAATAAAATCAGATGAAAGAGAGACATTGCAACTGATAGCATGAATACAAAGGATCATAAGAAATTCATATCAAAACTACATGCTAACAAGTTGGGAAACCTCAAACAATTGGATAAATTCTTGGACATATTCAAAACTGATAAGTTTAAACCAAGAAGATATAAAATTTCTGAACATACCTTAAGTCCAGGATCTGATGGTTTTATATGTGAATTCTAACATTTAAAGAGAAACTAATTCCAACAGTTTTCAAACTACTTGAACTCTGCCAAATTCTTTTTATCAGGCTAGCTTTATAGAGACACAAAACAAAAAGAAAACTACAGACCAATATCCTTGATGAACAGATGTAAAGATTCTCAATAAAATATTAACAAACTGAATCCAGCACTACATCAAAGTCATGATAAAGAGATTTATCTCAGAGCTGCCAGAGTAGTTCAACATTCGCAAATCAAATGTCATAAGTCACATTAACAGAATGAAGACCAAAACTGTACCACCATCTCAATAGTTGCAGAGAAAGTATTTGATAAGATTCAGCATTGCTTCATAAAAAAAAAACTTTCAATAAATTACACACAGAAAGAATGTAACTCAAACTATAAAGGGTATATAAGATATATACACAGCCAACATCCTACTGAATGGGGAAGTGGAAAGCACTGGAACAAGACAAAGATGTCCACTTACTCATACTCAATGTACTACTGGAAGTATTACCAAGAGCAATCAAGTAAGAGAAATAAATTAACAGTATCAAAATTGGAAAGGAGGAAGTCAAAATATTCATGTTTGGAGATAACACAATTTTGCACATGGAAAACAAACATTTATTTTATTTTATTTTATTTTTTTGACAGGCAGAGTGGACAGTGAGAGAGAGAAAGGTCTTCCTTTGCCGTTGGTTCACCCTCCAATGGCCGCCGCGGATGGCGCACCGCGCTGATCCGATGGCAGGAGCCAGGTGCTTATCCCGGTCTCCCATGGGGTACAGAGCCCAAGGACTTGGGCCATCCTCCACTGCACTCCCTGGCCACAGCAGAGAGCTGGCCTGGAAGAGGGGCAACTGGGACAGAATCCGGCGCCCCGACTGGGACTAGAACCTGGTGTGCCGGCGCCGCAAGGCGGAGGATTAGCCTAGTGAGCGGCGGCGCCGGCCGGAAAACAAACATTTCACCTGACATCTGTCAGAACTCATAAACCAATTCAGTAAAGTCACAGGAAACAAAGTCAGCATATAAAAAACAGCAATTTTATACACTAATAATGATCTTGCAGAAAGAGAAACCAAGAAAGAAATGACATTCTAAATAGCTACAAACACCTTCAAATATTAGTCAAATAAATTTAATCAAAGAAATGGAAGATCTCTACAATGAAATTTATAAAGGACTAATGAAAGAAATCATTGAGTACACACGAGAAAAATAAATATATTCCTTGTTCTTGGATCAGTAGAATCAATATTGTTAAAACATTCATACTACCTAAAGCAATCTATATATTCAATGCAATCACTACAAAAATATCAATGACATTCTCTACAGAATTAGGAAAAACAATCCTAAACTTCATATGGAATCACAAAGACCCTGAATAGTCAAAGCAGTCTGAGAAAACGAAAGTTGCGGCATCACAACACCTATTTTCAAAGCACACTACAAAGCTACAGTAATTAAAACAGCATGGTACTGGCGTAAAAACCAACACTGATCAATGGAGCACAATAGGGAGCCCATAAGTTAATCCATGAACACAGAGTCAACTGACTTTTTAAAAAATTTACTTACTTGAAATGCAGAGTGATAAAGACACAGACAGAGACAGGTATCTTCATCTGCTGGTTCCATCCTGAAATGGTCACAACAGCCATTGCTCAGCTACACTGAAGCCAGGAGCTGGGAACTTTACCTGTGTCTTCTAGTTGGGTGGAAAGAACTCAAATATTTGAGCCAGTATTAGATCCAGGCTCACTAGCAGGGAGGTGGATCGGAAGCACAGAGCAACAGACTCAAGTTGGCACCCCAATATGGGATGGGGGTGTCACAATGCTCACCCCCAGACAACTGAGTTTTGACAAGAGTGAAGAACCCACTGGAGAAAGGATAGTTTTTTCAATAAATGGTATTGGCAAAACTGGATATACAGGTGTAAAAGAATGAAATTAGATTATGATCTCATATCACATAAAAATCATCTCAAGAAGGATCCAAGTCCAAATGTATGGCCTGAAAGTATGAAATTGCTAGAAGAAAACATGGAGGAAATTACTTCAAGACACTGGTGCATGGAATGACATTTCAGATAAGACCTCAAAAGTATGGGTGACAAAAGCAAAGCTAGAAAAATGAGATTATATCAAACTCAGAAGCTTCTTCACAGTAAACTCAATAGAATGAAGACCCATCTGTTATAATGATAAAAAATTGCTAGCTA
The DNA here is from genome assembly GCF_051225735.1 of Oryctolagus cuniculus. NCBI lineage: Eukaryota > Metazoa > Chordata > Mammalia > Lagomorpha > Leporidae > Oryctolagus > Oryctolagus cuniculus. Next base: position 158,326,380 of record NC_142869.1, read on the forward strand.
ACTAAGCTATCTGATAAATTATTTATATTCAGAATATATCAGGAGCCAAAATTCCATAATAAAAGAACTCAATTAAGAAATAGGCAAAGGACCTGAACAGACAGTTATCGAAAGATATGCAAATAGCCAACAAATGTATGGAAAAAAATGTTCACAGCTACTAACCATTAGGGAAATTCAAATCAAAACTACAGTGAGATATTTACCTCATCCTGTCAGAATGACTATTATCAAAAAGGAAGTAACCGAGGCTGGTGGGGATATGGAGAAAGGGGGACTCATATACACTGTTGGTGTGAACATAAATGAGTACAGCCACTGTGGAAAACAGAATTGAAGTTTCTTTAAAAACTAGAGATAAAACTGCCATGTGATTCAGCAATCTAACTACAGGGTATATATCCAAAAGACACAAAAATCATTGTACCAAAGAATTACATGCTTTAGCATGTATACTGTAGCACTGTTCGCAATAGCCAAGTTATGGAATCAACGAAGGTATCCATCATCACGTAAATGGATAACAGTGTTATACATATACATGATGGACATATGATGGACAAATGATGGACTACGATTCAGTAATAAAAATAATGAAATCCTGCCATTTGCAGCAAAATGTATAGGACTAGAGGACTTCATGTTAAGAGAAATAAGGCAGACACAAAACATAAACCACAAGTTTTACCACATAGGTAGGTGCTAACAAACAGACAAGCAACCCTCCTACCCCAACCTCTATCTGATTACTAGAGGCTGGGAGGGGTTGGGTGGATAGAAAGAGTCTGGATACAGCAAATAAGGGAAACTGAGTGTGATTTATTAATTGAGACAAATGCATTACACTAATAAAAGAAGTTAATAATAGAGGGATCTGGGTGTGGGTTATGTGAGAACTGTTTGTACTACTTCATGTAATGTTCTTTTTTTAGTAAATTTTAAAACTATTCTGAAATAGCAAGTTTACATAAAAATGTTTATGGATAAATCTGACAAAAGATATTCAGTTCTGTTCACTGAAAATGATAAACATTCCAAATAGAAACTAAAGGCTAGCCTTATAAATGGAGAAATATACTATAGTCATGGATTGGAAGCCTCCATGTTTTTAAGATTTCAATTTTCTAAAATTTTTGCACAGACTGACCTACAGATTTAACACATTCCCAATAAAAATTCTAGCAAAGGCTGTCAACCTGATATAAAAATTCATAGAGAACTGCAAAGGAGAATAGCCAACACATCTTTAAAAAAGAACTGATTTGGAGGACTTATACTACCTGACTGTACATAATCATTACCACATAGGTAGGTGCTAACAACTATGGTAATGATGATGTACATGATCATTCTATAAAGCTATTATATCAAGATACACAAAGTGATTCAAGGAAAATAAAGGAGAGTCCAGAGATAAACTCAAATTTAGTTAATTGATTTTTGACAATGTGCAAAGGAAATTAGCTGGAAGACTCATTGTTCTAGAACAACTGGATATCTATATGCTGTCTGTGAACACAGATGCATACATCTCATTCTATAGAAACTCAAGATAGACATAAGTATATGTAAAAACTATAAAATTTCTAAAAGAAAGTATAAGAGAAAATCTTTGTGATCCTGGATTAGGCAAACATTTCTTAGTTACAGTGCCAGAAGCACATTCATTTAAAAAGAAAGGAGAAATTGAACTTCATCAAAATTAACAATTTCTCCCCTGTGAAAGACACTATTAGATTTTAAAATGTCAAGTAGAGATTAGGAGAAAATATTTGCAAATCACATATCTGATAAACATCTTTACCCAGAAAACAGAAAGCCCTTAAAACTTAGTAATAAGAAAATAATCCAGCCAAAAATAGGAAAATAATTTGGAAAGACAACCAAAGATATGTGGATAGCAAATTTGCAAATAAAATAATATTTCTTTATCTGAATAACAGTACATTAGAAATACACTTTCAAAAAGCAAGTTGCAAGAGCAACAAAAAGATGAAATGTGGAAATTAGTTTAAGAACAAAAAAGAACTCAGTGTAGGATAAATTACCAGATAAAATCTTGGAAGATTTAAATAAATGGAGTGATAGTTAATACTCATTGTTGAAATAATAAACTATTAGTTAGGTAAAGATCTGAAGGCCTTCTAACTTTCCATCTCTGGGAGAGTAAACAGGTGAAGAAATAAAATGTGTACTATATCAAGAAAAGTCAGGCAGACACAAACCATCATATGGCATGCAATCATCAGAAGAAATGTTATCAGATGCATGCATAGGAACATGAATGAATTTTTAAAAATACAGAACTAAATGAGAAAAGTAAAAGAGAACAACACAATAGCATTTATGCAGCTTGGCACTCAACACACACATATAAAATACAATTTTTTTAAACTTTTATTTAATGAATATAATTTCCAAAGTACAGCTTATGGATTACAATGGCTTCCCCCCCATAACGTCTCTCCCACCCACAACCCTCCCCTTTCCCACTCCCTCTCCCCTTCCATTCACATCAAGATTCATTTTCATTTCTCTTTATATACAGAAGATCAGTTTAGCATACATTAAGTAAAGATTTCAACAGTTTGCTCCCTCACAGAAACATAAAGTGAAAAATCCTGTTTGAGTACTAGTTACTGTCGCTCCCCGTCTTCGTGGAGGAACGACACAGGACCCTGCGCTGTTCTTTTGTCTGCTCGGCCATCCCCGGGTTTGTTGCTGGTTCTTCCTGGGTTAGCTACCATCCCTTCCACCTCCGTGGAAGGGCGGTTCCCCCTAGCCACTTTCCCCACTTCCGCGGGGGAGCGGCACACTGCCGGCCGGCTCTCTCGGGGGCTGCACAGGTGTTCCTTCAGATAGATGTTCCTGGTGCATGTTGTCTCTCTCCTCCTTTATAGTCCTCTTCCACCAATCCCAACTCTGCTACCCACACGCCGAGTACGCTGCTCTCCTCCAATCAGGAGCAAGTCCTACAGTTTATTGGTTGAACTGGAGGCAGCTGTGTAGAAGCTGTTACTCCCTTCTCAGCGCCATATTGTGGGAGAGCAGATGCATAGAATAAGTCTTAATCCGAGTAACTTAGTCTAGGTCCGAGTTGCTCCCCACAGTTACAGCATTAAATCTCAATGTACAGCACACTAAGGACAAAGATCCTACATGAGAAGTAAGTGCACAGTGACTCCTGTTGTTGACTTAACAAATTGATACTCTTGTTTATGGCATCAGTAATCACCCTAGGCTCTTGTCATGAGCTGCCAAGGCTATGGAAGCCCCCTGAGTTCACCGACTCTGATAATTTTTAGACAAGGCCATGGTCAAAGTGAAAGTTCTTTCCTCCCTTCAGAGAAAGGTACCTCCTTCTTTGATGACCCGTTCTTTCCACTGGGATCTCACTCGCGGAGATCTTTCATTTAGTTTTTTTTTTTTTTTTCCAGAGTGTCTTGGCTTTCCATGCCTGAAATAGTCTCATGGGCTTTTCAGCCGGATCTGCATGACTTAAGGGCTGATTCTGAGGCCAGAGTTCTGTTTAGGACAACTGTCATTCTATGGGTCTGCTGTGTATCTCACTTCCCATGTTGGATCATTCTCTCCTTTTTTTATTCCATCAGCTAGTATTTGCAGACACTATTCTTGTTTATGTGATCCCTTTGGTTCTTAAGAGATGGGCCAAGGACCTCAATAGACATTTTACACTAGAAGAAATCCAAATGGCCAACAGACACATGAAAAAATGTTCAAGATCTCTAGCAATGAGGGAAATGCAAATCAAAACCACAATGAGGTTTCACCTCACCCCAGTTAGAATGGCTCACATTCAGAAATCTACCAACAATAGATGCTGGAGAGGATGTGGGGAAAAAGGGACACTAACCCACTGTTGGTGGGAATGCAAACTGGTCAAGCCACTATGGAAGTCAGTTTGGAGATTCCTCAGAAACCTGAATATAACCCTACCATTCAACCCAGCCATCCCACTCCTTGGAATTTACCCAAAGCAATTTAAATTGGCAAAAAAACAAGCTGTCTGCACCTTAATGTTTATTGCAGCTCAATTCACAATAGCTAAGACCTGGAACCAACTCAAATGTCCATCAACAGTAGACTGGATAAAGAAATTATGGGACATGTACTCTATAGAATACTATACAGCAGTCAAAAACAACGAAGCCCGGTCATTTGCAACAGGATGGAGGAATTTGGAAAACATCATGCTGAGTGAATTAAGCCAGTCCCAAAGGGACAAATATCATATGTTCTCCCTGATCGGTGACAACTAACTGAGCACCAAAGGGGAAACCTGTTGAAGTGAAATGGACACTATGAAAAACAGTGACTTGATCAGCTCTTCTCCTGATGGTTGATGTACAATGTAATACTTTATCCATTTTAGTATTTTTTTTGTTCTAGTACTGTTGGTTGAACTCTGTAATTAACACACAATTATTCTTAGGTGTTTAAATTTTAACTGAAAAGTGATCCCTGTTAGGAATTTGGAAAACATTATGCTGAGTGAAATAAGCCAATCCCAAAGGGACAAATACCACTTGTTCTCCTTGATAGGTGACAACTAACTGAGCACCAAAAAGGAAACCTGTTAAAGTGAAATGAACACTATGAGAAACGGTGACTTGATCAGCCCTCACCCTGACTGTTGATGAGCAGCTTAATATGTTAGCCCTCTTAGTATTTTTTTTTGTTTGTTCTACTTAATACTTTTGGTTGAATACTATAATCAATACACAATTCCTCTTAAGTGCTGAAACTTAACTGAAAAGTGATCACTGTTAAATATAAGAGTGGGAATAAGAGAGGGAAGAGATGTGCAATTCGGGACATGCTCAAGCTGACTTACCTCAAACAATAGAGTTAGAAAGATACCAGGGGATTCCAATTCAATCCCATCAAGGTGGCATGTACCAATGCCATCTCACTAGTCCCAGTGATCAATTTCTGTTCACAATTGATCATAATGATAGGACTAAGAACCAAAGGGATCATATGAAATACAATTTTAAGACAGGATAAAAAAATTGCAGCTCATGTGGAAAGGGACAGAGATGGGCTATGAAAATGAAGGAAAATGAAGTTAAGTTCCAAAACATGGTTTTCCATGTTAGGAATCAAAAGCAGGAGGGGAAAAATACTGAACAGTCAGAAGAAGGAAAACAGTTTTGGGAGGAGATTTGAATAGAGTTCATGCTGTGGTGGGGATGGTCAATAAAACGCGGTCTGAAGGGAAATAAACAAGTTATGTGGGCCTACTTCAGAGTCTGTGTCTGTACGCCCCATGTACGCACAGCCCAGGCAGATGCATGCAATCTGACCCTCCAATAGCACATGAGCCACGGATAAGGGCGGTGGTAAGACAGAAATGTCTGTGATGCTCAGGGTTTTATTCACTCAAAGCAGTGCTGGAAAACAACCAGCAAGTTAGAGTGCATCACTGTGGCAAGATCTCACTAAACATGACACAGGGCACGCAAAGGTGTTGACACAAGGAGGACACAGGTGACAAGGACCTCATTGTAAGAGGCAGATTTATCATTTTAAGTAATGTACACCAGCATACAATAAATGGATCAAATAAGACAAGTTTTGCCCTAGGCCTTAGAGACAGAGAACAATCTTGGAGTACAAGTTACACTGAATGAGAGAAGGGTTTTGGGTGTACTGAATTTAAATCTGTGACTGAGTTCATCAGATTTGAAGAGTTTAAGCTCTCAGGAAACATCAGAAATACTGATTTAAGATATGTTCAATTATAATGAAATCAAGTTCTACTTCTGAAGACCTTAGTTCCAAAGGAAAATTCTTTCCTGCTATGTCAAAGAAGTGACAGAAATGCAGAAAATGGGGTAAAAAAATTTAGATAAACTAAAAATGCAAACCATAATGTGCTATTTTCATTTTGTTTTTGAAGAAGACAATGTTATCAATTTTAAAGTCAGAATAAATAAGAGATTTTAAAGCCAATTAAAAAATTTAACAAATAGCATTCTTAAACAGCTTTCACTATAATTTCAAAAATATCCCAAATTAACTATGAAAATGGTCTGTGGTTTCCATAGAGCAGGAAGAAAAAAGAACCTCATACTCCATCTTAGTTATTTGGCCTCATGTCTTTAAGGTGCTCAGATGTGACACTGAAGGGTGTCTAAAAAGAGAGTAGTTACATGATATATGAAAATTAGAAGAAAATAATTCATGTCAAGACACAACTCTCCTGGAGAAGAATCTTGACAAAAAAAAAAAATCACAATTTCAGCCTAAAGGCTGAGGACTACTAGAAATCATAGCAGTTAAGCATTTGATTTAGTGATTATAAAAGCTATTTTTGAAAATATTTCTAACATTATTACATATTTTGTTGTAGATCATGAATAAATTAAAATGTAAAATATAGTTCTTAATGACTCAAATTATACAGAAAATGATATTAAGGTAATTGGAAAAAGAATGTTGAGTTATGACTTTTAAAAAAATCATTCTACAAAGTTTAAGATGGCAGCATAGGGAGGGAGCTTACTGCTCTATCTAGGGAAATATAGTTAAAAATAGATAGAGTGCAATCTCAGGGAGGGGTGAGAGAGAAAATGGCAGGGGAACCTCCCCACAAATTGGTGGGACACTGTGGACCTAAGTGGAGGGTGTGAAAGTGCACAGCCCAGGACCCCAGCAGCCAAGAGCCTCAGCACCAGTTTTGGAGTGAGGTGAGACTAGGCTGCAGCAGCCCAAGCCACTGGAAATAAAGCTGTAGGAAGATCCTAGTGTGGGCCTGGCTTGGAGCCCTGCAGGGACAGTGTACCTGACAACCTAGAGGGAAAAAAGGAGCACGTTTCTCTCTCCCTGACCATCCAAAACCGGTGTCCTGTAACTAGCTGAGAGAGGGCAGGCGTCATTTTGGGCACACATAACAGCTGTGTCAGCTCATGTGTGCATGCCCAGCAACCAGCTGAGAGGAGACAATTGAGATTGGCTGGGAAACTAGACAGGGGGTTGGGTGCTTATGGCTGTGGGAGCCTTGTGTGCCCAGACTGTGAAAACACTGTGGCTGCAAGCTGCGGATGGGACTTTGCATAGTTACTGTGAGTGGCTCCACATGCTCTGGGCTCCCTGATTCCCTGGTGAGGGTCATTGCTACAGGACCCAAGTTCCCACCGAGGACTGCACAGATCCTCTGTGTGGTTCTTACGGCAGCATGGATGAAAACTGGACCCGCTGGGGCTAGAGTCCAGGCACTGGTCTCCTCAGGAGTGGAGGTGAGCATGAGAATACACCAACGGAGCAGAACAAACCTCCCCTCTGACAAAAAAAAAAAATGGGAGGTTTACCATGCCCAACTTAAGTGTTACCTTGGATATACCCTTCACCCTGGAGCACTGAGCAGAGCTCCCTGACCACATCCAGCACAAACCTCTGAGTATTCACTTAAAGAGCAGACACTCCACTAAGCCACAGAAGCACAGTCCAAAGATAAAAGCCATCACAAGGAAAAAAAAAAAAAAACAAATATCACCACAAGTGTCTAATAATAAATGCAGCAATTCAATAAACAAGAATAAGACAACATAACACCCCCAAAACACAACACTTCAATACTAGAATGTGAAGGTGAAGAGATTGACAAAATGCCAGAAACTGAGTTCAAAAAACTGATATTGGATTACTCAGAAGTAATCACAAGCAAATATATGAACTAAATAAATCTGTACATGACATGAATGAAAATTTTACCCACAAAATGTTAAAACAAAATATTGCAAATGAATTCAATAGAACAAATAAAAACTATTGTAGAAAGCCTTAAGAACAGAAATGATGAGGCAGGAGAAAGAATATCTGAGTTAGAAGACAAATCTCTGGAAATTTTACATTCAGACCAAAAGAAAGAAGAAGAAATTAGAAAGCTAAAAAACAGTGGGGGATATTTATGGAATATTATCAAATGACCCAACATATAGGTCCTAGGAGTTTTGGAAGGCTCAGAAAAAAATGGGCTAGAAGGCCTTTTCACTGAAATAATTACAGAAAACTTCCCCAAATTTGAAGAAAGGGATATCAAAGTAGAGGAAGCACACAGAACTCCTATTAGACATGACCAGAAAAGATCTTCACGACAACACATTGTAGTCAAACTCTCTAGAGCAAAATATAAAGAAAAGCTTCTAAAATGTATATGAGAGAAACTCTAGATTACTTTCAGTGAATCTCCAATTAGTCTAACAGCTGACTTCTCATCAGAAACCACACAGGTTAGGAAAGATGGCAAGATATATTCCAACTCTTAAGAGAAAAAAAACTCAATCCACAGTACTGTATCCTGCAAAACTCTCATTTACAAATGAAGGTGAAATAAAGACCTTCCATAACAAACAGAAATTGAAAGAATTTATCAACCTTTGTCCATCCTTACAAAGGAGGCTTAAGGATGTGCTACACACAAAAACACAGAAACACAGTCACTACTATGAAAGAAGGTGAAGGCAGAAAACCTCCCAGTAAAAGTACAAAGGAAATCCAAAGTAAAGAATAGGAATATTTATGGAAAAATGCAGGGCCAAGTCATTACTTATCAAAAGTCACCTTGAATGTAAATGGTCTCAATTCTCCAATTAAAAGATTCATACTGGATGAACAGATTAAAAAAACAATACCCATTTATTGCTGCATCGAAGAAACACATCTCACCAACAAATATATATACAAGCAGACTGAAAGTGAAAGGATGCAAAAAGATAGTCCATGCTAACAGAAAACAAGAAAGAGCTGGTGTAGCCATCCTAATATCAGAAAAAAATAGACTTTAACATAAAAACTGTTAAAAGACACAAAGAAGGGCACTATGTAATGATTAAGGGAACAATTCAACAGGAAGATGTGACTATAATAAATGTATATGCACCTAATTACAGGGAACTTGGCTATTAAAAGAAATGTTAGTGGATATAAAGGGAGACATAGACTCCAATAAAATAGTAATGGGGGACTTAAATACTCCACTTTTAGCAATGGACAGATCAAACAGACAGAAAATCAGCAGAGAAACAACAGAGTTAATTGACATGATAGACCAAATGGACCTAACTGATATCTACTGTACTTTCCACCCCACATTGGCAGAACACACATCCTAATCACCAGTGCATGGAACTTTCTCTAGGATAGAACATATGATAGATCATAAAGTAAGTCTCAGCAAATTCAAAAAAAAATCAAAATCAAACCATGCATTTTCTCTGACCACAAAGGAAGGAAGCTGTAAATAAACAACTCAAGAATCTCTAGAACACATGCAAACACATGGAGACAGAACAACATGCTCCTGAATGAACAGTGGGTCACAGGAGAAATAAAAAAAAAATTCTGGAAATGAATGAAGACAACAATGTAACATATCTAAACTTATGGGACACAGCAAAAACCGTGTTAAAAGTAAAGTTTATAGAAACTGGTGCCTACATCAAGAAATTAGAAAGGTGCCAAATGAATGAGCTGTCAATGCATCTCAAGAACCTAGAAAAATAACAGCAAACCAAACACAAAACTTACAGGATAAAAGAAAAATTAAAATTAGAGAATAAACAAAATTGAAACCAAAAAAAATATAAAGGATCTGCAAAACAAAAAGCAGGTTTTTGGAAAAAGTAAACAAAATACACATCACTGGTGCAAATAACCAAAAAAAGAGGGAGAAGACCTAAATCAATATAATTATAGTTGAAAAAGTACATGTAACAACAGACACCACATAAATAAAAAGAATCATCAGAAATTACTACAAAGAGCTGTATGTCAACAAATTAGGAAACCTAGAAGAAATGGATAGATTCTCAGACATACATCCTATCTGAATTGAGCCATGAAGACACAGAAAATGTAAATTGATCAATAACCAAGATGAAAATTGAATTAGTAGTAAATACCCTCCCAGCAATAAAAAGCCCAAGACAGGATGGCTTCACTACTGAATTCTACCATACATTTAAATAAGAACTAATTCCAATTCTTCACAAGTTATTACAAAGAACTGAAAGAGAGGGATTCCTCCCAATCTCCTCTATGAAGTTAGTACCACCTTAATTCCTAAACCTAAAAAATATACATCAGAGAAAGAGAACTACAGACCAATTTCCCGGATGAATATAGATGAAAAAATCCTCAACAAAATACTAGTCAATCAAATCCAGTAACACATCAGAAAGATCATTCACCTGGACCAAGTGGGATTTATCCCAGGTATGCAAATCAATCAATGTGATACATCAAATTAACAAACTGAGGAACAAAAACCATATGATTATCTCAATAGATGCAGAGAAACCATTTGATAAAATACATCACCCTTTCATGATAAAAACTCTAAGAAATTGGGTATAGAAGGAACATTCCTCAACACAATCAAGACAGTTTATTGCAAACCTATGGCCAGCGTCCTACTGAATGGGGGAAAGTTGGAAACTTTCCCACTGAGATCTGGAACCAGACAATGATGCCCACTCTACAACTAGTACTCCAAATAGTCCTGGAAGTTTTAGCCAGAGCCATTAGACAATAAAAAAAATTGGCCATTGCCGCGGCTCACTAGGCTAATCCTCTGCCTGTGGCGCCGGCACCCCAGGTTCTAGTTCTGGTCCGGACGCCAGATTCTGTCCCGGTTGCTCTTCGTCCAGTCCAGTTCTCTGCTGTGGCCCGGGAGTGCAGTGGAGGATGGCCTGGGTCCTTGGGTCATGCACCCACATGGGAGACCAGGAGGAAGCACCTAGCTCCTGGCTTCGGATAGGTGCAGCACGCCGGCTGAAACACGCTGGCTGAAACACGCTGGCCATAGCGGCCACTTGGGGGGTGAACCAAAGGAAAAAGGAAGACCTTTTTCTCTCTCTCTCTCACTGTCTAACTCTGCCTGTCAAAAGAAAATTAAAGTGATACAAATTTGAAAGGAGGAAGTCAAACTATCCACATTTACAGGTGACATGAGTCTATATATATATATATATATATATATATATATAGGATCCAAAGGACTCAACTAGGACACTATTGGAACTCACAGAAGAGTTTAGTAAAGTGGGAGGATATAAAATCAGCACACAATAATCGTTAGCCTTTGTATACACAGACAACAACGTGGCTGAGAAAGAACTTCTAAGATCAATCTCATTCACAATAGCTACAAAAAAACCCCAAATACCCTGGGATAAATTTAACCAAGAATGTCAAAGGTCTCTATGATGAAAATTACAAAAATTAATGAAAGAAATAGGTGGCTGGCACTGTGGTGCAGTGTGTTAATGTCCTGCTGTGAAGTGCCAGCATCCCATATGGGCGCTGGTTCTAGCCCCAGCTGCTCCTCTTCCAATCCAGCTTTCTGCTATGGCCCAGGAAAGCAGTAGGAGATGGCCCAAGTCCTTGGGCCCCTGCACACATGTTGAAGACCCAGAAGAAGCTCCTGGCTCCTGGCTTTGGATTGGTGCGGCTCCAGCCGTTGCGGCCACTTGGGGAGTAAACCATTGGATGGAAGACTTCTCTCTCTCTCTTTCTGCCTCTCCTCTCTCAGTGTAACTCTGACTTTCAAATAAATAAATAAATCTTTTAAAAAAAAGACAGCAATAGGAGGCGCGCACACACACACACACACACACATACAGGAAAAATCTTCCATGTTCATAGATTGGAAGAATCAGCACCATCAAAACGTCCATACTACTAAAAGCAATTTGTAGATTCAATGTTATACCAATCAAAATACCAGGGAAATTCTTCTCAGATACAGAAAAATGATGCTAAATTCATATGGAAACACAAGAGATTCCAAATAGCTAAAGCAATCTTACACAACAAAAAGTTGGAGGCATCACAATACCAGATTTCAAGACATACTACAGGGCAGTTATAATCAAAACAGCCTGGTACTGGTACAAAAACAGATGGATAGAACAATGGCATAACAAAACAGAAACACCAGAAATCAATTCATGCATATACCACCAACGTATATTCGATCAAAGAGCTAAAATTAATCCTTGGAGAAAAGGACAGTTTGCTCAACAAATTTTGCTGAGTAAGCTGAATCTTCATGTTCAAAAGTATGAAACTAGACCCCTACCTTACACTTAATAAAAAATCTACTCAAAATGGACCAAGGACCTAAATCTATGACTCAAGATCATCAAATTATTAGAGAACATTGGGGAAATTCTACAAGACATTGGCACAGACAAAGAATTCTTGGAAAAAGACCCCAGAGGCACAGGCAATCAAAGCCCAAACTGACAAATGGGATTAAATTTAATTGCAAAACTTCTATACTGTAAAAGAAACACTGAGCAAAGTGAAGAGGTTACTGACAGAATGGGAGAAATTATCTGCAAACTATGCAACTGATAATGGATTAATAACTAGAATAAAGTGATCAAGAAACTCAAGAATAAAACAAATAACTCAGTCAAGAAATGGGCAAAGAACTTAAACAGGTATTTCTCAAAAGAGGAAATCCAGATGGCCAACAGGCACATGAAAAAGTGCTCAGGATCACTAGCCACAAGGGAAATGCAAATTAAAACCACAATGAAGTTTCACCTTGCCCTCCTTAGAATTGCTTTCATACAGGCCGGCGCCGCGGCTCACTAGGCTAATCCTCCGCCTAGCGGCGCCGGCACACCGGGTTCTAGTCCCAGTTGGGGCGCCAGATTCTGTCCCGGTTGCCCCTCTTCCAGGCCAGCTCTCTGCTGTGGCCAGGGAGTGCAGTGGAGGATGGCCCAGGTGCTTGGGCCCTGCACCCCATGGGAGACCAGGAAAAGCACCTGGCTCCTGGCTCCTGCCATCGGATCAGCGCGGTGCGCCGGCCGCAGCGCGCCGGCCGCGGCGGCCATTGGAGGGTGAACCAACGGCAAAGGAAGACCTTTCTCTCTGTCTCTCTCTCTCTCTCACTGTCCACTCTGCCTGTCAAAAAAAAAAAAAAAAAAAAAAAAAAAGAATTGCTTTCATACAGAAATCAACAAACAACAAAGGCTGGTGAGGATGTAGGGAATAATGTATCCTAATCCACTGTTGGTGGGAATGTAAACTCGTACAGCCACTGTGGAAGTCAGTATGTAGACACTTCAGAAATCTGAATCTAGACCTACCATAATATCCAGCTATCCCACTTCTGGGAATTTGCCCAAGGGAAATGAAATCAGTGTGTGAAAGTGTTATCTACACCCCCACGTTAATTGCAGCTCCATTCACAATAGCTAAGTTATGGAATCAACCCAAATGTACATTAACTGAAGATTGGATAACGAAATTATGGGATATGCGCACCATGTAATGCTACACAGTGATAAAAAAAAAAAAGATCCTGTCATTTGCAACAAAATAGATGAAACTAGACAACATCACAGTGAAATAAGCCAGTTCCAAAACGAAAAATACTGTAGCTTCTGTGATAACAATTAGAGCACCTAAAAGGCAATCTGTAGAAGTGAAATTAACACTTTGAAATGTGATGACTTTCAACAGCCACTGTCTTGACTGTTGAGGAACAGGTTTTTTTTTTTTTTTCATACAATTTGTGGAACTCTTTACTTAGTATAGTTGATCATATGTGTATACAGTTAATGAAAATAGATCTTAGTAAAAAATAAGAATGAGAATAGGAGACAGAAAAGGAAAAGGGTTGGGAGCGTGGGGGAGGGGGGCAGATATAGTGAAGAATCACTATGTTCTTAAAGTTGTATTTATTTAAAAATAAATTGTTTTACATTAAAAAATCATTCTACAACAGAAAAGTCCTATTTTCCTTCTAGGCTACTAAGAAGAACTTTAGATAGTAATAATTTTCATTTTTGTATTTTGAAGTTCCATCAATGGAAATTTGACTTCAAAATACTTTTCTTGTTTCTATAGGACACCTAGGTCAAAATTATAATAAACTAAAATACATTTTCTCTTGAAAAGTTTCTTGTAATCTTGAGAGTCTTAGAAATATCTCAATGCTTGGCAAAGTCATGATTGAAATGCACATGTATCTTTTACTCTAATCGGTGTGAAAAATTATTTAATTGATGCTGTGATTACTAATATGAACTACTTTTATTTAATTAAGAATCAGTTAATGATATAAACTACTATACCACACAAATTTGTCTCAATTTTGTATCTTATTAAAGTTATTAATTGATAATCAAATTATTTTAAACAAAACTTACATAACTGAGCATCTGCTTGGAGACTTCCTCCTTTAGGATTCAGCTTCTGAGTTTGAAGGGCAGGAACTGGCTTATATGATTGACCTGTGGCCCTGTACATGGCTTGAACCCATAATATCCTGTCCTGTTCATCATCACTGGCAAATATGACAGTATCTCCTTCCTTAACAGCATTAAAAAACATCTGACCACCCTGAAGGCCTGTAGAGGAAAAAAGGCACCATTACAATTGTACACTATTGGCAGATTTTAGTTTCATTCACTAACTGGCCTCATGGAAAAGAAAGGATTTGACATGAGCAGCTCAGTGTTTAGAATGATATTTAGCTGAAGATCAAATCCACAAATTTAAAGGGAAACAATGACTAAAAGCTTAAGTTTCCAAAACATTTTGGAAATTAAAAGAAGTTTAGGAAGACAAATATCCCAAGAGACAGCAGTATTCTACAAGGCATACAGACACGCTTCCCAGAAATGAACAGCATAATCTGAAACTTCTTGTCAGAGAAGGCAGTCTCACTGTTGGCACATGTGTCATTTTATATGCAGGAGAAAAGGAAGAGGCACATAGCCACTCACACTAAATACCTGTAAGGCCAAAATGGTACCTTGCACTGTCCGATATTTTATCTTTCACAGAGAAGATGCCATTTTCCATTTCTAAGTGACAAATCAGTAAATTTTATTTATATTTCTTAATCTCTAGGCTTCTTAATCCTTTGATATTAATATCACTAATATCCATATTTTCATTTATTCACTATTTTTTGGTATCAGATGTCTAGTACTATTCTACTTCAGGTCGAGCATTTCTTATCTGAAATGCTTGAGACTGAAAACATCTCTGAATTTTTTTTTTCAGATTTTGGAATATGTGCATATACATATAAATCATCTAATGTGTGGAACCCACATCTAAACACAAAATTTAGTTATGTTTCATATACACCTAACACACGTAGCCTGATGTTAATTTGACACAACAGTTTTAGTACACATGTATTTGACTGTAACTTGTCACATGAGGTCAGGTATGGAATTTTGCACTTTTGGGTTATGCTGGCACTGAAAAGGTTACAGATTTTAGAGCATTTCAGATTCCAGATTAGGAATGTTCAATTTGCATGAATATGGAGAGAAGGAGAGAAGTACAAGAATAAGTGATTGAGGAGAAAATTATCACAATACAATATATAATAATTCATTTGCCTTTCCTTCTCTGTTTCTATTGTAATTTTTATTTTCCAATAAATAACTTTCTGTAAGAATTACTAGTATTTTGCCTATTTTTTTCAATTACAGTACCTCTTACATATTTTAGATGATGAATTATGGCTAAAAATAACATCCCTCAAAACCACATAAATTGAACCTCATAGTCTTATCCAGGTATTTAGGAAATATATGCATCCTATTCATATAGCGGAGTTTGAAATACTGAAAAGAAACAGGCAATTTCTAAGAATTCCATGCATGGCAGGAAAAATGATTAAGCTTAAAATTACCTGGGTGCGGATCTGTATAGTCCACAGTGTATCCCTCAAGCTGCATTAATTCTTGTGGTTCTGATTTTTTTTCTCTGTAACTGCACATAGCAAAGGTGTACTGGCTCACCTGCTCAGGAAAAGAACAGTTTGCAGATTAAATTCACATTCAATTCATAAAATTCATCATCAAATTTAAATTTTAGGTGTTTCTTTTTCAGAAAAATTTTCCCAAATAGAACACAATTTGCATATAAATTATTAAATTTTGGCATTTTCCCAAACCTAGCTTTAAAGTCAAAACAACTTTCACGTGTCAACTGCAGTTCTTAAATGCCTAGGAACTGGCATATCCCAAATCAATCATTTGCTGGCCAAGTATTCATGTTAAAATTAAGTTTGGAATCATCAGGCTGAACAAACTTTGAACAATCTTTGACTTGAGGGCTTCCTTTGTCCTCTAATATGCTAACATACCAAGAGGGAGACAGATTAGCAGCATTTCCAAATTTACATAATCACAAAATCACATTTGTAGGGGAGCACTGCAGGGCCTGAAATCTGCGGAAGGCACGCCTGGACAGATTGCAAAGGTGATTGGTCAAGTTATGTTAATAGCAAAGGTCATTTGATGTGATGCTGAAGCAGCTAAGGAAATGCTGTGGGCTCTGGTAAACAGCAAGTGGGACAGCAGGACAGTGGCCCCAGTTAATAATTAGTCCCCATTAAGGTTCCTCCACATTCTGATTGTTCTCTTAATCCTAGCTTCAAAGCAAACAAGTCCTTCCTACCAGCACTGAAATTCCCCGTTGTTCCCTATTTCACTATGTTTAAACTCCTTCATCACGAAATCTTGCTCTCACAAAATTGCACATTTTTTATGATAAATCACTCAAATCACCGTTCATAATAAAAACTTGGAGTAACCAGACATCTGGACCTCTGCCTCTGTCTCCACCTTTGGCAGTGGACAGACTCTCCTCTGGTTTCCCCACGTTAGAATCTCTAATCTGGGTCTGTTTCCTTAATCATTGCAACATTGTCCCTCTTCCAGGTTAACATGACAACCTGCCATGCTGCACACAGCAACATTTCCATGTACACTGATTTCAAGACTTCTAAACAAAGTAAAAATGATCTTAATATAACTTGTTCCTTGTAACCAAAGTCACAAAAAGGGCAGGCTGGAGTAAG
Organism: Oryctolagus cuniculus; assembly: GCF_051225735.1. NCBI lineage: Eukaryota > Metazoa > Chordata > Mammalia > Lagomorpha > Leporidae > Oryctolagus > Oryctolagus cuniculus. The sequence continues at coordinate 158,343,250 of NC_142869.1, forward strand.
TTTTATGTCACTGGTGACACCACCAGCACCAAGATCCTCCTATGCGGGCCTTGACAATGTTTTCTAGTGCTAGGACCTTCATGTCAAAGCTGTGCAGTCATCATCCCAGTTCATCTTTGGACAAAATGCTTGAGTCCCCAGTCCACCTTTGGACAAAATGCTTTGGCTACAGTCAGAAGGTGCCATCACTCTCTTGGCTTGAGAACACACATAGATATGTGGCAAAGAGTATGGAATGCTACCATAGATATACTCTTAGAAAATCTTACAAGGAACTGAGGTGCTTTTCCCAGCAGCAGGAAATAATTGTTTGTGGATTAATAAATATGCAAATTGCCATTTTGACTATGACCCTGTCAGAATAAGATCGAAGTCGGAGAACTCAAAAGGCTTCCATAGCCTTGGCAACTCATGACTAGAGCCTAGGGAGATTACTGACTCCATAAACAACAATGTCAAATTGTTAAGTCAACAACAGGAGTCACTGTGTACTTACTTCTCATGTGGGATCTGTCCTTAGTGTGTTGTCCAATGTGAAGTAATGCTATAACTAGTACTGAAACAGTATTTTACACTTTGTGTTTCTGTGTGGGTGCAAACTGATGAAATCTTTACTTAATATATACTGAATTGATCTTCTGTATATAAAGATAATTAAAAATGAATCTTGATGTGAATGGAATGGGAGAAGAAGCGGGGGAGATGGGAGGGGTGTGAGTGGGAGGGAAATTATGGGGGGGGGCATTGTAATCCATTAACTGTACTTTGAAAATTTATACTTACTAAATAAAAAAAAAGATAAAAAAATCCAAATTGCAATGTATTCAATGACACAGGATTGAATGGAAAACAGTATGGCTGATGTTTATTATTTTCTTTTGAAAACACAAAATGTAACTAAGGAAACACAGACAATAGACAACGATGAATTTAAGTGAACCTCACAGAATTACAGAACTAATTATGTAAAGCAATGATACAGATTACATTAAAATTAAGAAATTCTCTTCATTAAAGGGCACCATAAGGCAAGTATCAAGGGCAAAACCCAGATTATGAGAATGTATAAAACATGTTCAACAAAGAACTGACATCAGAAACAAAAAAAGCAGAGATCAACAAGGGAAATCCAGAATACATACTAGAAATATAAACAAAGGATGACTGCTCCCTCTTTTATTTTTCGATCCATTCTTTGTAACCCAGGCTGGAAAATGGCTTTGAGGAAGTGAATGTCTATGATGGAGAAATCAACTTGCTCTTTTTGTGGAAAGAAGAGATTCATTTTTTTTTTGTTCTTTCAGGGAAAGGAGGGAGGGAGGGGGAGAGAGGAGTGAGTGAGCAAACAAACTCCTATCTGGTGGTTCACTCATTAGAGGCCAGGACTCAATCCAGGTCTCCCACAGGGGTGGCAAGGACTCAGGTACTCAAGTCATCACTGCTGTCTTCCAAAGTTTGCTTCAGCGGGAAGGTGGAATCAGGAGCACAGCCGGGACTCCTTCCCAGGCAGTCTGACACAGAATGTGGGCATCCCAACCAGCACCTTAGCTGCTGGCCAAATGCCCAAATGCCAAAATGCAGCTGACTCTGCATTTCTGGCTTTGAAAGGCACAGAGTGGTGAACATGACTGTTAGGGCAGTTACACTGCACAGTTCTGGATGCAACCTTCCTCACCGTACTGGTGAGCATGTGAAGAAATGCAGGTTCTCACAGACTTGTCAAGGAATGGGAACTGGTGCAGACTGTCTGCACAGCCATCTGAAAGTAGGTCCTGTGGTCTATTTACGCATGACCTGCCAATCTGCCTAGGCAGTAACACAGTTATTTAATCAAACAAGAATCTAGGTGTTGCTGTGAAGTATTTTGCAGATATGACTGACTCTACAACCAGCTGACTTGGCATGCTGCAGGTCTCACGAGCAAAATCTGGGGTTTGCTAGAGAAGAGATTTTGCCTCAAGACTGCAGTATCCATTCCTGGCTGAGTTTCCACCCCTGTTGGTCTCTCTGGAGAACTGACTGCACTGCAGCAAAATCCTTACTATTTTATTATTTGAATACAGAAAACCTCCTTCTAGGTTTTGATGCCAAGGAAACCACGAGGTGAGTACTGAAGGGTGTATGTGCTACATCCTCACTGCAGTGGTGCATATAAGAAAACCCTGGAAAAACAAAAGTGGTTCCAATATTTTATGACATGGTCATGCAGTGTGATACTTTGTGCCATTAAAAGAAATGTGACAGATTTTGTTCTTATCACTGAACTATTTGTAAGACTAATTATAAGAGTGTGCAAAAAAAACCAAAAATGTAGCCTATACTACTATGGGTAAATACTCTACATGTGTATGAATAGAAGGACACATTTATTAAGATAGTTACAAAGATTATTGGGTTATAAAATTACAAGTTATTTAAAATTATTTTTGTGTCCCTTGAGTTTTTGTTTTCAAAGGAAAAGAATTACTTTTTAAGAAGCAACAAGAATAAAGGCATTTCCATTTTGAAAAATAAAAACATTATGTTTTACTGGGGAGGGGTGCGGAGGCCAACATCTTACGACATGTGTGGTTCTTGCTACACTTAAGTTTCCTTCTCTTTCTTGCAGATTGTCAATGTCAATAAATCTCTATGGGAGGTTTATTATTATTACCTAAAGTAAGTCGTATGCCTGTGTGGGAAGGTTGTTTTGGGGAGCAGGAGTGGAAGTAAAGTTAATAAATGATAAACAGAAACATTACATTTCTATTATTTGCTCCAAAAGAGAAACCCATTCTCTTAAAGACAGTCACTTAGATCAAAGTGCCACTTAGTGTACCCTAAGACTAATATATCTTAAATATATTATGAAATATTTCAGGTGTAAAGAAAAGTGCAATACTTACACACTAACATGTATTTATTGGCCATCCAGTTTTTTTTTTTTTAAATATTTATTTATTTGAAAGTCAGAGATACAGAGAGAGAGAAGGAGACGCAGAGAGAGGTCTTCGATCTGATGGTTCACTTCCCAATTGGCCACAATGGCTGGAGCTACGCCAATCCTAAGCCAGGAACCAAGAGCTTCTTCCGGGTCTCCCACACTGGTGCTGGTGCAGGGGCTCAAGGACTTGGGCTATCTTCCACTGCTATCCCAGGCCATAGCAGAGTGCTGGATTGGAAGTGGAGTAGCCGGGTTTCGAACTGGCACCCATATGCAATGCTGGTGCTTAAGGCCAGGGCTTTAACCCACTGAGCCACAGTGCTGGTCCCAGGCCACCATCCAGCTTTGTAGAACAAACTCTTCAATATATATATATATATATATATATATTTTTTTTTTTTTTTGACAGGCAGAGTGGATAGTGAGAGAGAGACAGAGAGAAAGGTCTTCCTTTTCCGTTGGTTCACCCTCCAACGGCCAGCGCGGCCAGCGCGCTGTGCCCGGCGTACCGCGCTGATCCGATGGCAGGAGCCAGGTACTTATCCTGGTCTCCCATGGGGTGTAGGGCCCAAGCACTTGGGCCATCCTCCACTGCACTCCCTGGCCACAGCAGAGAGCTGGCCTGCAAGAGGGGCAACCGGGACAGAATCTGGCACCCCGACCGGGACTAGAACCTGGTGTGCCGTGTTTATCACTTACACACATTTTAAAACTTATATATAAGTGAAATAATAAATACTTTTACTTGTTTTAAAACTATTTAAATGGATCATAAGTATTCTTCTGCAACTTATTTTACCCCAAAGTTCACCATGTTTCTGATATTGATCATATATATATACATATATATATAGTACATATATATGTACTATATGTGTGTGTATATACACACACACACACACACACGTAATTTTACTTGAATGGCCATACTACCCCAAATGGTCTCCAGTTACTGACCCTACAAAGGACATTCTTACGTAAGTTTTCCGGCTGACATGCATGAGACCTACTATTGTAGGAATACACCAATGACTGGGGTTTCTAGGTCATTCATACCTTTATCTTTCCCAGATATTGCCAATCTGCATCCCAATGTATACATATGCCTGTGTTATAAGATAGCCTCTCATGTAACATGCCAAGGCTGGCATTTTGAGCCTTTTTCTTTTTTGCCAATGTTGATGGGTAGAAAATGGTATCTCACTGTCATTTGATTTTATAATTCCCATTGTAACAGGGCGAAAATTTCCCTTTTTGTTTAGTAATCATTTGGGATTTCCTTTTCTGAAAATTTATTCAATAAAAAGTATATTATTTGGTCATTCATACCATTCTCCATCATTAATTTTGCCAGAGGTTTAGTTACCTTTTGAGAGCTTTCAAAGAACATCTTTGCATTTTGCCAATCTTTTGTACTGTTTATTTCCTTAATTTCTGCCATTTGTATCTCCTTATTTTTCTTAGATTTATCTCTTTGATGATTTTTTAAAATTTATTTTATTTTTTATTTTTTTGACAGGCAGAGTAGATAGTGAGAGAGAGAGAGAGACAGAGAGAAAGGTCTTCCTTTGCTGTTGGTTCACCCTCCAATGGCCGCCGTGGATGGCACCGCGCTGATCCGAAGGCAGGAGCCAGGTGCTTCTCCTGGTCTCCCATGGGGTGCAGGGTCCAAGCACTTGGGCCATCCTCCACTGCACTCCTGGGCCACAGCAGAGAGCTGGCCTGGAAGAGGGACAACCGGGACAGAATCCGGCGCCCCGACCAGGACTAGAACCCGGTGTGCCGGCGCTGCAAGGCGGAGGATTAGCCTAGTGAGTCGCGGCGCCGGCCTCTCTTTGATGATTTTAAAAACTAGCATATTAGGGGCTGGCGCCGTGGCTTGCTTGGTTAATCCTCTGCCTACAATGCCAGCATCCCATATGGGTGCCAGGTTCTAGTCCCAGTTGCTCCTCTTCCAGTCCAGTCTCTGCTGTGGCCCAGGAGGTCAACGGAGGATGGCCCAAGTGCTTGGGCCCCTGCACCCCATGGGAGACCAGGAAGCTCCTGGCTTTAGATCAGCGCAATGCTGGTTATAGTGGCCATTTGGGGAGTGAACCAATGGAAGGAAGACCTTTCTCTCTGTCTCTCAATCTGTCTGTAACTCTACCTGTCAAATAAAAATAAATTAAAAAAATAGCATATTCATTTTCAGTTTTTATTCATTTTTAATATATGCACTTAAGTTCATTCCAAGCTCACATCAGCCTCATCTTCCGAGTTATATGTAGCATTTTTATTAGTTCAGTTCTGAATAATTCTCATTTTTGATACTCATTATTTACATTTGAGCTACTTAGAATTATGCTTTTAATTTTGGACTTGTGGTTATATTTTGTTATTGCATCTTAAACTCACTCCAATATGATCAGAATGATTCTAAATCCTGGTATTTTTTTGAGACCTGTTCTGCTGTGTAGCATATGACCAGTTTTAATAACATTCTATATTTGCTTAGAAGTATATTTTGCAATTAATATTGTTTAGTCATATATATTAGACAAAATTTACTGACTGCATAGTCAAATATTTTACATCTTCTTAATATTCCCTTTATTGTATTGTGACATATGCAAAACCTCCAATTAAGATTGTATACCTATGAATTCTCCATGCAATTCTCTGAAATGTTGATTTATATTTTAAGATACTTGTACCTGAGATTGTTACATCTCCCTTGTACTGTTCTATCTTTCTAGTAAATTGCTCCATTTATATACATAATGAAAAAATTTTAAAACGTCTAACACTCTTGGATATTCAGAATTACGCGACATTTTGTTTGTTTAGTATATGCCTGTTAAATGTGTTTTTCATCTGTTCAGTTTCAATTACTCTGTTCTCTTTATTTTAGATACTTTTTAAAAAAAAGGGTTTATTTATTTATTTGAAAGGTAGAGTGACAGAGAGACAGGTAAAGACACACTGAGAGAGATCCTCGATTCACCAGTTCACTCCCCAAATGGTTCCAACAGTCTGGGCTGGGCCAGGCAGAAGTCAGAAGCCAGAAGCCAAGACCCAGGAGCTGCATCCTGGTTTCCCACATGGGTGGCAGGGGTCCAGATAGTTGGTCCATCTTCCTCTGCCTTCCCAGGTACATTAACAGACAACTGGATTGGAAGAAGAACAGCTGAGACTCGAATCGGCACTCTATGTGGGATGCTGGTGTGGCAAGTAGTGACTTAACTGCTATTCCGCAACACCAGTCCCTGTGTTCTGTTTATTTTAGATTCCCATAAATAAGTGGCATTTTTAAATATAGGAATGTAAGTAAAGCACAGTTGTATTGAAAGAAATATTTGGACTTTTTCCTGTCTTGTTTTGCCCTTTCTACTTTTTTTTTACACTTTCTTCTCTTATGTTCTGTTCCTCTTAAATACTAAAAATCTCTCCCTTCCCTCAATAATGTAGGAACTATACATTATACTTCTGTTCTTCAAGTGATCTCTCAAATTCTAAATTGTTTTCCAAGTGTCCTCCAAAATACAGGAAACTTTCAACGTTGCACTCCCATCATGAGCTTTAATTTTGTAAGCCAGTCTTTGTCTTTCTGTGTCTTTATCAGATGAGTTCTACTTTAAGTAGTATTTAGTATATTAGCAGTCAATAATATAGTCATCATTACAACAGATGATCTTCTAGTCAGTATTTCCTTGTATTTGCCCTTCTGTGTACATGTTTGTTGGCTGCTGCTTCTAGAAATGCATTCCATCACTCTGAGTTCATTTTTTTCTTCCTTTAATAAAAACCTTTCCACTCAGCATATTACTCAGCTTTCTGCAACCTTACCTAAAACAGCTGAGAGAGGGAACTGAGGCGAGAAGGTGGTGTATTCCTTTCTATAGCTTGGAGGTTGACAGCCCATGAACGAGTGGCCCCCGTAGTTGGGCTGATGGAGGCTGGCAGTGGTGGAGCAAGTGTAGAGCAGGGAGGACACGTGAGCCAGAAACCAGACACAGAAAACAATCTTCTGGCAAGAACTTTCTTCCAAGGGCAAGCGCCCATGACTTAAAGACCTTCCATTAGACCTCTCTCTCAGGTGCCGCAATTAGATCAAGTCTCCTCCCTTATCTCATCAGATGTTAATATAAGCATTTGGGGTATAAATATCTGCATGAGCCTGGGACCCAATCCTGTTAAATCCATAAGAATGGGTTTTTATTTGGAAATACGTCATTAATCTGTCTTGACTCACGACAGACAGTTCAGCTGCTGATTCAGAATTTTAGCCTAGCAATCCTATCCCCACTTTGAAGACACATTCTATTGTCAGAAGACTTAAATATCAGGCTAAAAAGTCTGATTAAAGTCCAATTACACGGTCCCCCTCCCCCTTTTTTTTGGACAGGCAGAGTTAGAGAGAGAGAGAGAGAGAGAGACAGAGAGAAAGGTCTTCCTTCCGTTGGTTCACCCCCCAAATGGCCTCTATGGCCAGCACGCTGCGCCGATCTGAAGCCAGGAGCTTCCTCCTGGTCTCCCATGCGGGTGCAGGGCCCAAGCACTTGGGCTATCCTCCACTGCCTTCCCGGGTCACAGCAGAGAGCTGGACTGGAAGAGGAGCAACCGGGACAGAACCGTGCACCAACTGGGACTAGAACCTGGAGTACTGGCACCGCAGGCGGAGGATTAGCCAAGTGAGCCGTGGTGCCGGCCCAAGTTCCTTTGTAGTTAATCTGTGCTTTTATCTCTGGTAGTTCTTAATGTTCTCCGAACTTTTGTTATGTTGTAGATTTGTTGTGAAATTTCTAGGTGTTACATGTTTTATCCTGGTTAATCTCTTCTTTATTTTTAATTTTTAAAAAATTTAACTGGTTTTTAACAGATTCAATATAGTTCATAGAGACAATTCTATAATGATATTCCCATCCTTCCACATTCCTTCCCTCTCCATTTTTTTTTTAGCTTTTGAGATAACATTTTAAATTTATATTACAGTAAAAAAGCTTGGATCCAGTGGAAAGAACAGGTCATCAAAGAAGGAGGTACCTTTCTCTGAAGGGAGGAGAGAACTTCCACTTGGACTACGACCTTGTCTAAATATGATCAGAGTCGGTGAACTCAAAAGGCTTCCACAGCCTTGGAAACTCATGACAAGAGCCTAGGGAGATTACTGATGCCTTAAACAAGAGTGTCAATTTGTTAAGTCAACAACAGGAGTCACTCCTCATGTAGGATCTCTGTCCTTAATGTGCTGTACATTGTGATTTAATGCTATAACTAGTCTCAAGCAATATTTGTCACTTTGTGTTTCTATGTGGATACAAACTGTTGAAATCTTTACTTAATATATGCTAAATTGATCTTCTGTATTTAAAGAGAATAAAAAATGAATCTTGATGTGAATGGAAGGGAAGAGGGAGCGGGAGAGGGGAGGGGTGCGAGTGGGAGGGAAGTTATGGTGGGGGGGAGCCATTGTAATCCATAAGCTGTGCTTTGGAAATTTATATTCATTAAATACAAGTTAAAAAAAAAGCTTGGATCACCAAATTTAAAAAAAAAAAAAAAACCTAAATGAAAGATCTCCGCATGTGAGATCCCAGTGGAAAGAACGGGTCATCAAAGAAGGAGGTACCTTTCTCTGAAGGGAGGAGAGAACTTCCACTTTGACTATGGCCTTGTCTAAATATGATCAGAGTCGGTGAACTCCGGGGGCTTCCATAGCCTTGGCAGCTCATGACAAGAGCCTAGGGTGATTACTGATGCCATAAACAAGAGTGTCAATTTGTTAAGTCAACAACAGGAGTCACTGTGCACTTACTCCTCATGTAGGATCTTTGTCCTTAGTGTGCTGTACATTGAGATTTAATGCTATAACTAGTACTCAAACAGGATTTTTCACTTTATGTTTCTGTGTGGGAGCAAACTGTTGAAATCTTTACTTAATGTATGCTAAACTGATCTTCTGTATATAAAGAGAATCAAAAATGAATCATGATGTGAATGGAAGGGGAGAGGGAGTGGGAAAGGGGAGGGTTGCAGGTGGGAGGGAAGTTATGGCGGGGGAAGCCATTGTAATCCATAAGCTGTACTTTGGAAATTTATATTCATTAAATAAAAGTTAAAAAAAGAAAGAAATTATTAATATTAGAGAAGAAATAAACAAACTGAAACAAAGATACACACACACACACAAAAAGGAAATCTCAATACGGTTTTCCAGTGGTTGCACTAATTTATGTTCCCACCAAGAGTGTATAAGTGTTCTCCTTTCTGCACACTCTCTCCAGAATTTGTTACTGTCTGTATTTTGGATATTAGCCATTCAGACAGGGGTGGGGGTGATAACTTGTTGTGGCTTTGATTTGCATTTCCTTTACGGCTAGTAACATTGAGCATTTTTTTCATATACTTCTTGGCCATTTGTATTTCCTCTGAGAACTGCCTATTGAGGTCCTTTATTCATTTATACACTTGTTCTTAGCCAAAAGACTGAAAGCAATTATATTGGTTTTTGTTGTTGTTGATATATTCTGGATGTTAATCTTTGTTGGATAGGTAACTCACAAATATTTTTTCCCATTCTGTTGGATGTCACTTCACTCTACTGATCATAAGTTAATTTTGCTGTGCAGATTCTGAGTTTGATATAATCCCATTTGTTTAGTTTTGCTTTTGTTGCGTGTGCTTTGTGGGTCTTGCCCAAGAAGTCATCCCTTACACCAATGTCTTGGAGTACTTTCACTACATTTTCTTCTAGCATCTTCATAGTCTCAGGTCTTAAATTTAGGTCTGGAGTTGATTTTTATATGTGGTAAGAGGTATGGATCTAATTTCATTCTTCTGTATATATACATCCAATTTTGGCAGTACCACTCGTTGGAAGACATTATTCTTACTCCACTGTATGATCTGAGCACTTCTGTTAAAAATCCCCTGGCTGTATAAATGTGAATTAATTGCTGGGCTCTCTGTTCTGTTCCACTGATCTAATTAACAGTTTTTATGCCAGCACCATGTGGTTTTAAGTACTATAGTTTTGTAGTATATTATGAAATCGGGTATTGTGAAGCCTCCAACTCAATTTTTCTTGCTCAGGACCACCTTGGCTTTTCTGGGTCTTTTGTGATTCCATATGAATTTTTTCTGATTCTGCAATGAATTGGTACTTTGATAAAGATTGCATCAAATCTATAGATTGTTTTAGGTAGTATAGACATTTTAATGATAATGATTCTTCCAATCCATGAGCAAGGAACATCTTTCCATTTTTTTGTGTTCTTGATGATTTCTTTCATCAATATTTGATAATTTTCATTATATAGATCTTTCCCTTCTTTGGTTAAATTTATTCATAAATATTTGATTTTTTGTGGCTAATGAGAATGGGATTTCTTTCTTAATTATCTTTCAGTGAGATCATTAGTGTATAAAAAAGCTATTGTTTTTTTTTTTCTGTTTATTTTGCAACTTTACTGAATTGGTTTATCAATTCTAACAGCTTTTTGGTGGAGCCTTTAGGTTTTTCCTAAAAGGTCTTATGCAAACATGGATAATTTAACTCCCTCTTTTCCAATTTTGATGCTCTTTCATTCTTTCTCCTCCCTAACTGTTCTTGATAAAATTCCAGTTACTTTACTAAATAAGAATGGGGAAAGTGGACATCCTTGTCTTGTTCTAGATTAGAGGGGAAATACTTTCAGCCTTTCTCCATTCCATATGACTGGCTATTGATTTGTCATGGATAGTCATTATAATTTTGAGGTATTCTCTCTATATATCTAACTTGTGGATTTTTTTTTTATCATGAAGGAGTGTTGAATCTTATCTAACTTTCTCTGTATCTATTGAGATACAGGTTTTGTTGTTCATTCTGTTGCTGTGATTTCTGACAGTTATTGATGTGCAAATGTTAAACCACCCTTGCATTCCTGGGATAAATCCCACATGTACGACCTTTTTGATGTGGTTTTTATTCAAAGTGTTAGTATTTTGTTGAGAATCTCTACATCTACTTTATGGTATGTGATACTTCATGACTATATCAATCTTAGAATCTTTCACATCATGTTTTTACATTTTGCTTCTGTCCATTTTTCCTTTTTACTGTTAAATTCTATCAGAAATAATCCTACACTTTTGGAATTTTTCTCCTGTATCTTCTGTTTATGTTTATTCATTTGTCCCTGCAGATAATTAAGTAACTTCCTTTTATTATAAATCATAGCCCGTTATTAATTATATTAGTAATTTCCCCTTAAATATGTCTGCTCTATTATTATGTAGCCTAATAAGGTTCTAATCTCATTGATTTTTTTTTTTTTTTGGTTATTGAAGTTCTGCATGGCACCTTTCCAAATCTCCTTGTTCCCTTTTCATAGTTTTATATTGTTTATTATTTCTTTCATGATGTATATATATTTAAATATTTATTTATTTATATGAAAGGCAGAGCTATAGAGTGGTAGAGGCAGAGAGAGGGAGAGGTCTTCCATCTACTGGTTCACTCCACAAATGGCTGCCATGACTGGAGCTGTGTCAATACAAAGCCAGCAGCCAGGAGCTTCTTCTGGGTCTCTCATGTGGGTGCAGGAACCTGAAGACTTGGGTGATCTTCTACTGCATTCCCAGGACATATTAGAGAGCTGGATTGGAAGTGGAGCAGTCAGGACTCGAACCTGCACCCATATGGGATTCTGGCACTTCAGGCAGTGGCTTTACCCACTATGCCAAATAGCTGGCCCCCAATTTCATTATATTTTTAAAACTGTTTTTAATTTCCTTTATATGCAATTATTTTATAGTTTATATATGTAGTACTCTATTGAGGTAATCTTTAGGCATGTAAATGATCAGTTGAGTTATCTAATTTTAGACTGTGAGCTGATATCTAGCATATTTTTACCTGTGGAGATAGAGTCTAAGTTAAGGCTTATCCCTCAAATAATGCTTTTTAACTTCTAGATGCCTTAGGATTATCACCAATCCAGGAATATTTTTAATGCTAATTCCTAACTTAGATAATTTCCTTATCTATTTTATAAAGTAAGTTTGGACTTAATATTCCTTCATATAACATAATAGTTGCAAATTTTGAGGGCTAATTTTTCTATATATTCAGAATCTAAACCCAAACACAAATTTACTAAGCTGAGAGAAGATACATTTTCCTAGTTACTGTTTCATAAATCTTTATGGTATCTCTGTTGGAAACTTTAAGACTACCTTAGGGTCTGTTTTCTTTTTATGACTGAGCAGTATAAACTGCCAAGAGCCTAAATACCCATGTCAGTACCCTGTACTCCCACACTCCCGAGCCCCTGTAAACACAATGTCAACTCATAAGCTTTTTTCCTGAAGCTCACAAATGCATTTCAAAAACAATTATTACATTTTGTGCAGCATTTCAAATACTGGCCAAAAAGAATTACTAGCATCTTTATAACTGACCAAAACTGTATATTTAAATCCCTTGTCAATCCCTCAAGTTTGCTTTATAGGGTTTCTGAATAACAGGTGTAGCTTTACACATATGAGACAACACAGTCCTTCTCAACATATTCCCAAAAAGGGGGGGAAACAGACAACTATCAAGATGGAATTAGTTGATAGATATAAAAACACTGTGTGAAATTTGTCTTTCAAATAATTGAGTTGTAAGCATTAGACATCAGGGGACCTTTACAAAGTAATACTTTTATAAATGTCTATCAACATAGAAAATGTAGGGTGCAAATGATTCCTAAGTTTCACATTTCCTTGTCTCATTTGGAAGAGTCTTAAAAACCTACCTAAAAAAAGACTCTGGACACATCACCACCAAAGAATCTGGAAACTACTGGGAGAGAGATGAACAGCATGAGAATGTTTGCCTTCGCTGTCCACAATCACCAGCTGTAATACCCAGCTACAAAAGGTACTCCAGATAGTCATCAGCCAGGACTCACACACATTGTAATACATTCCTTCATGTGAACCCCAAGCAGGAAAATATTATTTTTATATCTCAAATTCCATTTTCTATCTTTTTATTAATTTAATAAGCCCCTATGTCTTCTTCCAAGATGCTTACAAATTTTGAATCCTTTTGTAACAGTACTTTCTTGGTTTTCATTTTGTTGTTTTTGATGCAGTTTCTCTATAATATGTATAAAGTAGCTTCCACAGAGTAGTCCCTGCCTCACTCTTGGTTAAATTTATTTCACTCCAATAAATATCCTGTTTTGGTTTTGAAAAGACAAACCGGGCCAGTGCTGTGGTATAGCTAGCGGGTAAAGCTGTTGCCTGCAGTGCTGGCATCCCAAATGGGTGCTGGTTCAAGACCTGGCTGCTCCACTTCCTATCCAGCTCTCTGCTATGGCCTGGGAAAGCAGTAGTAGAAGATGGCCAAAGCCCTTGGGCCCCTGCACCCATGTGGTAGACCCAGAAGAAGCTCCTGGCTCCTGGTTTGGATTGGCACAGCTCTGGTTGTTGCAGCTAATTGGGGAGTGAACCAGTGGATGGAAGACCTCTCTCTCTCTCTCTGCTTCTCCTCCTCTTTCTATGTCGCTCTGACTTTCAAGTAAAATAAATAAATCTTATAAAAAGACAAACCACACATTTATATTGTTAAAAAAAAGTAACAGTCTAACAGCTCAGATATCTTTACATGGGTCCTCTTCCACATGTCCTAACAAATGACATTTGATTCAAAATGTCAAACACTCCACTTAAAATACTCAGGAAATAGGGCTGGTTCTATGGCTCATTTGGTTAATCCTCCACCTGCGGCACTGGCATCCCATATGGGCACTGGGTTCTAGCCCTGGTTGCTCCTCTTCCAGTCCAGCTCTCTGCTATGGCCCGGGAAGGCAGTGGAGGATGGCCCAAGTGCTTGGGCCCTGCACCCACATGGGAGACCAGAAGGAAGCACCTGGCTCCTGGCTTCGGATCGGCATAGCTCTGGCCATAGCGACCATTTGAGGGGTGAACCAATGGAAGGAAGACCTCTCTCTTTCTCTCTTTCTCTCTCTTTCTCTTTCTCTCTCTCTCTCTCTCTCACTGTCTATCTGTCAAATAAAAAAATTTTTAAAAAATACTCAGGAAATAAACACAAGCCCAGATTCCTTCCCTCACCCAAGTAACAGGTCTTAGGCATCCACTATGTGATAGGCACACTTGAAAGAGCCATAGAGGAGCCAGGTCTTGTCCTTCAGGACATATGGACAGCTATAACATAAGAAAACTATCAAATGCTACTGAAATCTATGAAAAACAAAATCAGGGACTCATTAGTCACATTACAAAGACATTCTCACCTTCTCATAAATACCTAATTTATGTAAGTGGGGAGATCTTTCTGTAGTTTTTTTGTGTGTGTGTGGTTTTTTTATTTTTTTATTTTTACAGCTACTTAGAGCAAAAAGCAAAGACAAAATATTGGGAGGTGTTGTAAACTGAAAATGCAGTGTTTTTAGAATCATGATGAAACAATAAAATGTTTTATTTCATTCTTAATCTAGTTTACAAAGATAAGATACAAACTATATGACAGTATACATAGGGTTGGGTCTCTCATCATTACAGCTTTACTTTCTGATAGTACTCTCTGAGTAATCAGTAAAGAATAACTGTTAACATCCAACAGAAATCGGAACAGCTTTATGCAACAAGGACTTGAAGGTTATGATATGTAAGTCTCACTAAATCAGGAACAGTTAAATCAAGAGCCAAACTTCAGTGCAAAGAAATGCAGAATTAGTCTCTGAAATACTGATATGCAAAGACAAGATGTTTGGGCCTTGAGCTTGTGATGTCAACTTCAGCATTTAAGGAAGACCTTCTAAGGTCACCCAGATGGAGAGGTCATCCTGAATGCAGAACACAAATCCTCTCACTCCAGTTGGGTACTCCAGCAGACCATATTGCTTCGTAATTCCCCATCTGAATCTAAAGAACAACTGTATTCCCAAATAGCAAACCAGTCCCCTGTTAATCACTGAAAAATAATTCAAGCCATTATGCATTTGTGAAGCTCTTCCTAAGGCATCTAGTCAGAAATTCACCACAGTTCGTTTTATGAGTAATTGCTGATGTGTTTAATAAAAATACAATTACAATTCTTCATTATGTTTCATATTTTGATTTTAAATTTTACTGTGTGAAATGAACATTGTTATTCATTTTTTTTGTTTGTGGCAAATCGCTTTTATATCACCAGACAAGAGCATTTTTTATTGCACTATGAGAACCTAACAGGTCCAGCTATAATCCATTTATTGTAAAAATTGACATACTTTGGCTTATCTTTTTGCTTTTGCTAGTGTTTTTTGCTTTCTATTTTCAGTTATATGACCAGTAAAGGTTTTTAACATCCTATATTTGTAATAGTTGCTTTAAAAGTTTTGACAGTTGTAATTACATACTATTATAGTTTTAATGATTTAGTGATTGCTTTAAAATTTACTTTATATGAGTAAATTTGATTGCTGTGTATAGCTTTTCTCTATTTTACTACTGAACTATGGTATTTTTACTTTTCACTTGTTGAAATCTTAGGGAAGCATTAAGCCTCTATCTACAATGTAAATCAAAATAGGTTATGTAAAAATAACAAAATCTTAAGTTAAAAAAACAAAAAAGCTTTCAAACATATAGTTGACCTTGTATTTTCTCTATTTACTAAGCAAATAATGTTGACTGCTTATATGAGGAACCAAATTTTTGTTACTCTATTTACTATTTCTGACACATTCTAGATTTTAGAATTTATAATTTGTGGGGCTGTTGCTGTGGCGTAGTAGGCTACACTTCTGCCTGTGGTGCTGACATCCCATATGGGTGCTGGTTGAAGTCCTGGCTCTCTACTACAGCCTGGGAAGGCAGTGGAGGATGGTCCAAGTTCTTGGGTCCCTGCACCCAGGTGGGAGACGCAGAAGAGACTCCTGGCTTCTGGCTTCAGTGTATTGGCCCAGCTCCAGCAGTTGTGGCCATCTGGGGAGTGAACAAGCAGATGAAGAACCTGTCTCTCCCCCTGCCTCTCTGTAACTCTGCCTCTCAAATAAATAAAATCTTTTAAAAAATAATTTATAACTTGTAATTATTGCTTCCTTTGTATTTCTGTAACTCATTAAGGGAGTCATTTTTCATATTTATGCCAAATGTTTTATAACCAATTTAGATTAGGTTGTGTATTTTAATTTTATCATTACTCTGATTTTGCTATATGTTAAGTTTCATATTTTTAAGAGACCACTCATTCATCCTCCACATGACAGGATTACTGTTTAAATGAGCTACTTGATATAGGGCACCTAGCACGAGGCGTGCCTGTTATCCAGCTGTCCTTCTCTCTCTTTTCATTTAAATGTTTTTTAAAAACTTATTTATTTTTATTTCAAAGGCAGGATTACAGAGAGGGAGAGAGATCTTCCATCCACTGGTTCACTCCCCTAAGTGGCAGCAACGGCTAGAGCTGGGCTGATCCAAAGCCAGGAGCCAGGAGGTTTTTCCAGGTTTCCCATGAGCGTGCAGGAGCCCAAGCACATGGGCCATCTTCCATTGCTTTTCCAAGCCATAGTAGAGAGCTGGATCGGAAATGGAGCAGCCAGGACTCAAACTGGCACCCATATGGGATGCTGGCTTACCTACTAAGCCATACGATGGGCCCCTGTAGCTCCCTTCATTTTTATTTTTTTATTTTTTAACTTTTATTTAATGAATATAAATTTCCAAAGCACAGCTTTTGGATTACAATGGCTTTAGCCACCCCACCCCCCCATAACTTCCCTCCCACCTGCAACACTCCCCTCTCCTGCTCCCTCTCCCCTTCCATTCACATCAAGATTCATTTTCAATTCTCTTTATATACAGAAAATCAATTTAGCATATATTAAGTAAAGCTTTCAACAGTTTGCACCCACACAGAAACACAAAGTGTAAAACACTGTTTGAGTACTAGTTATAGCATTAAATCACAATGTACAGCACACTAAGGACAGAGATCCTGCATGAGGAGTAAGTACACAGTGACTCCTTTTATTGACTTAACAAATTGACACTCTTGTTTAAGGCATCAGTAATCTCCCTAAGCTCTTGTCATGAGTTTCCAAGGCTGTGGAAGCCTTTTGAGTTCACCGACTCTGATCATATTTAGACAAGGTCATAGTCAAAGTGGAAGTTCTCTCCTCCCTTCAGAGAAAGGTACCTCCTTCTTTGATGACCTGTTCTTTCCTTTATTTATTTATTTGAGAGGTAGAGTTACAGACAGTGAGAGGGAGAGACAGAGAGAAAGGTCTTCCTTCCGGTGGTTCACTCCCCAAATGGCCTAAATGGCCAGAGCTACACCGATCAGAAGCCAGGAGCCTGGTGCTTCCTCCTGGTCTCCCATGTGGGTGCAGGGCCCAAGCACTTGGGCCATTCTCCACTGCCTTCCCGGGCCACAGCAGAGAGCTAGACTGGAAGGGGAGCAACCGAGACTAGAACCAGCGCCCATATGGGATGTGGGCGCCACAGGCAGAGGATTAACCTACTGGGCCAAGGCGCCAGCCTTCCCCCTCTTCTTTTTGCATCTTAAAAGAGTCACTTTATTTTGGCTGACAGATTCAGTTTGTTACTATAACACAATGAAGACACCTAACTAGTTTGGTGACTGAACTGTTCTTTGGACCATATGCATACATGGTGTGAATGGACTGTGAGGGCTGCTGACTCTCACCCCCACATCTTGGTCTCTATATCCTTCCCCATCTCTCACTCCCCATTCTCATGGGCTGTTTATTTCCTTAGTTTTAGTGAGAAACTAAGCACATGGTGACCATGTTGTTGAAGATGTTTATTGAATGAATATGAAACTGAAGAAGAAAGGAAGAAGTGGTAATGCATCTAATGTCATTTCAGACACCGAATATATACTGAAATAGATTTTAGAAATTATTCTCTTAAACAATGACTTTCTTTTTAAATTTTTTTTTTATTTTTATTTTTATTTTTGATAGGCAGAGTGGACAGTGAGAGAGAGAGAAAGGTCTTCCTTTGCCGTTGGTTCACCCTCCAATGGCCGCCGCTGCAGCCGGCGCACCTCGCTGATCCGATGGCAGGAGCCAGGATCCAGGTGCTTTTCCTGGTCTCCCATGGGGTGCAGGGCCCAAGCACCTGGGCCATCCTCCACTGCACTCCCTGGCCATAGCAGAGAGCTGGCCTGGAAGAGGGGCAACCGGGACAGAATCCGGTGCCCCGACCGGGACTAGAACCCGGTGTGCCGGCGCCGCAAGGTGGAGGATTAGCCTATTGAGCCACGGCGCCGGCTCAAACAATGACTTTCTAAAGTTCTTTACATAGATCCTTGATATGTTTGTGTTGCCATGTACGAAAGGATACAGACTTTATATATATAACCCACCTAAAATGCTAAACAGATAATTGCTATTTAACATGCAGCTTTAAAAATTTGCTGTTAAAAAGCATGCAGTAGGCTGGCGCCGCGGCTCAATAGGCTAATCCTCCACCTAGAGGCCCCGGCAGACTGGGTTCTAGTCCCGGTCGGGGTGCCAGATTCTTTCCTGGTTGCTCCTCTTCCAGGCCAGCTCTCTGCTGTGGCCAGGGAGTGCAGTGGAGGATGGCCCAAGTGCTTGGGCCCTGCACCCGCATGGGAGACCAGGAGAAGCACCTGGCTCCCTGCCTTCGGATCAACGCGGTGCGCCGGCTGCAGTGCGCCAGCCGTGGCGGCCACTGGAGGGTGAACCAAAGGCAAAAGGAAGACCTTTCTCTCTCTCTCTCTCTCACTATCCATTCTGCCTGTCACAAAAAAAAAAAAAAAAAAAAAAAAAAAAAAAAAAAAAAAAAAAGAAAAGAAAAGAAAAAGAAAAAAAAAAGCATGCAGTATAAAAGGCTGACGTTAATGTTACTTCTTTCTTTATATAATTTGAACTATAGATCTAGTTGCTGTTTTTTTGCTGTAAATACTGTATTTCTAGTTAGCTTTGAATGACACAATTATTTTTTTCATATGCTTACATATATCAAAATTTAAGTACTAATTTAAAGAATACTTAAAGGAACTTAAAAAATAAAACCCCAAACTCCAGCTATTGAGAGCAATCATCCCATTTCTGCTGGCATGGTCATTTAAATGACACAATATTAGAATACTTGTTTTATTTTCTTGTACTTCTTTCACTATTTTGTTTATTTCAATATAATCAATTCAGATCCAGAATCTTCACAGATGATTGGGCCTTGAATTACAACAAAGAGTACAGATGGAAGAGTAACAAAATACCAACGACCAGCAAAGCTGTCACCCGACAATTAGGAAATCTGATCCATGAGACAACTGAAAAAGTGCAGTTTGGCTTCTGGGATATACTGGCTCCAGAAACCATTACCCATTGATAGTACTATCCTCTGACTCACTGAGTCCTTGTTGTATTTCCATAAAATGATACAGAATTTCACAATTGTTTTGATTCCCCTCCACCCCTACTAGATCTTCATACCTACCCTTTTACAAGGTCATGATAAATCATATTGCTAAGGCCAGCTCTACAATAAATCCATGGTATTAATTCAGACCAATCCTTCTGAATAATGTTAACACCTTGTAGCTACTATTTGCTACTCAGTGTTTAGACCAAGGATACTCAGAAACAGCTGTACCTGAAACAACTGCCCGTATCACTCAGCACTGAAAGTTAAAATATGCTGCTGAAAGACTAGCAACTGGGCCCCCAGTTCACCCTGCTCCTTGCACTCCCAGTCAGAAGCAGTCTCGTGGCCTCCACTCTGCTCCTACATATTAGAGAGTTAGAGAAAAACAGGTGGTCTGACCTAGTCCTGTCTTTTATTTGTTTTCATTTACAAGCTTACTTGTATGTTACTGAATCAAGCTTATATGATTTGCTATATTGAAATTGAAAACCCCCTAAGTTGTAGTGCAGCAATGATAAATATCTAATATCCTAAACCCAATCCACTCTTAATAACTCTGTAAAGAATGGATTTGCTGAGAATTGAGGGATATAAACAGACTAATCTGCAGACAGTATTAAATCAGGTTTTGGATTCACTATTTTTGAAAGATACTTTATGTTCCTGTGGTCCCATCATGTATCTGCATCTGGTGTAGAGATAGAAAGCCTTACATTTTTTTCTCAGTTGCCAACCTGCTCAACACCTGTCCATTTCCACACATCTAAGCACTGAGAATTCAGAGACCACAACGTTCAGGTCTGTATGTTGTATTCCTGCTGTAGGGATCTTGTTAACAGCTGGCAGCTTAGCAACTGCCACCATCTAATTTCAGTAAAGATTAGGACTTAAATGTCCTTAGCTGGAAATGTTCTTAGCAAAGGCCAAAGGTGCTGCTGGAGTTATTTAAGAAAAAAAAACCCAAAAACCAAACCAAGCCAAACAAACCCAGAGCTTAATTTATTCAAATGTAATGAATATATCTTCAAGATCCTGCTAGATCTGACAGGAAAATATAATTATTATTAACTATCTTGACCAAATGGCATAAAAAAGCTTTAGCAATCAGTGTACAAATCAGAGAAAGGGCAGTCTTTTTATAACAATGCTCAGGTGATTTGAATATATTAGTTTATTCAGCAAATGCTTAGTTGGTTTCTACTCAAGTATCAGCCAGTGTTAACATCAACTGGAAGGAAGATAAGGTCCTTCCATTTACAGACAGTCTAGAAGGGGTAAAAACAATAAAAATATTATGAATTACAAAGAATTTTAATTGGAGATAAATGTTCTGAAAGGTATAAAATGGACTAATGCGACAGGGAGTGACCTAATTACATGGTCATAAAAGGCACAGTTGAAAAGATGACATGTGGACTGACACCTAAATAGGTAATTTAGAATGAACCAACCACAGGGAAAATGAAAGCAGTAGAATGGTCAGGATTTCTAAAGTGAGTCTTAGTGCAAGAGAAAGATAGGATGATTAATTCAAAGATTTGTTTACATAGAAATCACACTTAAAAATAGACACACACTTTATATTTATTTGTGGTGATGCTGGCATTACAGTGTAGTGAGTTAAGCTGCTACCTGAGACATTGGCTTCCCATGTCAGAGCACCAGTTAGTCCTGGCTGTCAGCTTTCTATCCAGCTCCCTGTTCATACACCCAGAAGGCAGCTGAAGATGGCCCAATGTGGGAACTCCAGATGGAGTTCCTGGCTCTTGTGTTCAACCTGGCCCAGCCCTCTGAGGAGCAGAGCAGTGGAAGGAAGATTTCTCCCTGTCTGTCTTTGAAATAAATTTTTTTTTAAATAAAGCTCAGGACAGTTCATGCAGGGCCTTCTGTTGATCCCAGTTATGGGTAATGCTAAGTGCAAAAGGAGTCACTGGAAGGTTTGTGCAGTAATTGTCACCATGTATGTTATGCTTTAAAGACATTATTCTGCTAAGGTGAAGCAGAGACTTGAAGTAGAAGCAGAGAACAGCTATGATGCTATTACAGGAGTCTATGAGAAGATGATGGTGATTTCAACTAATATGGTAGCAGAGAGATGGGGAAGGATGGGATGTAAATGGACTACTATTACACTATGGAATGAACAAGAATTTCTGACTCACATTAGGAGATGAAGAGAGAGAGGTCAAATACAATACCTAGATTTTGGTTTAAGTTAAGTATACTCAAACGTTAAGTCACTTCGATGTTTCATATAGAGGTAAAAGAAGGAACCATTAGAGAGATATTCCTTTATTTAACAAATGGTATTAATTGAATCTCTACTATGTAGCAGGCATGCTATTTGTGTTGAAAATTAAAGAAGATGTGTCCATATGAATGCATATATAAAGGAGATCTTCAGGAAGTTCATGGAAACTGTATCACGAACAAAGTACGCATGGAATTTAAAATGTTTTTGATTCAAAATAAACTTATACATTGTTCATGGAAATGTAAATTAATATAGCTGCTGTGTAAAACAACATGGGGATTTCTTTAAAAACTAGAAACAGGTACCAGCATTGTGGTAGAGCAGGTTAAGCCTCTGCCTGTGATGCTGGCATACCACATGAGTGCTGGTTTGCGACCTCGCTGCCTACTTCCAATTCAGCTCTTTGCTAATGTGCCTGGGGAAAGCAGCAGCAGATGTCCTAAGTACTTGAGCCCTTGCCACTCATGTGGGAGACCTGAATGAAGCTTCTGATTCCTGGCTTTGGCCTGATTTGGCCAGGCCACTGTGGCCATTTGGAGGGTGGATAGAGGAACTCTCTTTCTTTCCTTCTCTCTCTGTAACTCTACCTTTCAAATGAATAGATATTAAAGAAAACTAGAAATAGGCTAGCAATTGACCCAGCAATCCCACTTTAGGTATATACCCTAAAGAGATGAACACATTATATCAAAGATACCTACACTACCATGTTTATAGCCGTACTACTCACAATAGCCAAAATAAAGAACTATTTATTTAGTGGGGCAGTAAGCTCTTGACTATAATATAATTAAAAATATATTATCTCAAAAATGAGAGAGAGAGGGAAGGCATATCATTATATTCTTAGAATTGTATCTATGAACTACACTGAATTTTTTCTTTTTGTATTGATAGCACATTAACATGAGAAAAATAAAATATAAGAATATTTTAAAAACCCTTAATTTTAATTCCATTTTCCATTAACTTTTTAAAAATATTGTTTATTTATTTGAAGGCTCAGTAACACAGAGAGAGGGAGAGACAAGGACAAAGAAATCTTCCAAAGTCCACAAATGCCCACAACAATTAGGGCTGGGCCACTCCAAAGCCCAGAGCCACTGGGTATTCCATATGGGTGGCAGGGGCCCAAGCACTTTAGCCATCATCTGCTGCCTCCCAGGGCACATTAGCAGGAAGGTGAATTGGAAGAGGATTGAGTAGTTGGGACTCAAACTAGGCACTCCAAAATGGGATGTAGGCATCCCAAGTGTCGCCGTAACCCACTGTGTCACAATAGTAGCTCCTCCATGAACTTTTTAAAGTACCCTGGGACATGCTGATATGCTGACATACAAATCAATTTAAAATATGGTCTCATAAAATAATTTTTAGAAATATTTAGTCCACAAAATTCAGATTTCATAATATTGCATAATTCTCCCTCATAGGTCCTTTGCTGTTTCACAGAGCCATAGCTATTAAACAAGGAATCAGACATTGCCCTAGAATATAAACACAAAAACAACAAAGCTTTTTCTTCTCTTTTTTTACGTTAACAAAGGGTATTTGTAAAAGTGAGTAACTGTCACATAGGAATTTTGAGGTCCATTTAAGATTCTGTATATGAAATTCAGCCATGTTCTCATCCCACAATCTCTCCTTCCTTTTATAACTTTAGCTTTTGAGATGTAGGTATGTAGGCTCATGTTAATATATGTTTAGAGCAATTCTGGAGAGTAATGCACTAAGTTAGTTAAATGTCCAAGAAAAAATTATTTAAATTAACATCATCATCATCATCATCATCATCATCATTTGTTGCTACAGGAAACTCAATTATCACTAAGCCAAAGTTATCTTAAAAAATGAAACCTAAAATAAAAATAATTATTCTCTGATCTTTTGTTCTAAACATGTTCTACAAAGAATTTTCAATTTTCTTTCATATTAAGATGTGCATTACAAAAGACAAAATAGTTGAATGTAACATAACTGTTAGCTATAAAAAGTGACTTAAATAAAAAACATCAAGACTTTGGTCAATATTTAAACACACATGAGTCATCTAAAGTTTTATCTGCTTATTTATTATTATAAGTATCTGTGCCCTCAGACCCAGCAATTTCATTCATATAATAATCTTCCCCTATATAAACAAAGATTAACATATAATACTGTACATGTATCAATGGTAGCATTGTTTGTCGATTTTAGAAAAAAGAAACAACTTAAATACCCAAAGAAGATGATCTGTTATATAAATTATGTTAATGTATGATGTGGAATCCAATCATTCATTAGAATAATAAAATGACTTTAAAGCAACATCTTTGCAATAAATGG
The DNA here is from genome assembly GCF_051225735.1 of Oryctolagus cuniculus. NCBI lineage: Eukaryota > Metazoa > Chordata > Mammalia > Lagomorpha > Leporidae > Oryctolagus > Oryctolagus cuniculus. The sequence continues at coordinate 158,367,135 of NC_142869.1, forward strand.
CTAAAAGACAACAATTCATAGAAAAAATGTAGGGAAGTAGGGAATGATTTATTCCTTTAGATGTGTGTATGTGTGTCTGTGTGTGCACAAACTTAAAGACACAGTTTAGAAAAGCCTCACTATTATCAGTAGTCATATAGCCACTTTAAGAATGAGAATGGGATAAAGTAGCAGTACTGTTAAGAGTATGGAAGGGAGCCTTTTATTTTCTATCTTAAAAACTATATGGTTTGATTTTATCCTATGTTAAGCATGCTCAATGTAAAACACACAGTATTCTGCAACTTTCTTGATTGGACAGCAGTGATTCTGTTCAGTTCATAGTATCTCAGTGCAGTAGGCAGACATTGGCAGACATCCTAAACGGAGACCACAGAACTGCACGTCAAGCTCTGCATGCAGTGGGAGAGTCTGCTGCAGTGGATCACCATGTGCACTACGCATTTCAGAACCTGTAGGCAGAAGCAACCACTCTATGGTTAAAGCAAACCGTGGTGCCATCTTACTGAGTACTTCTCCCATGCTTGCAGCATGTACAGATCACTCAGTGGCATGGCTGACTGTTTACATCGCGTGCCAACTCAGCTGATATGTAATTAACATTATGTCTTGATAGCCTGCTGTTGTTTGCAGCAACTTCAAGTCTTGATTCTGACACGTTGACAACAAGCAGTGAACATTTGATACTGGGCCAAAACAACATAAATGTCGACTTATTTCTAGTGATGTCACAAAGTAAGTGGCCTTCAGTTCAATCACTCTCTGGCCATTTCTTTAATGTAGAACACTGTTTTGAACCTCATGAAATTAATGACCCACAGTGATTATTCATACGTCTGCTTGCTGTCAGATCAACTGTAGTTGTTTGCATCAAGTTAATCACAGTAGTAGAAACACAGCTTATTCTCCACATAAGAAATAACTGGATTTGCTTGATTGTACAATACACTAAACTTCATAATCCTAAGTAAATTCCACAACATCTCTGAGGATAAATTTTCTTATGTGTACATTGGGGATAACAATACTTATAGGCTTATTCTGAGAAATAAAATAATATATTAAAAGCACTTTTCAGGGGCTGATGTTGTGGCACAGCAGATTAAGCTGAGGCTGGCAACCCCAGCATCCCCTATGGAAGTGCTGGTTTCAGTCCTAGCAGCTTTGCTTCAGCTCCAGCTTCTTAGCATATCTGGGAAGGCAGTGAACGATGGTTCAGGTATCTGGACCCCTGTCACCAATGTAGGAGACCAGGATGGAGTTCCTGGCTCATGGTTTCAGCCTGGCCCAGCTCTGGCTGCTGTAGCCATTTGGGAAATGAACCAGTGGATGGAAGATATACCAATCAACTAATCAGTCTTTCTGTCTCTCCTCATTCCCTCATTTTGTCACCCTGGCTTTTAAATAAATAAATGAATGAATGAATAAAATATTTTTAAAAACACTTTATTTAAATGCTTGCTAAAAAAGTAATTGCTTAATAAATACTAGACTAAAATGAACAATTATGTTAGTAGGTGATTGCTTCTGCATTTTTCAGGTTTACCACAAAGTATGCAATACTTGGTATATATTTAATAGGCATCAGTAGAATATGGAAGGAAGAAATAATACAGTTTGATAAAATCACAAATACAGTTTTAAAGACATTAAAATGGTTTACTAGAGTGAACTACAATACATTAAAGTATCATAGTACAGTATAGCAGTCATGTCTTCCAATGCGTAAGATGTAAACTTAAGTGTCCAGATTTCAAGTGCATTCTTCAAAATTGCTGTGTTTTTAATAATTTGGCTCAAATCAAAATTTGCTTTCATTAAAAATTGCAGTTTCTTAGAAGATACTAAAATCTACTTATTACTGTAACTATATCAATGTCAGAATCTAAACAGGAACCAAATTAATATTATTTACATGCCAAGTAAATACCAAATGTTAATAAATAATTTTCTGAATTCTGATTTATATGTTTATATGAGAGTCTTCAAAAGGACTTTTCACCTTAGTGGCTCTCCTAGTGTTCACTTTGAACAATGAGTTTGCAACTGGCCAAACCTGACTCTCAATCAATTTTTATGAGTACAAATTCTTCAGCTATATCACTCATATAATACACACTCACAAGTGGTGATGAGATTCACATTATCACCAGAGAACCATTCTGCCGATGGCAGCAGCAGACACAGCAGGGGTATACTGTCCTCCCTATGAAACACGGCTCCTTCACCTTTCAATAATGCAGCCTGCAGGTATGGACCTACAAACTGTGCAGACAGAGTGAAATTTGTCTTTAAAAATACCAATAAAAAATACCCAATTTTCCCAATGGGTCATTCTCCCTGAATTTCCATATATATCCATCTTGATTTTGAAATGTGTGCATTCAATTTGTCTTCCCATTACATTTGAAATTGAAAGGAAGATTCGATTGTGTTTAAAACTTCAACAGGTTGTCACAGTACTGGCATATGTAACATTTCAATGCATTTGAACATGGGAATCGTTGCGTGAGTGCATGTGTATATAGGCACACATATGTGTTAACTATATAATGCTTAAACATGATTTCAAATTTTAAGATGCCACCTCAGGAAGGATAAATCCAAATTCATTATAGTTTGGTGGTGCTTTTCCTCCATTTCAACCATGGAAAATATAGTTTTACTTACTTTGATTTACACTGGATTTTGCCTTTTAAAATGTGCCACACATATTTTTGCTTTGGGGAGCATTTCTAGCTTTCTAAAGAAACAGACACCTCTCTGCAAAGACATGATAATTAATGATACCATAGTATTCTAGTTCCTCCTTTCATTCTTAAATTCTCAAGTAGAGATCATCAAACTACACATTTGTCTTGTAACTTCTGATTTTTCTGATTAGGTGTTCAAAAATAAGGTAAGGGGCAAAAGATTAGCTCAAACCTTACTTGGCCAAAATCATGAGGTGATCTTTTCACCTCTCCAGGTTGATCCATGAAGGTCCAATTTTCATGTTAAAACAACCAGTATATTAGAAGTCTTCTAAGCCTGCCTCAAAGAACAAGTTCCCTAGACTAACAAATGTCCTGCATTCATTCCTTTTATTTCAGAATGGTTTTAAATTTACAAAACTCTTTCAGTACAAAGAGTTTCCATGTATCGCTCGCCCAGGTTGCCCTATTAGCATCGTATATTAAAATATTTGTCACAATCCAGAAATCTCACCAACTTCCTCTATTTTTAATACAAACACCTTGTAGCCTGGCCACTCCTTCCAGCCTCCAGCAATTGACATTTTGTGTTCAGATGGAGGTGTTTTCTTTCTGTTTTTTAGCTCTCACATGAGAGAACATGTTGTACTTGTCTTTTTGTGTCTGACTTATTTCACTTGACATAATGTCCTTTAGTTCCATCCAGTTTGCTGTAAACTTCTTATGCCTAGAAAGTATTTCATTGTGTATATATGCCACATTTTCTTTATCTATTCACCTGATGATGGACACTTGAGTTAACTGCATATCTTGACTATTGCAAACAGGTTATCTGTTTGATACAATGATTTCCTGTCTTTTGGATGTGTACCTAGCAATGGGATTGCTGGGTCATATGCAAAACTTGTATTTCTAGTTTTTAAAGAAATCCCTGGGGTTGGTGCTGTGGTGCAGCGGGTAAAGCATTCCATATGGGCACCGGTTCAAGTCACGCCTGTTCTTGGAATCCTAATCCTTTGAATCTCTTCTAATCCTTCAAATCCCTGCTAATATGCCTGGAAAGCGGCATAAGATAACCCAAGTGCTTGGGGCCCTGCACTCTTGTGGGAGACCTGGAAGAAGCTCTTGGCTTCACACTGGCCCAGCTCCAGCCACTATGGTCATTTGGGGAGTAAACCAACGGATAGAAGGTATCTCGGTCTCTCTGTCGCTCTCTCTCTCTCTCTGTGTATGTGTATGTCTATGTGTGTGTGTCTGTGTTCAAATAAATAAATCTTAAAAATAAAGAAACTGTCCAACTGTTTTTCATAGTGTCCATACTACTAAAAATTCCCAACAGTGTTACAAGTGTTCCCCTTTCCCACATCCTTGCCGGCATGTGTTATTTTTTGTCATTTTAATAATAGCCATTCTAACATGGGTGAGGTGACAAGCTATTGTAGCTATGATTTGCATTTAGCTGACAGCTAGCAATCCTGAGCATTTTTTCATTTTTCTGTTGGGCATTTGTATTTCTTCTTCTGTGAACTGTCTATTCAGGTCCTTTGCCCATTTCTTAACTGGATTCGTTGCTTTTTGGTTGTTGAGTGCTTTGAGTTCAAGGTATACTCCAGATATTAATTCTTAGTCAGAAGAGTAGCTTGCAGAAATTTTCTCCTTTTCTGTTGGATATTTCTTAACTCTGTTGTTTCCTTTGCTGTGCACAAGCTTCTTAGTTTGAAATAATACCATTTAGCTTTTTTAAAAAATACTCATTTATTAATGCATGGTTCTTGCTTGTGCCATTTGGTGCGGTTTTCATTTTCTTTTGTCCTTTTCTCTCTAACTGCAGTCAATAAAACCCACTATATGGAGAAAAAAAAAAAAATACTCATTTATTTATTTGAAAGGCACAATTATGGAGAGTAGGGGAAAAGATCAATATTCTATCTACTGGTTTAACACCCAAATGGATGCAATGGCTGACGCCAGCAGCCTGGGTCTCCATCTGCGTCTCTTATGTGGATGCAGGGGCCCAAGTACTTAGGCCATCTTCTGCTGCTTTCCCAGATGCATTAACAGGGAGCTGGATCAGACTTTGAGTTGTCTGGACTCGTGCTCATATGGGATGCTGGCATAGCAGGCAATGGCTTAATCCACTGTGCCACATGCTAACCCCCCCTTTTTTAAATTTAAATGCCCAAGTTACAGAGAGATAGAAAGGGAGAGTTGATTTGATTTTTGTATATGAAAAGAAGCGGCGATCTAGTGTCATTTTTCTACAGATGTACATCCAATTTTGCCAGAATAATTCATTGGTAAGACATTCTTTCTCCAATTGAAGTTCTTTGTGCCTTTCATTCATTAAAAGATTGTGATAAATGCAAATGGCATCTTGAATACTTGTGATTAAGTTTACATTCCTCATTTTTATTCCTCATATATTTCTCTCATATGTATTTTTACCAGCTAAATTCTATGCTTACCAAGAGACAGGCTAGTTTGTTCTAAAATTAGTGTATGCTAGTTATATCACCTACTGAAATTATAGAATAAAATGAGATTCTTTATAAATTCATGAGATACAACCATAAAAGCTGCTGCCATTTCTATGGACAATTACTTGAATGCTTTAGAAAGACTTAATAAAGACAAATCACTAACACACATGGTAGACATAGGTGAGATATCTATAAGAAAGGAATAAAACCAAGAATAGCCGGAACTATGTACACTCAAACTGTTTAATAAATGCATCTAAATTCTCACACCAATTTAAGAGGTTAAGAAACTATATATGACTTATGGAGGACAGACCACCCAAAACTCCAAACAAGGAACCCCTTCTCAAAGCAAATGCTTAGATTCAATACCAAAAGAGTGGCACTGCGTGTGTGTGTGTGTGTGTGTGTGTAGTTTTTGTTAAATTTGCTGACCACATATTAGTTCTAATCACATAAGAAAACTTTCATTTCAGCCTGACTAAAGGCTGTTTGCCTTGAAGATGAAACTATGAATGAATTTTACACTTTTCATAATGTTACCATGCCATCATGGAACATCAATAAACTAATTTGATCTAGCAAATGATGGATAGCTACATATGAGAAGACAGTGAATAACTGTACTTCCTTTGCATTTCACTATGTCATTCTGATTGAACCCCATTAAGCTTGCTTCATGTGTGGTAGGAAATCAGTGAGATTTTTATAGACTGTGTTAAGAATTTCAAGAGTGATTCTCTTTTCATGTATTTCCACTGAGAACAAAATATCATGAATTTATCATGGAATGGCTATTACTTGGAAAGTTATTTTTAATGTAAATTTAAATTAATGATCACATGCCATGGGCATCCAAGATTAATAAGAATCAGTCAAGCTGCATATTACAATGATCTATGTTTGGGACACAGTCACAAATAAATAAAGCAGTTGAGTTCATTTAAAAATGTTTACATGAACATCAGCATTGGTGGTATAGTGGTGAGCATAGCTGCCTTCCAAAAATGTTTATGTCAGTATGTGATATATATGGCATGGTTGGATAAAATGGGTGATTACGGGTACTATAGTTTATCTATACAGTGGTCTTCAAGGAGTGGTCTTGGAATTCTAGAGAATGTCAAGATCCTTTCAGGAATTTATAAGGCCAAAACTATTTCCATAACAATATTCAGAAGTTGTTTGCCTTTTCCATGTCTATTTTCTCATGAGTTTATTGTGGAGTTTTCCAGACACAACGATTCATCTGATATTGCAGCAAATTAAATGCAGAACCTGATATGAGAATATACCTACATTCTATTAAACCAAACAATAAAGAGACATGCAAAAATGTAAAACATTTCAGGAAATCCTTTGCCCCAGCCATGTTATTTTACAGAAAAATGCTATTTGAATTAGCATACAAAGCATTGCTACTTTAATTTGAAAACAAGTATTTAAATTTTTTTCATTTGTAACTTCTAAAACAGTGAATATTAATAGGAAGACCCACATAAACAAAAGTTCATAAACAACTGTCCCACAGTGATAGAATAACAAGAAAAAAATTACTAACCTGAACAAGAACAAAGTAACGTTTTTTCCATCTTTTCCAAACTTTCTGTCCAAGGGCATACAGGTATCTGGTAAGAAAAGCAAACAAAATTATACTTTACACAAATAATGTTGTGGTTCTACGTGATCATATTTCTTCCATAGGTGTTTACTTTTGAGATCAGCCTCCTAAAGTCAAAGTTTAGTTCACTTGGCGTCTGAGACAGCCTGCAGCTTCTGTGTTACACAATGGCTGAAGCTCCTGAAAGGGAACTGATTTTATGTGTCTTATCAGTTTGTCAGTTCTTACCACAAGTTGAGCCTACTAGGAGTTAGAAAGGATGACCAAATAACCAGTTGGAATTTCATCCTTCCACACACATCTTAAGAGAGATAAAGGCTATGAATTCTCAGGAGAGACAAAGTGCTAAGTGCTTCACTGCTCAGCTGACCAGAGCTGAGTAGTACATGGCCTGAGAAGGAACTGGTAGTACAGTCAAGGACCCAGGTTGAAGTCACCGTCCAGCTGGGTAACCCTGAAACGTGCCCGCACCAGTCTGTTTCCACTTCCCAACCTAGCAAATGACAGGTTGGGACTTGTTGATTCCTAAGGTCCCGACCAGTTCAATCATGATGAGATTTTCTTGACTTAGGAAAGCCTATCACTGTAAATTTATTTAACTGTAAAATTCAGAAAATAATGAAGATGGCTTGGTATAATTTAACATAGTTTCTTTCATGGCTTTTAACTTGGCATTGACATTTATAACCCTAATTTAAATGATTAAAGTGGTCAATCACTGGAGAACAGAATTTCTGCTATTACTTTAAAGGACACACTAATATATCGGGGAGGGGGGTAAGAAATTAAAAATTAATGAGTGTGAGCTTGTGGAGAGCCACAGAACAACATATAAACACCTTCTGAATATTTGGAGATAGAGACCTCATTTTAAAAGTAAGGATTTTTTTTACCATTTCATCACAATTCCTTTATGTGAATTGAAGGTTTAACAGTGCAGAGGCTATTCATATTAATTATACACAATCCTAAGCTACAAAAAGAGCAGTATGAATAACAGTTTGCCTAGGGGCTTAAAGTTTAAAGAGATTCTTTCACAATTTCTATGGCTGAAATCTCAGCTTGCATTTTTACTTTCTACTTTATTTAAATAATATTATTTTGCACAACACAACAAATATAATTCTTGCTTCCTTTAAAAAAGAGTAATATGGGATGCTGCTCGATAAGGTGTGGTGACATGAATGGGTATTCTCATTTATCACTCATGGGTGTAAACATGAGACCACCTTTCTGCAGAATAACATGGAAATACACGAAAACAGTCCTACCTTTTCATTCTGGAGTTTATTCACATAATAATGAGAAATGAACATAAAATCTATGCTACATGGATATGACAAACTATATCACTTATAGTATTGGAAACTGATAACAACTTAAATGTCCAAACATAGGGGAATTATTTAATAAATGCTGGCATATACACAAAAAGAAATACTATGCTGCTGTTGAAATATTTTTGATAAAACTAATAATATATATCAGGCTGGTGTTGTGGTGAAACAGATTAAGCTGCCACCTGCAATGCGGGCATCCCCTGTGAACACTAGTTCAAGTCCTGGCTGCTCCACTTCTGACACAGTCCCCTACTACCATGCCTCGGAAAGTAGAGAAAGCCCAAGTCCTTGCGCTGCTGCACTCATGTGGGAGACCTGGATGAAGCTCCTGGCTTCCACCTGGCCCAAATCCAGTTGTTATGGGTCTTTGGAAAGTGAAGATCTTTCTTTCTCTCTCCTTCTCTCTCTCTGTAACTTTGATTTTCAAATAAATAAAAAAGTCTTTAAAAAGCCCTAAAAATACATAACTATTTTCCTCTATAACCTTATGCCACAAAGCACAGTTCAAAACTACCAAATGGGACAGGTGTTTGCCCTGCAGTTAAGATGTGTCTGCATCTCATATCGGAATGTATGGGTTAAAACTCCAGCTCTAACTCCCAATTGCAGCAGCATGCTAAAGCACAGGCTGGGAGGCAGCAGTGATCCTTCCAATAGTTGGGTCCCTATCACCCATGCGAGGGATCTGGATGGCACCAGCCCAAGGCCCTTGCAGGCATTTGAGAAGTGAACCAACAGGTGGGAGTTCTCTTTCTCCTCTTCTCAAACAAAACAAAACAGGAAAGATGTGCGTGTCTGGTACAGTGGTTAGGAAGTTGATCAAAACACCAATATCCCACCAGAGAACCTGGGTTCAATAAGTAGCTACAGCTCCTAACTCGTTTCCTGTTAATGTGCATCCTGGGAGGTTACATTGATGGTTCAATAGGGTTCCCTGCTATCAACATGGGAGACCTGGATTGAGTCTCAGCTCCCAGCTTTCGTCTTGCCCTTTCCCAGACATTGCAGGCATCAGGGGAGTAAACCAGCAGATGGAAGTTCTCTCAGTCTGTATTTCTCTACCTCTCAAAATAAAATGAAATGAGGCCAAGGACCTCAATAGACATTTTACAAAAGAGGAAATCCAAATGGCCAACAGACACATGAAAAAATGTTCAAGATCACTAGCAATCAGGGAAATGCAAATCAAAACCACAATGAGGTTTCACCTCACCCTGGTGAGAATGGCTCACATTCAGAAATCTACCAACAATAGATGCCGGAGAGGATGTGGGGAAAAAGGGACATTAACCCACTGTTGGTGGGAATGCAAACTGGTCAAGCCACTATGGAAGTCAGTTTGGAGATTCCTCAGAAACCTGAATATAACCCTACCATACAACCCAGCCATCCCACTCCTTGGAATTTACCCAAAGGAAATGAAATTGGCAAACAAAAAAAGCTGTCTGCACCATAATGTTAATTGCAGCTCAATTCACAATAGCCAAGACCTGGAACCAACCCAAATGCCCATCAACAATAGACTGGATAAAGAAATTATGGGACATGTACTCTATAGAATACTATACAGCAGTCAAAAACAACAAAACCCGGTCATTTGCAACAAGATGGAGGAATTTGGAAAACATCATGCTGAGTGGATTAAGCCAGTCCCAAAGGGACAAATATCATATGTTATCCCTGATCGGCAACAACTAACTGAGCACCAAAGGGCAAACTTGTTGAAGTGAAATGGACACTATGAGAAACAGTGACTTGATCAGCCCTTGTCCTGACTATTGATGTACAATGTAATACTTTATCCATTTTCGTATTTTTTTTGTTCTAGTATTATTGGTTGAACTCTGTAATTAACACACAATTATTCTTAGGTGTTTAAATTTTAACTGAAAAGTGATCCCTGTTAGGAATTTGGAAAACATTATGCTGAGTGAAATAAGCCAATCCCACAGGGACAAATACCACAAGTTCTCCTTGATAGGTGACAACTAACTGAGCACCAAAAAGGAAACCTGTTAAAGTGAAATGAACACTATGAGAAAGGGTGACTAGATCAGCCCTCAACCTGACTGTTGATGAGCAACTTGATAAGTTATCCCTCTTAGTATTTTTTTTGTTTGTTCTACTTAATACTTTTGGTTGAATACTGTAATCAATACACAATTCTTCTTAAGTGCTGAAACTTAACTGAAAAGTGATCACTGTTAAATATAAGAGTGGGAATAAGAGAGGGAAGAGATGTGCAATTTGGGACATGCTCAAGCTGACTTACCTCAAACGGTAGAGTTAGAAACATACCAGGGGATTCGAATTCAATCCCATCAAGGTGGCATGTACCAATCCCATCAAGGTGGCATGTACCAATGCCATCTCACTAGTCCCAGTGATCAATTTCTGTTCACAATTGATCGTAATGATACGACTAAGAACCAAAGGGATCACATAAACAAGAATAGTGTCTGCAAATACTAGCTGATAGAATCAAAAAGGGAGAGAATGATCCAACATGGGAAGTGAGATACACAGCAGACCCATAGAATGGCAGATGTCCTAAACAGCATTCTGGCCTCAGAATCAGCCCTTAAGGCATGTGGATCCAGCTGAAAAGCCCATGAGACTATTTCAGGCATGGAAAGCCAAGACACTCTGGGGAAAAAAAAAAAAAAAAAGAAAACCTAAATGAAAGATCTCTGCGAGTGAGATCCCAGTGGAAAGAATTGGTCATCAAAGAAGGAGGTACCTTTCTCTGAAGGGAGGAGAGAACTTCACTTTGACCATGGCCTTGTCTAAAAATTATCAGAGTCAGTGAACTCAGGGGGCTTCCATAGCCTTGGCAGCTCATGACAAGAGCCTAGGGTGATTACTGATGCAATAAACAAGAGTGTCAATTTGTTAAGTCAACAACAGGAGTCACTGTGCACTTGCTCCTCATGTAGGATCTTTGTCCTTAGTGTGCTGTACATTGAGATTTAATGCTATAACTAGTACTCAAACAGTATTTTCACTTTATGTTTCTGTGTGGGAGCAAACTGTTGAAATCTTTACTTAATGTGTGCTAAATGGATCTTCTGTATATAAAGAGAATCAAAAGTGAATCTTAATGTGAATGGAAGGGGAGAGGGAGTGGGAAAGGGGAGGGTTGCGGGTGGGAGGGACGTTATGGGGGGGAAGCCATTGTAATCCATAAGCTGTACTTTGGAAATTTATATTCATTAAATAAAAGTTTTTAAAAAATAAAAATAAAATGAAATGAAATGAAACAAAATACTACGCACATTAGTAATGATTTGGAATTTTTCAAACAAAATAGAAATAAATATTTCAAAATATTTGTATTTTTGAGTGGTGAAATTATGGCATATTTAATTTTTCTTCTTTATTCCCTATATTTTCTACATTTTCAGGATCAAGAGGAAAAAAGCATGCACTAAAAGTTGAAATAAAACAACTAGGATATTATGCTACATTGGAAAGCAATACCCAAAAGGCAATCTGCAGCATGTATTTCCTTTAATACACATCATCTGGCTGAAGTGCTTGGTGAACTTCTGACCAGCTCTCATGACTCACATGTGCTAAGGGTACAATGCAGATTCACTTAATGGCCAAAGGAGATGGCTACTGCTCCTCCCACCTGTTTACTGTTGCTTCTGGAATCCCCTCAAAAATCTTTTGCCTACCCTTACTCAAGATTCTAATTTCTTTCCTATAGTTCTAGTGATGGGTGTTTAGTTGCTCTCCTTCTACCTTTTCTCTTTTTTTTCTCCTCCTGAAATATGTATGCATATTTTTATTTCAATTTTTAGACCATGCTTTTCTCTCCTATTCCTGAAAATTTAGAAAATACAATCTCCAATTACAAGGTAAAAGCAATGACCCCAGGCTGCTGGATACTATGGACATAACAGATGACCTCAATGACAGTGCACTAGCAATATGTGCACCGTACAGCTGCCTGGGAGACACAGGGGCATTTGGAATAACCTCTGCCTGCGCCCTCAGCCTGCTTATCAGCACATTCAGTGTTACTGTATAGACTGCTGGGCAACTCAGCTGCACGTAAGTGAAAGTGAACAATGATATGCAAACCATAAATACAAGTAAGTTAATGTGAGTTTTGCTGACACTAGGGTGTTGCATAAACAGTCAGCTTCAACATCATTGTTCTAGAACAATAGATTGTAAAATTTGGAATGAAAAAGTATTGTTTCTCTAAAGACATAAAGCAGAGGGGTGGGTGGATGTACACATGTTGCATGCAGTGGTAGATGTTATTAAAAGTAGAATAAAAGAGAATTTGGGACTGAAGCCAAGGTAAGCATCTGAATGTAGGACCTTGAGTATTTTGGGCTGTTGTACTGTAAGAAAGAATTCAATCAAATATATACAAAAGTGACAACTGGTTAAAGATATCCATAAAATAACTGGTCAGAAGAGTCTTCTTGGCTATCCACAGAAAAGAAATAACACTCAGGAAAAGGTTAACTGTGTATAAGGGACATGCAGAAAAAAAAACAGTTTCTATCCTCTTAAAGTTTTCACATTAGCCAGAAAAAATTATGATATAAAAATGGGCATAAATAAAATATATCAGAAGAGATAACCATATCAAATTAAGTTTCATTAAAGTTAACTTAAAATGTTAGGTTTCTTTTTCTATAAGGAAGAGTTCTTGGACTAGGTAACAGTATCACTTTCCTACTGGTACAAAATTAGATTCCCAGCACAAGAGACTTTTTTTAAAAATGAGAATGAAAAGCTCATTAATATTGTTAAAGAGTAAAAGCTTAAAAGCAATCTAATAAACAGTAAAGAATGATTAGTTTGCCATTAAAAGTGATGTCAAGGGTAGGTACTGTGGTGTAGCAGGCTAGGCTGCTGATAGGGACACACAAGTCTCACGTTGAAGTACCTGGTTCAAGTCTTGGCTACTCTGCTTCCAATCCAGAAGGCAGCAGATGAGGAATGGAATTCTTGGGTCCCTGCCTTCCACAAGGGAGACTCAGAAAGAGGTCTATGGTCCTGGTTTCAGGCTGGCCCAGCCTTGGCTGTAGTGGGTTTTGGGGGAGTCAACCAGCAAAGGGAAGATATCTCTCTCTCCATCTCTTTTTCCCCCTTTCTCTGTCTCTCTTCATCTATCTATCTATCAATCTATCTATCTATATCTATTGCTTTGTCTTTCAAATAAATAAAAATAAAGATTTTAAAAAAGCAATATCCCTCCCCCCACCAAAGACATTATCAATGACAAGGAAAAAGCCTTACCATGTTAAGTTTTAAAAAAGCAGTTGCATGAGTTTATTTTATGTGTATGGAAAGCCCCAGAAAATGCAACAAAATTTTGAGCCTATAGCTAATATGTGGCCAGTGAGATTAAAGAAGAGTTTCATATTCATCTCTTGTTTTTCTGCATTTTTACAATCTCTACATTGACTATGTCTGTTTAAAAGCGCTAAGCTGATCATATAAGTAGGATAAGTGTTTGGTAATAATAATAGGCAGAATTAAAAAAGAATGAATGCTCCAACATGGGAAGCAATCTATACAGCAGACTCATAGAATGACAATCATCTTAAGTAGAACTCTGACCTCAGAATCAATTCTTAAGTCATTCTGGTTTGGCTGAAAAGCCCAGGGGAGCATTTCAGGCATGGAAAGCCAAGACACTGTGGCAAAAAAAATGTTCTACATGAAGGACCTCTGTGGGCAAGACCCCAGTGGAAAGAAGTGGTCACCAAAGGAGGATGTACTTTCCTCTGAAGGGAGGAGAGAGCGTCTACTTTGCCTCTGACCTTTTTGAAATACTGAAAGAGTTTGTGGATCCAACAGGCTTCCATAGCCTAGGAAGGCTCACATCAAGAGCCTTGGATGATCACTGACATCATACATTAGAGTGTCAATTGTCAAACAAATAATAGGAGTCACTGTGCACTAACTTCCCATGAAGGACCTCTGTCCTCAAGGAACTGTATTAAGAAATTTAATAGTAAAACTTGTTCTCAAAGAATTACTTCGTTTTAGTATATTAAGTGGAGGATATTCTTATGTCACACAAATTACAGTTATGTCTATGTGCTAGCAAATGATATATCATTCTTTAAAGATAATTATCCTCTTTAAAGATAATTAAGTTTCCAAAAAAAAAAAAAGCAAAATTATCATTGACATTCAATGACTTTGAACAGTCGTTGTCTGGGATGTTTTTGTTCTTTTTTATATTATGATTTGTTTTCAGCTTTTCTTTGATTTTTTTTCTCTCTCTTTTTCTCATTCACACAAAGTGCTGAAATTTTTACCTAGAATGGAGTTAATATTTTGTGTATAAAAAATGAAAATAGATCTCAGTAAAAAACAAGAGTGGGAACAGGAGATGGACGAGGATGAGTGGTGGAGTGTGGGTGGCAGAGCAGGTATGGTGGGAAGAATTATTATGTTCCTAAAGTTGTATTTATGAAATTTATACAAATAAAAAAATTAAAAAAAAATACAATTTATTTAGGGGCTGAGCTAGGGTAGTCTGAAGACAGGAGCCCAGAACTCAATCTGGGTTTCTCATATTAAAGTTCAGGACCCAACTATTGGAGCTATCACCTACTGTCTCCCAAGGTGTTCATCAGCAGAAAGCTTTAATGGAAACAGTAACTGGGGCCTGAACAAGGGACTCAAACCTGGATACTCTGATATGGAATGCAAGTAACCCAAGGGGCAGCTTAACCACTGGGCCAAACATCTGCCCCTACATCTTTTTTTAAAGTAAGGTTTATTGGTATGGTTTACATAAATAAAATTCACTTGTTTTAGGTGTTCACTTCATTGAATATTGACAGTCATAACCATACCACAGTATAGACATTTCCATCACCCCCAGATTTTCCTTATGCCATAAGGTCAATATATTTCTCACAGCCCCAGCTCTAGAAACCACTGATTTGTGACCTTATCATTTTTCATTTTCAAGATCTCATAAATTTGAAATTATATGGTACTTCTCCATTTGCCTTTGACTCCTTTCATCTCATAAAACACCTCTGCAACTTAGCCAGTTTGTTGTATTAGGAGTCCATTCATTTTGATGCTAAGTAGTTAATTCCACTGTATAAACTCAATGTGTCTATCCCTAAAGTTGCTGCTGGGCATTTGCGTTGTTTCTATCCTTTTGAATATAATAAATAAAGGTACCATAAACATTTGTATACAAGTCTTTAATAGCCATATGTTTAATTTCTCCTGGGTAAATATCTAGGAGTGGGATTGCTGGGTCACATAGAAAGTGCTGGGGGCTGGTGCTGTGGTGTAGCAGGTAAAGCTGCTGCCTGCAGTGCTGGCATCCTATAGAGGCACTACTTTGTGTCCTGGCTGCTCCATTTCTGATCCAGCTCTCTGCTATGGCTTGGGAAAGCAATAGAAGATGCCCCAAGTTCTTGGGTCCCTGAATCAATGTGTGAGATCCAGAAGAATCTCCTGGTTCCAGCTCAGATCTTTCTGGCCAACTGGGGAGTAAACCAGAGGATGGAAGACTTCTCTCTCTCTCTCTCTCTCTGCCTTTCTGCAACTCTGCCTTTCAAATAAATAAATATTTTTAAAAAAGAAAATGCATGTTTATAATAGATTGCAAATTGTTTTCCAAAGTGACTACAATATTTTTTACCATCATTGGCAATGTATGACAACACATATCACTTAAAATTTATTACTTAAAAGGCAGAAAGAAAAAGCACTTTTTTTCCCTGCTGTTTCACATTCCAAATGCCTGTGACAGGACCCTGGACAGGGGCCAAAGCTGCAATCTCAAATCTCAAATCTATACCTGCCTCATGGGTTATCAGGGACCCAATTACTTAACCCTTCACTACTTCCTCCTAAGATCTACATTAGAAGAGTGTTGAAATCAGGAACTAGAGCAGGTATCAAACCCTGGTACTCCATATGGGAATGTGGGCATTTTAATTGGCATCCTATCCTCCTGGCCAAACAACAGCTGCTACATCTTACTTTTGTAATCAGAAAGGTTACTATTATTAAGTATTTTGGGTAATAGTCATGATGATACTATAAATATTTCTGGTATGACTAAGCTGAATACCTAGACCAAATATAAGGGTCTTCAGAAAGCTGGTAGATAATTCATATTATGAGAACATCCCCTTTTAAGTTTCAAAATTCATTTGCCTCAAAATAAAATTATCTTGCAGTTCCATTTTCTTGCAAACCTGCTGAAATACCCTGTAGAAAGTATTTGCCTCTTTTCTCAGTACAGATGAGGATTCCTGCAGGTTTTCATAGATAAGTAGGGCTCCCAGTTTTCAAGACCTTTCTTACATTTTGGAATCTGAAGCAGTTTAAGTTCTATATAGGTTGGTCATTTTGTCATCTGTGCTTGGTTGGGAATGTGAAGGAGTGAGGAAAAAAGGGTGAAGAACACCCAGATATTTGGTAATTAGGCATTTCATTTATTAGAAAAGTTCTATAAAACAAATGTAAATCCATCTTCACGCTCAGCACTGTTGTTCAATCCCTGTCCTGTCTTTTTAAGGCCCAGTGTGGGGGAATACATTTTTTTAAATGATATTTAAGGTTCAAAAGATTATTTTCACTGTAGAAAATATAGGAATGTTACATTTAACCTGATATCATGTTATGCTAGACAGCAGGATCTGTTCATTTAACCTGAACAGCAGTGTCCAAGTATCCTTTATCACTGAAAAATGGGTTCCTCTATATAGAGACTGAATCTACATCTGTAGCAAGGTTTTAAAGAAATCATAACATAATATATTGACTTAACATCAAATAATCATAAAACATAATTTGATCTTTCATTAATGAAAGAACCCTGCAGCATCTCAGGGTCATTATCACAAACATCAATTACTGCTGCATAATGCCATAAAAGGAAAAGGTGCTGCTGACAGGACTAAATCTAGCTATCTGACAGTAGTAATAATTAAACAGACACTTGATTACTATTTACTTGCTTCATAAAAATAGTCCAGTGCATTCTTGCAAATCTAGTTTTTATATTTTCTTGTCATCCAAATTCAGCACAAATTGGTTTTTTACTGCACTATGAACTATGAATCTATCAAATAGAGACATAGAAGAAAATCATCCAAGAAATGTACTTGTCATCCTGGAGTGAGAGCACCTTGGCTGGCTATGATGGATCTGCCCACGGGTCTGCTCTGCACCTGTACTCTCCCAGAGTATGTTGTAACCTGCTGAGTCATTACTAGCTCCCTCTCAAGTGTATGATTAACTCAAATGAAAAAGTTATTTTTTAAGTGTATGTAAATCATATCTGCCAAATTCCACTCAAACTGGGAACGACATTTAACTGGGTTTTATGTGACAATTTATAATGTTATCCAATAAAATAAGTATTTATCACACAGCATGAAAAAGAATTCTCTAATGGGTATACTGATTTTCTTCACCTTATTTTAAGGAGAAAAACAGATTTTGGGGGGACAGGGCAAGGCTTTCAACATTATTCATTTTCATCAACTCACAGAATTTAGTTTTAAATAACATTTGTTTCTCATCTTTGCTAAATTCTTTCAGTTAAATAAGGAATGGATAAAAAAAGAAAGAACACAAATACCACCAGTTTTCTCTGTCATGCTACAAACTCCAGTACACCATTAGAATATACCCTAGGATAAAATTCCCTAACCAAGGTTAAATTTGAGCCAAGAATGAGTTGATTAAGAATAAGAGAGATATTCTATTGAACACATTTCACACATATATACTTCCAATGCTAATTTGCATTAAATTCCCACTGAAATATTTCTAAAGCATCACAATACTCTTGTAATTAGAGTATTTTAGATTACTTAGAAATAAATGCTCAGGTACTATTTAAAACTGTGTGCTTTCACCAAACATCCAACTTAAATAACATATTAAGAAGTCATTCCCTTTGAGCAAAAAAGAAAAAAAAATGCCTGTTTAACTTTAAAATCTTCTCTTCTTTCATGGGATTAGGTAACAAAGAAATTAGTAGCATTGACACAAAGGATTTAACACACAGAAGTAAAGTCTTGAAGTATTTGGTTTCATCAATCATTATAAACACAGCAATATTCTTAAAATATTCATTCCTCTTCTAAAGTTATTTCTAATGCAAAGCACTATTTGGTCCAAGGAAACATGTATCAATATTAGGAAACAAGACAACACAACTGCTTACCAATGTTTCATCCACCTATGACTTGTTTTTTATTTCTAACTATTCCTACGTTATATTGTATCCTCAAGTATCAGAGAGATGAGAAAGTGAACTTTAAGATTTTTGGTTCTATATTTAAAATATGATTGGATGCACAGAATATGTGCTACACTGTTAAGAAAAAATAAATAACAGAATTATGTGTTTGTCCATTTGAATTTTTTGAAAGGAAACGACTAAATCTCAGGTTGTAATAGTTCCTTCCAACAAAGTAAAAAGCACATTTTTTCATTTTGTATATCAATAGTGATATAGGTGGTCATAACATTAAAAATTACACAACCTGTTTCATATCAACATGGTCCTTACAACAGTCATCTGTTGATAAGCCAGCTGGAAGGTACACCACAGGTTACTTCTAAGAGCTTTTATTTGAACACAAAAACCCATCTTTATGAATTCCCCAGAATGGCTCTCAATAATAGATTTGTTTACTAAAATGAACTTCGGTAAAAATATTCAAGCAAAACAAAAAGTGACATAATCACTATGCATATTTTTGTTGAATTTCAAGTAAACAGTTTGTATTTCATCAAAAGTCAACACAGCAATGCTTATTAAATGATTTTAAATGATTATTTTTACATGGAACTCTCCTGAATAAATTAAAATTAAGACAAAATCCCTCAGAAATAATTTTAACTAATAAGTCATTTTATATAAATACTATATATTTTCTGATATACATTTATAATCATTTATGAAATTTCAAGAATACCTTTCAACTGGAATAAATACTAATTATTTAGCAACAGTAATGATACAGATAATATTTTCTCTCTGACAGCTGGAAATAGAAAATAGTAACACGAAATAAAAAAGTTGGTCATACACTTTGAAAGAACTTTAAAAAACATTTCCAACTTGAATACTGTTCAAAGAATACTTCAACACACAAAGATTCTCCAAACCTATTACTAAATATTGTAGTTTGGTTTCCATTAGAGTGGTGGCATACAGTTCTAATAGAATGGAGAATATGACAATTTATTTGCACTGAGTCCATGCTGTGAGGTTCATGGTTTTACTTTATGATGAAAAATCATCACTAATGAATATTTGAAAAACATAATTGTATACAGAAGATGAGAATTATTTGGTGCTTAAAAGAAAAAGAGGTATTATTTGGTGGATCACTTAGAGTCTAGCTCTTTATCCCAAGGAACAGAACAATCAATCTACATGATGAATGATAAAGTCTTTTCTTCTATAAGCTTTTATTTTTCATGGAAAAATACAGAAAGAAAAAAATCAATATATAGAGTAGTTTAGTCCTGGAAAGGGCTTTCTTAAAGGGAAACCTCAGTCAAGGTTGAAAGAGCAATTAATGCAGGCTCAAAAATCTGGGCCATTCTGATGGAGTTCAGTTAACATGTGGCAGAAGTAATCATCCACTTGTGAAAATGATTTTCGGTTCATTCTCAAACACCTTTCAGACACTCATGATCCCATTTAACTGACAACAATACAGGCTATCTGTGGGCACCATTGCATTTGATGTGAAAACCAATAGGGACCAAATGCCCTCAGGCACTTGCAGTCATCCCTGCACGTTCTCTGCTGCTTACATAAAAGGAACCATCCTTCCCCTGCATTCTTTCTTTTATTTAACCCCACAAGATTACCACCCCCCCTTTTTTTGGTTTTGTTTTTAGTTAAGCATGAGAAAATTAACTGAACATTAAGACACCTATAAGTAAACACTTTCCTGAATTCTTAGAGGAGAGAGTACAAGTTGTGGGGAGCTCAGGAAAGCACCTTCACCGAGTAAAATTATGGGTCTGTTCTGAGAGAAACTACTATGGAAGAAAAACCAAAAATTCATTCTGCTGAGCAAGAAGTTAAATGTCTGTGCTATACAAACAGCAGGCATAGTAACTTGAATAAAGTAGTTCTTCATTTATTTTTTAAAAATTTATTTATTTACTTGAAAGTCAGAGTTACACAGACACAGAAGGAGAGGCAGAGAGAGAGAGAGGTCTTCCATCTGATGGTTCACTCCCCAGATGGCTGCAATGGCCGAAGCTGCACTGATCTAAAGGCAGGGGCCCAAGGACTTGGGCCATCTTCTACTGCTTTCCCAGGCCATAGCAGAGAGCTGGATCGGAAGTGGAGCAGCCGGGACTCGATTGGCGCCCATATGGGATGCCGGCACTGCAAGGTGGCGACTTTACTCACTATGCCACAGTGCTGGCCCCATTTTAGGTATGACATTTTGTGGAATCAGTAATGTAAAAACTGTCATTTTTCTTTTCCCTGATAAGTTTTACCTTCTGATAGTTAAATCTCAAATATCAGATAAGTATAGCAGGCTATAGGGTATAAACTATCTTAAAAATTAGCATGCCTGGGGCCAGGATTGTGGCATAGTCAGTTAAGCCACTGCCCACAACACCAGCACATCATATCAGTGTGTTGTTTGAGTAATGGCTGCTCCACTCCCAATCTAGCTTCCTGATAATGCACCTGGGAAAGCAGTGGACTATCTCCCAAGTGCTTGAGTTCTGGATGAAGTTCCCAGCTCAGGGTTCACTCTGTCCTAGCCCTGGCTGTAGCAGCCATTTAGAGAGTAAATCAGCAGATGTCTTTCCTTCTCTCTCTCTGTTGCTCTGCCTTGTGTGTGTGTGTATGTGTGTGTGTACGCACATGTTACTGCACACTCTAGAAAATCAACAGTGGCAAAGAAGCAAACTGCTAACAAGACCTTAAAGCCCCATTCTAGCCTCAGCTATCAAGAACTAACTGGTCATTCTCTAAGAGGTGTTCCACTATAAATGGAACCAAATAAATAAAACCAAACTGGGAAAATTCTATGAGTAGCTGTATGAAAAGTACTTTTAAATATCTAAATATGGGGCCAGTTCTGTGGCTTAATAGGCTAAACTTCCACCTGCAGTACAGGCAGCCCATTTGGGCTCCAGTTAGAGTCCTGGCTGCTCCACTCCAGTACAGCTCTCTGCTAATGGCCTGGGAAAGCAGTGGAAGATGGCCCAAGTGTTTGGGCCCCTGCACTCAGGTGGGAAACCCAGAAGAAGCTCCTGGCTTTGGATCAGCCTAGCTCCAACCATTGTAGCACTTTAGGGAAGACCTTTATCTCTGTCTCTCCCTCGGTCTGTATCTCTCAAGTAAATAAATAAAATCTTAAAAACATTTAAATACAAGCCAAACAATCTAACTGATTGAAACTGTGCAGAGAAATCTTTTATGAAAAAGGCAGTTTTCATGATTTTTATCATTGACAACTGTCATCAGTATTCTCTTCTACATAAATTAACAGAACAAGTGCCTCTGTGTGTTTTTAAATGGCTTCAGGATCTCTCCAATGTTAACATTTATAAGGTTTTAAAAATGTTAGGGTCTCCTTTTTTTAACTTTTATTTAATGAATATAAATTTCCAAAGTACAGCTTATGGATTACAATGGCTTCCCCCCCATAACGTCCCTCCCACCTGCTACCCTCCCCTTTCCCACTCCCTCTCCCCTTCCATTCACATCAAGAGTCATTTTTAATTATCTTTATATACAGAAGATCAGTTTAGCATACATTAAGTAAAGATTTCAACAGTTTGCTCCCACACAGAAACATAAAGTGAAAAATCCTGTTTGAGTACTAGTTATAGCATTAAATCTCAATGTACAGCACACTAAGGACAAAGATCCTACATGAGGAGTAAGTGCACAGTGACTCCTGTTGTTGACTTAACAAATTGACACTCTTGTTTATGGCATCAGTAATCACCCTAGGCTCTTGTCATGAGCTGCCAAGGCTATGGAAGCCCCCTGAGTTCACCGACTCTGATCATATTTAGACAAGGCCATGGTCAAAGTGGAAGTTCTCTCCTCCCTTCAGAGAAAGGTACCTCCTTCTTTGATGACCCATTCTTTCCACTGGGATCTCACTCACGGAGGGTCTCCTTTTTTAAAAGTATGTTTCTTAGAATTGAAAAATGAAAGTGGTATATATTAATGGTATGCATGATGTTTTCAAATATGTATTCATCACAGAATGGGTAAAGTTAATTGATATATTCTGCCACAGAAGGCATATTTTGTAAAGCATGGTTTCACATTTTCCCTCAATTTAAATGCCCTTCAATTGTTCTTCACCTGTAGAAGCTTCATTGTCTTGTTAAAAGTAAAGAAATATCTTAGTGGCTGGCACTGTGGCACAGGGTTTAAGCCACAGCCTGCAATGCTAGCATCCCATATCAGGGAGCTGGTTCACGTCCCAGCTGATCTGTTTCTGATACAGCTTTCTGTACTGTGCCTGGGCAAGGCAGTGGATGATGCACCAAGTACTTGGGCCCCTGCCACCGAGGTGGAAGACCCAGATGGAGTTTCTCTTTCCTAGCTTCAGCTTGACCCAGCCCCGGCTGTTGCAGCCATCTAGGGAGTGAACTAGTGGATGGAAAATCTCAGTCTCTCCCTCTCCCTCAACCCCATCTGTCACTCTGCCTTTTAAATAAATAAATCTTTTTTTAAGAGAAATATCTCAGACTTGGATAAAAGAGGAAAAAATTCCTTAGAGTATTCTGAACAACTTTCCTTACCTGACCCATTTTATTTATTTGAAAGACAGAGTTACAGAACGGGGGCGGGGGGGGGGCTGGTATACTCCCCTAAATGGCCACAATGGCCTGTGCTGAGCCAAAATGAAGCTAGGAGCCAGGAGCTTCCTTTGGGTCTCCCATGTAGGTTCAGGGGCCCAAGGACTTGGGCTATCCTCCACTGTTTTCCCAGGCACATTAGCAGGGAGCTGGATCAGAAGTGCAGCATTCAGGACTCAAACTGGTGCCCATATGGGGTGCTGGCACTTCAAGCCAGGGCTTTAATCTGCTGTGCCACAGCACTGACACCTCTTGACAGGTTCTGTGGATGAAAACTTCTAAGAAGCTTTAGAGGACTTGTGCAATGAGACATGAAGATTGGGAAAGGTATAGGGGAGAACATTGTATTCAGTGTCTCCAAGATATAGTGTTGCTTGTAGAACACCTTATAGGAGTCATGTTCTCTAGCACACATGGGGAAATTAGCTGGACCAGAATATTGCTAATGGACCTTTAAGCAATAAAGTCATATGATTAAAGTTTTACACTGTTCAAAATTAATATCCTAGTTACAATTAAACTACCTTCTTCACGTCTAACATATTTTCACCAGGAATCTATAAAGATTAAAGATTTATATTTAAAAAGCACAGTTTTCTTTACAAGCTGGATCCCAGTAACCAAGGACTATATTTGATTCTTTTTTTTTTTTTTTTTGACAGGCTGAGTTAGAGACAGAGAGAAAGTCTTCCTTCCGTTGGTTCACTCCCCCAAATGGCTCCTACAGCTGGCGTGCTGTGCCGATCTGAAGCCAGGAGCCAGGTGCCTCCTCCTGGTCTCCCATGGGGTGCAGGGCCCAAGGACTTGGGCCATCCTCCACTGCACTCCTGTGCCACAGCAGAGAGCTGGACTGGAAGAGGAGCAACTGGGACAGAATCCGGCACCTCAACTGGGACTAGAACCCGGGGTGCCAGCGCCGCAGGCTGAGGATTAGCCTAGTGTGCTGTGGCACCGGCCTGAGTCTTGAATAGTTGTGGGGAGCAACTCAGACTAGACTAAGTTACTGGAATTAAGACTTATTCTATGCATCTGCTCTCCCACAATATGGCACTGGGAGAGGAGGAAACAGCTTCTACACAGCTGCCTCCAGTTCAACCAATAAACTGTAGGACCTGCTCCTGATTGGAGGAGAGCAGCGTACTCGGCGTGTGGGTAGCAGAGTTGGGATTGGTGGAAGAGGACTATAAAGGAGGAGAGAGACAACATGCACCAGGAACATCTATCTGAAGGAACACCTGTGCAGCCCCCGAGAGAGCCGGCCGGCGGTGTGCCGCTCCCCCGCGGAAGTGGGGAAAGTAGCAGGGGGAACCGCCCTTCCACGGAGGTGGAAGGGACGGTAGCCAACCCGGGAAGAACCAGCAGCAAACCCGGGGAGGGCCGAGCAGACAAAAGAACAGCGCAGGATCCTGTGTTGTTCCTCCACGAAGACGGGGAGCGACAAATAGTTGCTTCTCCTGTAATGTTGCTGTCAGGTCTTAATGAGGACATTTTGGGAGAGCTATGAAACACTCCATTTTGGAGGGTTATCTTCATGCCGCTGATTTACAAAGGATTTGAATGCCTCCTGACAGCCTTGTTAACTAAGTCCCTGGAACTTCAAATGTATGCTTTGTGACCAACATATCTGCAGCCAAGGACTGAAGGACAAGGCCTCAGTATCCTCACTGCCTAGTACTGCATCTTTACATCGTACAAATCTATGTGTCTGTCTCAGAATTCTCATGACAATCAATCACGATAAAAACACAATAAAGAAAGTATATCTTCAGGTTAAAATTGATTAGGTTTCTGAGCTGGAGGACCACACCTTCACCTCGCCCCTGTGTGACCTCACGCCTCTACCCGGCCACACCTGTGCACTCACTGGCCAATCGGATTCATTATCCACTCCCCTTTGGAAGTGGATTAAAAGCCTGGACACAGTGTGCCTGCCCCTTCCTTTCCTTGGCCTCTTGCCAGTAAGGGGCCTCTGTGGCCCTGTTCCTCCAGGGCGCATGGCCTTTGGGCCACCCACCTTATGCTTCCTGACCTAGATGCTCCTCCAAGTGCTGGTTCCTGGTACTTGGTGTGAACCCACATTTACGTCTCTCCTTTAGACAGGGGCCTCACTTTCCTATGCATTTCTCTCACTGAATAAAAGCTTAAAAATGTAAAAAAAAAAAAAAAGTATATCTTTGCCAGGATATGCAAAATAAAAAAAAAAAAAGTTTTGTATAGCCTTTGGATTTTCCATACAATTGGTACTGTTATATTTAGTTGGATATAGAGTATTCAAAAAGCTTTAGGAGAAGATGGTTCTAAATTTTAACTTAATAGATGAGGTGAAATCTAAAAGAAGCATGGAGTGGCATTATGAAAGCAGGTAGAGAATTTCAAGAGTCCAGCACACTTCAAATCTCTCTGTCCCAAGGACAGACTTCCCAGGACCTTTGAACCCATGCTGAAATCAGACCCAACCTCACAGTGTCACAGAAGCCTTTTAGTCAAAATGCAATAGAATATGCTTATGCTTAACTATTGCAGAATGATATTTGATTTCTAATTTCCACTAATACACTTAAATTTTGGATACATGAATATTATTGGAATCTCCAAAGAGGATGAACAATTCAGTACTTTTACTGGCCTGAGTTCTGAACAAATTGACTGAAGACAAAAGAATTGACAGCTAAAGGATAAAATACGAACTTTCATGCTGACAAGGATAATATTTAAGAATGTAGTTTATTTCTGTAAGAACTGGGCTTCTTCATGAGGCTAAGTATTAAGGTTAGACATACTTTCCCAGTAACAGGGAGTGCTGCACACAACAGCCATGGGCCTAACACTCCCATGAAAGACTTAGGCAGAGGTTTCTCCTGTGGACAACTCACTTTCAATGGACAAAGGAGGGGCAAAGGGCTAATCTATACAACGTCTAGTTTCTTTTTCTCAAGCTAACCAATCAGGTAGTTATAAAAATGCAGAGAGGGAAGAGAGGCCAGTAATATCTTAGGAATGGACGGGATTTCTCTTCACAAGTATCAGGGATGCAGAATTACGTGGCATTTTTTTTTTTTTTCGAAACAGGGAAGAAAGAATGAAAACACCCTGGTGATGGGGAGGGAGACAAGGAGAAAACACACGGAGGAAGAGAGGCACAAATGAATGATTCTCTTACATCTAACGTCCTCTAACTTTACATCACTAGGTGCCAGGCACCGATTTCACTTTTCTCACTTGTAAAACAAGAACAACAATACTTTCCCTGACAATAAAGGACAGTGTTGTAACCAAGAATATAGGATTTTGGCAACGAGGGACAGGGACAGGGAATCTGAAACGGTTGACTCCTTCAAGCTTATTTCTCACAGGATGTTCCAGGAAAATTTACTGTGAAACATCACTCAGAAGGGGCCCACAAACAAGAAAAGCTGCAAGAAACCAGTTGGGGTGAGATTTTATATGAAGACGTACGTTGCATAAGAAGGAACAGCTCCCTTCCTCTCGTTTTCTGCTCCCCAGACACCCTTCAACCCCTCCTCTAAAACCTGGCAAGCTGCTTCTTGGGAGGCAGTTTCTTTAGGGAACTACACCTTCCGACTCTATCCTTTGCCGGTCACCAACAAAGCATTCCTTTGGTTGGTTCCTGTCTGAGGCTGATTATTCAGAGACGTCCCAAGCAAATGAACATCCTTGTCTCTGCTAAGTGTTGTTACAAAAATCTAGGGGAATGTTGGGTGAAAAAGAAAGGCCTCTGAAACTAAAGTACAATGTAAATCAAGGCAACATTATTATTAATAGAAGTAGTGGTGATAGTAGAACACTTGGAAGAATATTTTAACCTAACTTTTTTGAAGGGCTCAAAAAACACAGGGAGGGAAGTGATGATGAATTTTCAGCTTTGTCTCATTTAATAAAAAAAATGTTTCGAACAGGACCTATTCCTATTTTAAAAATTTTATTTGAAAGGCAAGAGGGTGTGGGGGATTGATCTTTAATCTCCTGGCTCACTCCCAAATGCTTGCACTGCCAGGGCTGGGCCATGCTGTAGCCAGGAGACAGGGCCCCAGTTGGGGTTACCCACCTGAGTACTTGAGCCATCACCTGCTGTCTCTCAGGGTGCATCTTAATGGTAAGCTAGATGGGAAGCAGGACCAGGATCAAACCCAAGCATTCTGATATGAGACACAGGCATCCCAAGCAGCAACTTAATCACTGTGTAAAATCTGCACTAGTTCTTTCTTTCTAAAATAAAGTATTTGTGTATCTATGATATCACAAAAGGTAAAACCACAACAAAGGTTATCTCTTTTTATACATCAGGTACACACAATATTTCTATAGAGTACCTACTTTATGTTTCCAAGCTACTGAATTCTTTAGGTTCTTAAGAGATTTGTATTTATCAACCAACTAAAAAATTCTAGATTACTAACAGGAAAATACAGCCTGAAATTCAGTCTCTCCCTCATATACATTAATTATTTAGAGAATGAATAGCAAAATAAATCGGGTAGTAATGTGCACCCATGTCCAACAAGGTTGAGATTCACTAGACAAGTTTTGTGTAATGTTGTACTACCGATGAAAGTGGAATACAAAGAAAAACAAAATCTAGATAGTCAACAGAAAAAATAGAGAGCCTTTAGCATTTACAGCTAGTATTCAGAATTTCAAGTCTCAGATAGTTTTGGTTAAAACTGACCTTGTAATAACTCATTATTTAGCTACTGCTAAACATTAAAGTTTTTCTATATTAACTTGATAAAGTGTCTTGACAAGTTTGATGTGTCCAAAATGAATTACCACCTCACCCTCTTCTAACCTTTTCCTTTTACATTTTTTAAAAGAAAATGTTTTGAAGATTACTTAATTCTACTTAAATGCTGCCACCTTTATTATTGAGTTACCTGCTTTATTCAGTAGACAAAATTTTCTGTTTTGAGGGAATGTTTGCGCCATCTACTGCACAAGAATATATTACTACTTTTGTCAAGGGAACTGTATACCACTTCTAAAGATACTTGCTAAGTTATTCCTTCCTAAATGCAAGTTTGGAACAAGATTTGCCCCTTTTCTTTGAGGCACAAACTAGTACAGGAAATCAGTACAATTTCTCCCAAAGCAGCACCAATATATGTTCAAATAATCCTCCATTTCTATGTTAATGGAATTATTTCATAAGGTCAAATAGTTAAAAGCTCCCATGGATAAGAAACAGGAAGGAAAACACAGTTGGAGGCAAAAAGGTAAGTATCTCACTGGGGGTGGGAGTGCAGGTATGTTAGAAGAATCACTATAATCCTAAAGGTGTACTTATGAAATTTGTACTCATTAAAGAAAAGGTTTCTTAAAAATATATGCTAGCAGCTAATTTTAAAACAATACAAGCAGAAGCTCCTGTCTTTAGATAAAAAGCAATAGATAAAGACTAGAACTCTGTTACATGAATTTGTAAGGATCACAATTACTTCAAAGAAAGAATTAAAGCCAATCTGCAAATGTCTCTGAATTTTTTGTAACAGCAATAATATGGAGTGTGGGGGAGATAAGTCCTTGGAAGAAATATCCTCTGGCACTTCCCAAATAAAAGAACTGAAAACAAATGAGCTCAGTTCAGTTTTAATCAAGGAGGTATGCTATTTTTTCCCCCAGGAAAATAAAATAGGAATTTTGTTTCAAGATTAATGTCAAAACTACATCCCTGTGCGGGGAGTCTGAGTCAGTCGCTGGTACATTTATAACTGTTTTGCAGTGTGATGCATAAGTTATTAGAACGTTTATAGGACTTACACTGCAAGGACAGCATTACAGCATATCTGTTAAGGCTGCTGCCTGCGATGCTGGCATCACCTTTGGGCATTGGTTCACGTCCTGGCTCTTCCATTTCTGATCAATCTCCCTGATAATGGCCTGAGAAAAGCAGAATAGGATGACCGAACTGTCTGGACCCATGCTACCCTGTGGGAAACCCAGATGAAGCTTCTGGCTCCTGACTTTGGCCTGCCTCGGCCCTAGACGTTATAGTCATTTGGGAAGTGAATCAGCAGATGGAAGATCTGTCTCTCCCTTCTTTCTGTAACTCAAATAAATAACTAAATTTTTTTTTTAAAGACTACATTGCAACTGTAATTACAGAGAAACAAAATAATGTTCAATTTGGCACAGACTTCTTTTTTCCCCCCTTTGCTTCACACTGAGAGGTAAATAGGCATGAAAACAAACTGACTTCAGACACTGTAAGACATACCTCAGTGCTCCTTAGTGATAATTGATTCATTTAGATATATTATCTGGGGCTGGGCGTCGCACAGCAGCAGGATAAGCTGCTGCCTGTGATGCTGGCCTTCCACATGGAAGCACTGGTTTGCGTCTCAGCTGCTCTGCTTCTGGATCCAACTTCCTGTCAATGTGCCTGGGAAGGCAGAAGACAGCCCAAGTGCTTGGGTCCCTGCCACCCATGTGGGAGACAAGGATGGAGTTCTTGACCCCTGTCTTTAGCCTGGCCCAGACCAGACTGTTGATGCCATTTAGGGAGTGAACCAGCAGATGGAAGATAATACCTAATTCCTTTGCATTATAGTTAATTTGAAGGAATGGCCTGCAGTTATCTAATACGTATTAGTGAATCTTCCTGTAAGCTTTTTGCCATACACACACACACACATACACCCATATGGAGCAGGTTGTCTTGATTTCTCATCAAGAGGATTGAAACCACTGCCTGTATACTGGGGTCAAATACATACTATGCTAGAGGCTATGTTGGTCATGATCTGGAAATTGTTTATATATACAGAAGGTTGTTCCTGGGTGGTGGGCATTAAGGGAGGGACTTTCATTTAATGAAAAGACTAAGACTCAAGTGTCAGGGGAGTTGCATGAGATGCCAAGTAAGGTCATTCATCTCAAGTGGGGCACACAGTATCACATGCCAGCAACAGCACAGAAGCCACCACAATGGCGGTAAGGGGTACTGTAGTCCCTGACATTCCCTGTGATTATTTTGTCAATTGTTCTCCACAGGATAGAGACTTCTGGAAGATTTACATTCATTAACTTCCCAAAGGGAATCAAGGGTCCACAAAGGGAGAGAAAGAAGAGGTAGAGTGAGGGTGCAAGTGAGGAGTTCCAGTGTAATGTTCAGAAGGACATCGAAGAAGCCCCCAGGACGTGAAGACTCAAGAACCCACACTCCAGGTATCCACTCTTCTGGAATTCTCCTTTCTGACCAAAACCAGGGGTTGGGTGTTCTCGTAAGGGCAATGGTACTGTCTCCTTTCAGTAGTTTCCACGGATCCCATGAACACAGCAACAGAACTGGCCACTAACTATAAACAGAATGAGTATGGGCTTATACTGACACTACACTTAGAAATAGAAATTCTAAAACCGGTCTCAGTTCAGCTTCAGTGTTCTTCTAACTGTAGGTGGAGGTAACGATTGGTTTCCAAATTTGCTTCAAAGGATTACCTAGAGGATCAGATGACCCAGTATATATAAAAGCCCTTTCAGTAAATGTAAAGACATTCTAGAGGGGAAAAGGCCAGCAGCATTACCTTCACATGTAAGCCATGTCTCTGGAATCAAAATAAGATGTAGAGTTGAGAAATTCCATTAGCTAGCTGACTCCTTTACCCAGAAACATAATGATTTACTCTAATTTTTCGTGACTTAAATCTTGTGGGGAGGATAAAAGTGCCTCATCGATTCACGGTACTGGCTCATACAGACTCAGCTGTGCCATCACAGACGAGAGAAACTAACTTAAGTCTTCAGACTCAGTTATTTACTGCTCATGTTTAAACTGTTCCTAAGAATTAAATTACAGGGTCTGGTGCTGTGGTGTAGTGGGTAAGGCTGCCACCTGCTGTTCCAGCATCCTATATGGACGCCAGTTCAAGTCCCAGCTGCCCCACTTCTGATCCAGCTCTCTGCTATGGCCTGGGAAAGCAGCAGAAGATGGCCCAATTCCTTGGGCCCCTGTACCCATGTGGGAAGACCCGGAGGAAGCTCCTGGCTCCTGGCTTCGGATCGGCACAGCTCTGGCCGTTGCAGCCAACTGGAAAGCAAACCAGTGGATAGAAGACCTCTCTCTCTCTCTCTCTCTCTGCCTCTCCTTCTCTTTCTGTGTAACTCTTGACTTTCAGATAAATAAAGAAATCTTAAAAAAAAGAATTAAATTACATTTTGAGCCTATCTTATGAGCTACATGCTAATCTGGTAATTTTTCTACAGTTGCAAATCAAAGCAGTGTTTCAAAATTTACTTCTTGCAACCTAGCAGTTCTCAAACACCACTAAGCCACAAACTTTTACATGAGGAACTTGTGAACATGAAGCTTGCAGGGCCTCCACTGGAGTGTCTGATTCAGCGGCTCAGGCCTGGAGGCCTGCACTCCAGCAAGTTCTCCAGGATGTCCCGTACCCACACTTTAGGAACTGCTATTTTAATCTCCACCTATTCTGAGACTTCAATAAATAAAAACCCCCAGGTGTCTCTGCATATTAAAAGGTCTTTTATCTAAAAGAATATAGAGTTTCTGATCACACAGAGAACAATGTGTGTAACTCAAAAGAAATCAGAACAATGCGCTTCTCTTTTCTTCTTAGATTTGATCAGAGTGCCCCCAAGTGGATGAAAATTTCATTAACAAGAAGGGAAAGCAATTTTTTTTTTTTGGCAAGGGTGATCTAAGTTTATCTTTGCCAGGACACTCAACCTGGGGCTTTCCCTAGGGTATATTCAGTATAGGTGAAATAAGCAAGCACCCTCATTTACCCCTCCTCCCCACCACCCTAAACATGCTTAGAAAGACTCAACATCCATGCTCTTGGCATTTGTGTTAAGACTTTAGGGTCAAGGAATCCCCTAAAACTCTTTTATCCTTTAATTTCTATGCTATTATTAAGGAACCACAAATCTTATTTAGAATGAAGTACAATATAAATAAAGAAATAACAGAAACCAATGCTATTCTATGTTCTCCATCATATAATTCTACATGGTTGTGATAACCATATGATTCCATATGATATATATATATATAACCATATATATATATATATATATATAACCATATGATAACCATATGATTCCAAATTAAATTAATGCAATGCAGTTAACTGGGTTCCTACCATATAACCACATACTGCCTGAACATGGGTTACTGGCAGTTGAGTTGTCAATTTGAGCCTGACCCTAGAGGAATTCTTTGGAAGAAAATAAAATTTCCTTTCTAGGTATAATCATTAATATCCTTATTGATAAGAAGATATTTATCATATAAAACACTATTAAAGAGGCTTAGAGGCTAAAGCCTTGATACTGACAATCTTTCTTAGTGTTGACTTTCTCACTTGTATGTACATATCTCTCTGTCCATCTCCTTAGCATTATTATATCCATCTCTTCACTTCTATTGTGCCCCTAATTTTATATACTCACAGTTTCAAATTTTTGTAACCACTCAAATCAACAGACTCATTTTGTATAACAGAAGGGCAGAAATTCAAAGTACAGAAACACACATTTTGGTGGCACCAAGCAGTGGCCTTGACAAATGCTGTATGGGCTTGTGAATATATTTTACCTTTTTGCTATTTCCCTAGTTTCTTAAAGCACATGCATTTCACATAGGAAATATTCAGAAAAGTGTCATGTTATTACATGCCAATTAACAAATTGCTAACATGTCATGTTAATAAAAAAAGCAATTGACCTAAGTAGAAGGGCTAATTAAATGGAGTAAGATAATTAAACAATTTTCAATATGTAATCAAAAATCATGGCTGTAAGTGTTTCACAATGTTGTCTTTTTGTTTTCAAGTATCTGCCTATCTGCAAAATTCTAATCAGTGTATCCATATGCATAAAAGACAGATCTAGTGCAGATGTTAATTTGTTGCATGATAGAAATCAGGTGTTCAATTACTAATAATGGGGTGTATGAGAGAACGTCTAAGACTTCCATTTAGTGGAACACATGCAACTTAGCCGACAAATGATTGCAAAGCATTCATACTTGAATTAGCTACTAACATGCACCCGAGGCACATCACATTCAACTGCTTTATTATCCTCATTATATAATATTCACATCTTCAGCCCTGTGTGCTACCTAATTTGCCACCGATTTAGGAGTTTGAACATTTGCTGAGATAAATTCTATTTATTGTACCTGAATTCTTTTTAAAAGATAGTTTTTTTTATCTAAACTCCAGAGCACTTTAATATGAGGGATTTTGTTTTCTAATTTTACAGTCATCACCATTTAATTTTGTGGTAAGCTAAATTCCTTGGTTACATCAAAATATTCTAAGCTTTAAATATGCCAAGCCTATTTGAATAATGCCTCCCAACATCGTATCCAAGTGATAGCTTTGCAAAGTAACTTCACACAGGGGATCCCGTATGTTCACCTGGCTAACAACACCATGCAAATTTGCTTTTTATATGGTTCACTCTAAATCCAAGGCTAAAAATAGAGTTATGAATTAAGACACTGACCATGCCAAACCTAGAAACTGCTACAATTCTGAGCTCAGGTAAAAATGTCAGACTGATTTGAATTATATACCTTAAATTAAGACCCTAATATTTAGAGTTTGCAAAACAGTTACTAACTAATATGGCCATGCTTTGAAAACCTCATTTCAGATAACCACAGAAAAAACAATACAAGGATCATTTGACTGCATGACAGAATAATAACACAGTATATTAAGGGGGACTTCAATATTTTAAGAACACAAAGAGTTTTTTAAAAATAGTATAATTTTTAATTCCATTCATTTTTCCATTCCAATGAAATCAGTTTTATAATATGTGGTTATCTAAGGTATTCTATTCATTAAGAAAATAAACAAATGCTATCTATGAGATTTCTGAGTATGTGAAATATTGTAAAGCTTCCAAAACTATTCAAAGGCAATGACAGGGTGGCATAATTTCTGTAAAGCAAGAGATGCAAAAGGTGACTTTATGAGCCAAATCTGACCTGCAGATGGATGTTGAAAGCATGGGATTTTCATTTACTTATTTTTTCAAGGAATGTATTAATACATTAGATTCTCAGGGTCATAGCACATGATTGATAATTACTACAACATATTTCTCATGTTAATGTGATATTAATATAAAGGGAAGAGATATAGCATAGGATAAGCAGGGTATGTTCTCTTGAAACCCACAATCTAGACTATTCTGCTCCTTATGACCTTGTAAACAATCATGCCCACACACATGTGATTTGATTGGCCTTTGGTGGCAATTTATTGTTGTGAATTCCTAGTGCAATCACTTGAGGAAAAAGGTACTGTGTATTGCCAGGAAGTGTTGCCTAGTGGTTTAGAGAACCAGCCCTGGAATCAGACAAATTTGAGTTCAAGTCAAGGTCGCTTACTTTTGGCAACTCATTGAACCTCTAGGCAGCAGCATTCACATCTTAAACTGATACCATGGTATCTATCAGTAGAGTTGTAGGAAATAAATAATATTCTGGGCGCTTCAAACATATTCAAACATATTTAAAGTGATCACCCTGCTCTGTTTTGATGTACATACAAGAAGTTATACACTGTATCAGTTTTATGATTAGTAGTATAACATGATGAGTACTTTACAAGGTAAAAGCAGACCAATAAACACATTTTATTTAAAAAAATCATGTTAAAGAAATTTTATGGTTTGTTCAACATTTACACAATTACTCTATTAATATCAACTGCACATTCCCTTTAAAAATTGGTGGTGCCGAACATCATGATTTCACTGCTGAAATCACATATACATATTTGAAACTCAAACAAGAATTCCATGGCAGATAGATCTTGTTTTGAAGATTATCAGTAAGAATTTAGGTTGATAAGATGTAATACTAAGCCTTAACAGCAACAACAGTGACTTGTGCTTCTTGGGATCTACTGGAACTTTTGCAAAAATTCCACTTACTGTCTCACTCTCACTTTCCAATTCAACTTGAGGGTAAAGGAAGATAATGAAACCGTAAAGAAAACTATGTAGACTACTAGCAACATTCTCCATATAGGTCTCACATACTTTGTGTGTGTTTGCATAATATTGAAAAGTAGAGTTAGAGGAGTAGGTAGTGGAGGAAGATTAGGAGGAGAGAAAGAGGAGAGGGAGGGGAAGGAGGAGGAAGAAGAGAGAGGGAGGGAGGGAAGGAGGGAATCAATCTTCCATTCACTGGCTCACTCCCCAAATGGCTGCAGTAGCCAGGGCTGGGCCAGAACAAAGCCAGGAGCTTCCTCTGGATCTCTCCATGAGGGTGCAAGGGCCCAAGCACTTGGGCCATCTTCTGCTGCTTTCCCAGGTGCATTAGCTGGGAGCTGGATTGGAAGTGGAACAGCCAGGACTCAAGCTGGTGACCATCAGGGATGTTGGCATTGCAGGTGGCGGCTTTACCCACTACTCCACAGTGCTAGCCCCATCACATACTTAATATTTAATGAAACAAGAAAATCTACACCCAAGTATATCCAAATTTAAAGCCTATTTCCACCCAAAACAGTATATATTTCACAAGGATATATAATGTTCAAAGATATATGACATAGGTTGGATGCAAGTGTGTGTAGGAGTAGAATATGAATGAAATGGCAAAAAGTAAATCAAAGGAGAAGCAGGAGACATGGGACACACAATGAGGGCCATATGCACTCAATCTCTGCACCCCAAATATCCAAGGAATAAGTCAGATGTCCAGTAAATCCTCTAATAGCCTCTAACACAAATATTATTATTCATAAGGTACAAAGAAGAAAAACATGAGTATTTTTAATTCTTTAGCTTTTAAAAAATATCAGAATCTTAGAATTTGTAGACCAAGATGAGGCATGATTAAATTTTATGCAATAACGAGGTCAAGGAAGCTTTTTCAGTCTTCCCTTTTCATGATTATATTGGTCTGAATACTGTCCTTAACTTCAGTGCAGCTTTAGCTGATGACTATAATCATGTGTCCAGTTTTAAGTCAGACCTGATATATATTTACTTCTTTGTGATAAGTTTATTGTTCAAGTTCATGTCCTTTTAGATTTAATGAAATATTTGGGATATAATCTAGAATATTAAAATTCTAGTGAATCATGAATATATTTACAAGTTGTTATGTAGTGCTAACAGAACTTGCAATTCAGATTTATTATACTGTAACAAAATGTTGACATCATTACAAAAAGTTCCAAATAATGAAAAATATAGACATGAAAGAATAAAAATACTCTAGAAATCTGAAAGCAATTTAGGACTTTAACTCAGTGCTATAGCAATTTAAAAACCATAGTAAGTTTTAAAATACTGTGAACTCCATTTTTTCAAGTTCAATAATCCAATAAAAATTAAATTGTACCAAATTAAAGAAACATTTAAAATTTTATGATTGTTAACCTTTCTTAATCATAAATTATTTTAACCTAGTCTGTTGTGGGTATGCTCCTGAATTTGGAACTAAATTTATATCTCAGCTCTTACAAATATTCAAACTAATTATTTCAGAATGAATGTAGAATGACACTTTAATTAGTAATGCATCTCCTGGCAATTAAGATTCTTTTGCTTTTCTCAGCAATTAAGATGGCAAGGCATATTATTAAGGTCCCATGATTCTTCATACCTTTTCCTGACAATTACCATGAGAAACATTAAACGCAAGATCACAGCTTTAATCCACTCACTGGATATCTGGTACCAGGATAAACACTTTCTCCTTCTTGGCTTGTAATTGTTCAGTTCACTCATGCTACCTATCAATCATTAATATAATCCATGCTCTGCATCACAAAAGTTCAATTTTTCATTTATATGACTTGTTACAACCAATTGACTTCATAGAAATGCTAGTTGTAGATAATTTTAATTAAGAAATAATTTTTAACCCATTTAGTGATGATATGACTTTAATGGTTTGAAAAATAAATACAAAATACTTGATAGTAGCAGAAAAAATCAAGCCCAGATATATGAATTGTTTAAATTAATTAAAATTAAATATATTAATATTATAGATTATATATTTTATATATTACATATATTATATATAAATAGTGTAGGTGGTGAAAGAGGAGAAAGAGAACCACTTTCACTTTTATATTTTATATTCCTAAGTAAATAAAATCATTTATTTTATGTACCTAAGTGAAAAAATTATTTACTTGAATGACAGAGAGAAAGACAGACAGAGAGAGGCCTCCCATCCACAAGTGCACTTCCCAAATGCCCACACAGCCTGGAATGGACCAGCTGAAGCCAGGAGCCAGGAACTCAATCCAGTGTCCTGTACGACTAGAAGGGAGCCAAATAGTTGAGGCACTATCTGCTGCTTCCTCAGGTACACATCAGCAGGAAGCTGAAAACAAGAGTAGTACCGGGACT
Source organism: Oryctolagus cuniculus (assembly GCF_051225735.1). Lineage (NCBI taxonomy): Eukaryota > Metazoa > Chordata > Mammalia > Lagomorpha > Leporidae > Oryctolagus > Oryctolagus cuniculus. The sequence goes on from NC_142869.1 coordinate 158,404,483, forward strand.
CAAACCCAGATACTGTGATAGGAGATGCAGTTATCCCAAGCAGCATGTTAACAACCATGCAAAATATCCACTCCTATAAACCTAAGAATATTTTTAAAGTGGTAATATGTGGTTACCTTTATTGTCTTTTTGATGCCTCTATTATTAAGCCCAGATTTTATAATCAATACATTTTACATCTGTAATAGGGAAACATTTCAAAATTACATGGAACACATATTTAATACTATGGTGAAATTACAGAAAATTAATGCTAAAATTAGTATGCTAACTAGGCACCAGCAAATGCTTTAGTGATATCAACTCCTTTAACTCTTATTGCAACCTTTTGAAATAAATACTATCTTTCATTTTAAAAATGAAGAAATGAGACACACGGAAGTTAAGAAACTTGCCTTGGGGGCCAGGGTTGTAATATAGTGGGTTAAGCTGGCACCTGTGCTTGGGCCCCTTTTCCCACATGGGAGACTAGATGAAACTCCTGGCTCCTACCTGTCCTAGCCCTGGCTCTTGTGGCCATTGGGAGAGTTAACCACAACTCTCTCTCTCTCTCTGTACATGTGCGTGTGTTGTGTGTGTCTCCCTTTCTTCGTAATTTTGACTTTCAAATAAATATCATAAATCTTTTTTTTTTAAGAAATTTGCTCCAAGATCACACTAGTGTGCATTAGGCACACTAGTGTAGATTCCAGGCATTCCAACTAAGCTCCAATGCTAGGGTACTACACTGTTCTTTAGTATGTTTTAATTATGTCTCAACACATGTCCTTAATTTTTCACATATTTAACTAGAAACAAGCTTAATACCCCATTCTCTCCGATATTACAAGCAAATCCAATGATAACATCTTTGAGGGAACAACATACATCGTCTACAAAAGAGCAACTTTGGGAAGTATGAGCAGGTATTACACAATATCCATAATTGTCTTCTTTGTGGTCAAGGTAAAGGATGAACACATGAGAACTTGTCTTTCTTTAAACAAAAAGGCTTATTTGTGTCCAACTGAAAGAGACATTATGCTGGCATGATAATTTTATCCATCTTCTTTGTAGTACTTTTAACTGTCACATTAGTTTCCTATTCCATGGTAACTGTCAGATTCATTTTACATTGTTTCACCCAGGTTCAATCCTCACTCACTCTGTTCAGTGATTTCTTACATCTCAGTCAACACAATCTATGTCAGTCTAGGAATCTGCCCGATTATACTGGTTTGATCTGCTTTCCTTCTGTAGTTTTTCTTCACTTTTTTTTTCAACTTTTATTTAATGAATATAAATTTCCAAAGTACAGCTTATGGACCACAATGGCTCCCCCACCCCATAACTTCCCTCCCACCCGCAACCCTCCCCTCTCCCTCTCCCTCCCCCCTTCCATTCACATCAAGATTCATTTTCAATTCTCTTTATATACAGAAGATCAGTTTAGCATATATTAAGTAAAGATTTCAACAGTTTGCACCCACATAGAAACACAAAATGAAAAATATTGTTTGAGTACTAGTTATAGCATTAACTTCACTTTTCATAAGAGGGGTTGACCCCTTTAACCTTCTTCAAAATGCTTATGCTCCATATTTGCTTAGTTTAACAAACACTGCTAAATACATATGGTTCTCACACCGACTACCTACAGAGAGAATATTTTTTGTTACTATCTTCAAATAATCATTGTGTTCCTGTTCTTTCACTGACTAATGAAAACTATATCCAACTGTTTCCAGCAGCATTCTTGTGGGTGGGTATATTAAAACTTTCAAGGAAGTGTAAAGTAAGTGAAAGCAAACTTTCTATTTTTAAAAGAAAAATGTTTATGACTTCTGGTGCACTATTTCTTTTCGGAAACAGCTTTAAAGCACTAACAAAAACAGTTTTTGTTAATTGCCTATTAATGACTTCTTTCCAATTAGATGTCAATCTCAATCAACAATTGATTTGATAGTCCATTACATTCTTTAGATGGGTATGCTTTTGAAAGCTTAAATAATTTTCCATTTTATACTTTTCCCACTATCAGGTTAATAGCTGTTCCATTTCAGTACAGGTAATAATTAGCTCTACAGGATTTAATGCACTTTTCTGCTAACTGATGTCTCCTTTTCAGTATCACTAACTTTACAGAAAATGTAATTCCTTTACTTATTCATTCAAAGAAGCTGCCACATATTAAGTTTACCCTGGAGTGGTTAAGGGTGCTGACTCCCCAGAACAGCAGTTTTGTAGGAGGGAGCTACAAAATTATAGTACTGTATTACTATAATTAATTTTAAGCACTTATGATTTAATATTGCATCTTTACATTTCTCTTTACTGCAAATGGTACCACGTACAATCTGTGTTTATGTGCATAACTTCTGATAAATTTCAACTTTTTAAAATTAAGTTATACAAGTTTCATATATTTCATATATATATCCAGGAACAAAGTGGGGCTTCCCCTTCCTCTGGCCCACATTCCAACCCTTTCCAATCCCCCTTTCAGATTCCCATTCTTATGTTTTGTGATTATCAGTTTACTTAATGATCTTATAGTTAGCCCTACTCTAAGTAGAGGAGTTCTGCTGATAGTATAGAGAAAGAAAACAAAACAAAACAAATGATTTTTCTACAATTGAAGAAGCAAAGGCTCTATGGGGGGGGGGGGACTCCAATCGAAAAAGAAACAAAGTTGCTAAGCCTTTGCTCGAGTTTGCCACACTTCCGAATTTCAGTGACTCAGCATTTCCAACAATCCAAGATGGTCCCTGGGGGAGGTACCTAGCCTGACAGGAGACTTCCATACTAGTGAACAGTATGAGTCCTTGGCTGTGATTGCCCTTGAGGGAATGCCCGGCTCGTGTTCTGCCTTACTTTTCAGCTGGTTGGCTTGGTTCCCTTGTGCCCTGGACAGCCCCATTTCTGTGTCTATAAAAGCTTTCCCCCTCCCAATAAAGTCGAGAACCCTGCTGCGCCCTGGGCGTTGACTGATCTCTTGGCTCTGGTGTGATTTCTTTGTCGCCAACACTCATCATCCCGCTCGGCCCCAGAGGAGCTCAGGCTGGCCCTGAGGAGCTCTATTGGACCTGCTGCCCTGTGACGAGCAGCAGCTATAAACAATCATCCACTCTCCAATGACTATTTCACTCAAATACATTACATTTCAGGTATCCTATTAGTTGCATCAGATCAAGGAAAATATATGATATTTGTCTTTTTTAGGACTGGCTTATTTCACTGATATAATGGTTTCCAGGTGAGACCATCTTATTGCAAAAGACATGATTCTATTTTTTTTTTTACAGCTGAGTAATACTCCATAGTGTATATATACCATAGTTTCTTTATCCAGTCACTAGTTGATTGACATCTAGGTTAATTCGATAGCTTAGCTATTGTAAGTTGTGCTGCAATGAACATGGGAGTATAGATATCTCTCTCACGTACTGATCTCTTTTGGTTTGGGTAAATTCCCAGGAGTGGGATGGCTGGATTGTATGGTAGGTCTATATTCAGGTTTGAGGTATCTCCATACTGTTTTCCATGGTGGTTGTACCAGTTTACATTCCCACCTGCAGTGGATCAGAGTACCTTTTCCCCCACATCTTCCCAGCATTTGTTTTCTGTTGATTTCTGTATGCTAGCCATTTTAATTAGGATGAGGTGGAACCTTGCTCTGGTTTTGATTTGCATTTCTATGATGGCTAGTGAACCTGAGCATTTTTGCAAATGTCTGTTGGCCATTTGAATTTCCTCTCTTGAAAAATGCCTGTTTGTGGGGCTGGCGCCATGGCTCACTTGGTTAATCCTCCATCTCCAGCGCCAGCATCCCATATGGGTGCCGGGTTCTAGTCTCGGTTGCTCCTCTTCCAGTCCAGCTCTCTGCTGTGGCCTGGGAAGGCACTGGAGGATAGCCCAAGTGCTTGGGCACCTGCACCCAGGTGGAAGACCAGGAAGAAACACCTGGCTCCTGGCTTTGGATCAGTATAGCACCGGCTATAGCGGCCATTTGGGGGTGAACCAATGGAAGTAAGACCTTTTTATCTCTCTAACTCTGTCAAATAAATAAATTTTTTAAAAAATGCCTGTTTAAGTCCTTTGCCCATTTCTTTACTGGATTGTTTGTTTTGTTGTTACTGATTTTTTGAGCTCCTTATATATTCTGGATGTTAACTGTTTATCAGATGTACAGTTTGCATATATTTTCTCCGATGCTGTCGGTTCCCTCTTCCCTCTGCAGAGTGTTTCTTTTGCAGTGCAGAAGCTTCTCAGCTCAATGTAATCTCATTTGTCAATTTTGGCTTTGATTGCCTGTGCTTCTGGGGCCTTTTCAAAGAAGTCTTTGCCTATGCCAATACTTTGTAGAATTTGCCCTATGTTCTCTAATAATTTGATGGTATCAGGTCATAGATTTAGGTCCTTGATCTATTTTGAGTGGATTTCTGTGCAGGGTGTAAAGTAGGGGTCTAATTCATACTTCTGCATGTGTAGATCCAGGTTTTTCAGTACCATTTGTTAAAGAGACTGTCTCTATTCAATGGATTTATTTCGGCTCCTTCGTCAAATATAAGTTGCCTGTAGGTGCATAGATTGATTTTTGGAGTTTCTATTCTGTTCCATTGATATATAAGTCTGCTTTTGTGGCAGTACCAAGCTGTTTTGATTCTAACTGCCCTGTAGTATATCTTGAAATCAGGTATCATGATGCCTCCAGCTTAGTTTTTGTTGTATAGGGTTGCTTTAGCTATTTGAGGTCTCTTGTGTTTCCATATGAATTTCAGCATTGTTTTCTCTATGATCTATGAAGAATGTCATCGGTATTTTGATTGGGATGGAACTGAATCTGTAAATTGCTTTTGATAGTATGGACATTTTGATGATGTTGATTCTTCCAATTCATATGGAAGATACTTCCATTTTTAATGTCTTCTATTTCTTTCTTTAGTGTTTTGTAATTTTCATCATAGAGATCTTTGAAATCCTTGGTTATATTTATTTCAAGGTATTTGATTTTTTGTAGCTATTATAAAAATTTACGGATCTTACAAGTTCTTTCTCAGCCATGGCATTGTTGGTGTATAAAGGCTATTGATTTTTTCTGTGTTCATTTTATATCCTTCCACTTTACCAAACTTATGAGCTCCAGTAGTCTCTCAGTGGAGTTTTATGGATCTCCTACATATAGGATCATGTTATTTACAAATAAGGATAGTTTGAGTTCCTCTTTTTTAATTTGCATCCCTTTGATTTGTCTTGCCTAATGGCTCTAGTTAAAACTTTCAAGGCTATATTAAATAGCGATGGTGAGAGTAGGTATCCTCATCTGGTTCCAGATCTTAGGGGGAATACCGCCAGCTTTTCTCCATTCAATATGTTGCTTGCTGTGGGTTTGTCACATACTGCCTTGATTGTGTTGAATGTTCCTTCTATCCACATTTTCCTTAAGGTTTTCATCATGAAAGGATGTTATATTTTATCAAATGCTTTCTCTACATCTATTGAGATAATCATCTAATTTTTGTTCTTCAGTTTGTTAATGTCTTGGATGTATCACATTGATTTGTGAATGTTAAACCATCCTTGTATTCCAGGGATAAATCCCAATTGATCAGGGTGGATGATATTTCTGATGTGCTGTTAAATTCAATGAACTAATAATTTGTTGAGGATTTTTGCATCTATGTTCACCAGAGATATTGGTCTACAGTTCTTTTTCTCTGTTGCATCTTTTCCAGGTATAGGTATTAAGGTGGTGCAGGCTTTGTAGAAAGAGTCTGGGAGGATCCCTTCTTTTTGATTGCTTTGAATAGCTTGAGAAGAATTGAAATTAGTTTCTTTAAATGCCTAGAATTCTACAGTGACACTGTCCAGTGCTGGGGTTTTCTTTGTTGGGAGGGTCTTCATTAGTGATTCAACTTCTGTCTTGGTTATTGGTCTGTTTAGATTTTCTCCCATCCAAGTACTAACCAGGCCTGACCCTGCTTAGCTTCCAAGATCAGATGAGATTGGGCACGTTGAGGCTGTAGACGGTCTGTTTAGATTTTCTATATCTTCATGACCTAACTTTGGTAGACTGTCTCTCTCTAGGAATCTATCCATTTCTTCTAGGTTTCCTAGTTTGTTGGCATTCAGCTCTTTGTAATAATTTCTGATGCTTCTTTTTTATTTCTGTGCTATCTGTTATTATATTTCCTTTTTCATCTCTGATTTTATTGATTTGGGTCTTTTCCTTCTTTTTTGGTTAGTTGTGCCAATGGTGTATCAATTTTGTTTATTTTTTCAAAAAACAGCTTTTTATTTCACTGAGTTTTTTGTATTTTTTGTTTCAATTTTATTTTTTCTCTATTTTTAATTATTTCTTTCCTCCTACTAGTTTTGGGTTTGGTTTGTTGTTGATATTCTAGGTCCCTGAGAAGCACTGATAGCTCACTTACTTGGTACCCTTTCAGTTACTCACATAGGCACCGAATGCTATGAACTTCCCTCTTAACACTGCTTTTGCTGTATCCCATAGGTTTTGATATGATGTATTGTCATCTTCATTTGTTTCCAGAATTTTTTTTATTTCTCCTTTGATTCCTTCTATGACCCACTGCTCATTGAGGAGCATGTTGTTTAGTCTCCATGTGTTTTTGTATATTCTATAGATTTTTGCATTGTTGATTTCAAGCTTTATTCCATTGTGGTCCAAAAAGAGGAATGGAATGATTTTGATTTTTTTTAAAATTTGCTGAGACTTGCTTTGTGGCCTAACATATGGTGTAACCTAGAGAATGTTCCATGCACTGATGAGAAGAATCTGTATTCTGCCACTGTGGGGTGAAAGGTTCTGTAGATATCCATTAGATCCATTTGATCTATAGTGTTGATTAACTTTGTTGTTTCCCTGTTGATTTTCTGTCTATCCAGAAATGGTTGATCTTTCTGGATCTTTCTTCTGTCCATTGTTGAAAGTGAGGTACTGAAGTCCCCCATTACTACTGAATTAAGAGTCTATGTCTCCGTTTAGGTCCATTAATATTTTTTTCAAGTAGCCAGGCACCCTGTATTTGGGGGCATATACATTTATTATAGTCACACCTTTCTGCTGGATTGATCCCTTAATCATTATATAGTGCCCTTGTCTCTTTTGTTATAGGAATGTCTATTTTGTCTGATATTGGGGCGGCAACACCAGCTCTTTTTTGGTTTCTGTTAGAATGGACTATCTTTTTCCATCCTTCCACTTTCAGTCTGTGGGTATCTTTGTTGCTGAGATGTGTTTCTTGTAAGCTGCAAATAGATGGGTCTTGTTTTTCAATCCATTCAGCCAATCTGTATCTTTTAACTAAAGCATTGAGGCCCCTTACATTCAAGGTGACTACTAATTAGTAACAACTTGGCCCTGCCATTTTTCCATAAATAATCCTATTGTTTACTTAGGATTTCTTTTGTATTTCCACTGGTGGTTTTTCTGCCTTTCCATTCTTTCATCGTGATGTCTATCTTTCTGTGTTTCTGTGTGTAGCACATCCTTAAGCATCTTCTGTAATGCTGGACAAGTGTCGACAAACTCTTTTTTGTTTGCTATGGAAGGTCTTTACTTAACCTTCATTTATAAATGCAAGTTTTGTGGAGTACAATATTCCAGTTTGACAGTTTTTGTCTTTTAAGACTTGGACTGTATCTTGCCAATCCCTTCTAACCCATAGGGATTCTGATGAGAAATCAGCTGTGAGTTTAACTGGAAATCCTCTGAAAGTAAATCTGACGTATCTCTTATGCCCATTTGATAATCTTCTCTTTGTTTTACCGTGGAAAGTTTGACTACAATGTGTTGTGGTGAGGGTCTTTTCTGGTCATGTCTGTTAGGAGTTCTATGTGCTTCTTCTACTTGAACACCCCTTTCTTTCTTCAAATTGGGGAAGTTTTCTGTAATTATTTCACTAAATAGGCTTTCTATTCCCTTCTATGTTTACCCTCCTTCAGGAATTCCTAAGATCTGTATGTTGGGTTGCTTGATAGTATCCCACAGATATCCAACACTGTTTTTAAGTTTTCGATTTTTTCTTTTTTCTTTTTTTTTGTCTGACTCTAAGATTTCCATTGATTTGTTTTCTAGTTTGGATATTCTTTCTTCTGCCTCATCAAGTCTGCTGTTAAGACTTTCCATTGCATTTTTCATTTGATCCACTGAGTTCTTAATTTCTAAAATTTCATTTTGATTTCTCTTTATATTCTCAGTTTCCTGGGAAAAATTTTCATTGATGTCATGTAGGGTTTTCTTTGGTTCATGGATTTGCTTATGATTTTTTTTGAGTAATCCTATGATTAATTTTCTAAATTCCATTTCTGGCATTTCCTCAATCTCTTCGTCTTTGCATTCTAATATTGAAATGTTGTTGTGCTCCTCTGGGTGTGTGTGTGTGTGTGTCATGGTGACTTCCTTATTCTTGTTTCTTGAATTTCAGCTCTTCTTTTTCAGCATTTGTGGAGTTGACTTTTAATTTTTTCTTCTGTTGGTTTTTATCTTTGGGGTTATGCTTCTGTGGCTTCATGCCCTTTCAGTGAAGAGCAGGTATGTGGTGGTTGTGGCCACGGGGATCTGGTCAATATTCTGAGATGGGGTGAGTTTTCAAGGTTAAAACCCAAGCTGGGCATGTTAGAACTCCAATCCCAGCTATGCCCTACAGCTTTTCATGTAGCCACAGAAGCCCTAAGGTTTCAGCACATAAAACTCCCACAGATGCTGAGACCAGAGGGTACTGTTGGTGTGGATGCCCCTCTGTCTCTTGTAAGTGCCCAGCCATCTTCTCACCAAGCTCTGAGGCAGTGGGGGCTGCAGGCTATTCTGCTGCTCTGGATCACACTCACACGTTAGAGTCACTGGTTTAACACATCTCTACCCACTGCTGCTGCCAGCGCTGCATTCAGGTGTCCTGTCCAGCAAGTTGTTACATGCACGCCCATAGGCTTCCACAGTCGCAGTCCTAGTATAAAATGGCTCCCACCTTCTTTCAGCCAGACTGTGGACTCCATTTTGGAGAGATTGGTTTGAAACAACGGCCCCTCTTAGAGAGGCCACAGGCAACTGTCAGCAAACTCTAGCTCCCCGGGCTCTGGTCTGGAGCCATGCCACGTTCTCTCTCTGGCTCTATCCCCATGGGTTGGTGCTGTCCAACACCTCCCTGCCCCTTTCTCAAAATTCTGCTGTCTTTCTTCATTCATTGGTAGTTCATGGCTGAGACCCCTGCATCAAAAGACAGATTAAGAAGAGAAAAGCGTGCAATTTTATGTAACGTAGATCTTACATGATACAGGAGCCTTCAGAAAAGGGGATCTAAAGAAACAGGAAAATTGCTTGTGTTTATGAAAATCTTGTAAAATTGTGCTTGGAATACCAATGGGTATGATCTAACCATAATATTTAGGGGAGTGAGGGACTTAGAAAAGCTTATTGTATCAGAGGGGACCATGCTTGTGTAAGGGAGGAGGAGGTGTGGATTTGGGAGCCCTTTTATTGGGCCCATTTATGTACCACAACTTGTGCAGAGAAATTTCTAAATTCATTTATCCTCTCCTTTAATATGTCAAAGAGCAGATATAGTGGACATAATAATATACTTTAAATAAAGAAGGTTCTAGGTAGCTGGAAAGGAGGCATGAAACCCACTAATTTAAGGAGGCAGTGTGTATGTTCTGGGAACTAACTATGGTGAAAACAAGAGAGATGAAAACTGGGAAGGCATGTTTTTGGAGTCAAAGAGAGTAACTTCTGTCATACTTTGTGATCTGGAAATCTGTCACTCAGGCTGTGCTGTATCCATGTGGGAGTGATCCCAGAGGGGGCACCAGAGACTTTTTATATTGATGTGCAGTAAGAATGAAATTACTTGCAGTTAGCTGGGAGTTTGCACTCCAGGGAAGGGAAGGCAAAGGAAGGGAAGAGAGAAGAGAAGGAGGGAAGAGAGGAAGGGAGGAAGAGAGAAAGGGAAGGAGAGAGGGAGGAAGGAGTGAGAGGGAGAGAGAGGGAGAGAGGAAGCAGAGGGGGGAGAGGGAGAGGGAGAGGGAGAGAGAGAGAGAGAGAAAGGAAATAGAGATTTTCCTTTTGCTGGTTCACTCCTCAAATGCCTGTAACACCAGGGCTGGGCCAGGTCAAAGCTCAGAGTCCAGAATTCAATCCAGGTCTCCCAGAACTCAACTCAAGAACCTGAATGCTTGAGTCATCATCTGTTATCTCAGGATGTGCATTTGCAGAAAGTGGGATTGGAAATGAAGCCAGGACATGGAGGAAGCACTCCGATATGCCATTTGGGCATCCCAAGCAATGACCAAACTTCCTTGCCACAAACCCGCCCCTAAACAACTTTCAAAAAAGACAGTCTCACTGCAGAGAATAATGACTTTGAATTTAAAGTTTTTGGGAAAGTGTATTTTTTTCATACAAGTCTTTGGATTTACAATAATCACAGAGAAATTTGTGGACTAATTTAACTTCTTGCAATTCTGTTGTGTTAAGAATATTTGAAACACAATCCATTAACTTTACATAACAGTGGTACCAATCAGTACTGTAATTTGAAGTTTACAACAGAAAGATCAGTCCAACATTTAATTTGAATATAAAAGAACTGAACATATTTCTGCAGTCTTATCTTTGTTTAAAATTTTATTTATTCACTCACCAAATATTTGCATGGCTTCTATTAAGTGCTAGGCAATGATCTAAAAATTGGGTCTCTAAGAACCAGTAAAATAAAGTTCCTATTTTTGGAAAGTGTATTGATTGTGGAGCTAGCAGTAGCAAACCACACCATGGAGATAACACTCTGGTTGAGGAGTTGACCAGTAAAGAATAAACAATGTGACATCAGGTAATAAGAGCTTAAAAAGAAGGAACAGGTGAAAGGTAAAGAGGGTTGGTAGCAGGCAGCTAAGCACACTTTGTAGGGTGGATAACAGGCTTCTCCTTAGTGATGTCTCTGAGGGGAGGAGCATTCTGCAGTAGTGTCAGCAAAGGGCAAGATATTCAGATCCCTAATCTTAACAACAACAATCTTTCCCATTGACTATCTTTATAAAACATTAATATATATAATTATACAATGACTGTCTTCATAAAACATTAACATATGTAATTATACAATTATTCAACTACATGAACACCTTGGGTGCTATGGTAACTATAAAATAAAAGCCATCTAGTAAGTATTGAGAATAAGACGTTCAGCTTATCACTGGCTTCTTAAATGAAGCATATATAAAACTACAATTTAAAATATACAAGGAAGTCTTGAGTTGAAATTAAAACTAATTTACTTGGAATATAAGAGCTCGTGAGATCAACAATGTATTCATCATATAACTGGGAGAATGAATAAGACCTAGTAGACTATCCAGATCATGTTATACTTGTTTGAGCTACGCAGATCTGGTTGTACTTGTTTAATGATATAACTAAGAGGATTAAAAGTTAGGTTAACAATTGCAACTAAAGTCAAACTTGTTATTGAAAAATATGAGTTGAAAGCACTGGCAGTTTTGAAAGTAAGTTACATTGCTTGAAACTAAAATGAGAGAAAACATTCTCTCATTCCTATCACTAGCCATGAAATTCTCTCCAAGTATCGTTTCTTATAAACTGAACTTATTCCTTAGATAAATCATTGGAGTCAGTTGTTCAGACATAGTTCAAAAGATCTTAGGTAATATTTTCATTTTAGCCCTTGGATATAGAAGACAAATTTAGCAAAAAAAAAAAAAAATTCTCAAAGAGAAACAAACTACTCTCCCTACATTCATGGTATCTGTCAAACAAAAATGTACCCTAAAGAGTACATAAACAGGAGTGTCAATTTATAAAGTCAACAACAGGAGTCACTGTGCACTTACTCCTCATGTAGGATCTCTGTCCTTAATGTGCTGTACATTGAGATTTAATGCTATAAAGAGTACTCAAACAGTATTTTTCACTTTGTGTTTCTATGTGGGTGCAAACTGTTGAAATCTTTACTTAATATATACTAAACTGATCTTCTGTATATAAAGAAAATTGAAAATGAATCTTGATAAGAATGGAAGGGGAGAGAGAGCGGGAAAGGGGAGGGTTGTGGGTGGGAGGGAAGTCATTGGGGAGGAGGGGAAGCCAATGTAATCCATAAGCTGTATTTTGGAAATCTATATTCATTAAATAAAAGTTAAAAAAAACAAAAATGTAAACTAAAGCTTAAGAGTTAAGCAAATGGTCTTACTGGGGAAAATAACTTTAATACACTCAAGAAATTAGTGGAGATTTGTACACTATTATTTTCTCACCTAGCACAGCATTTTCCTCTGAACAGAGTCAAGTAACATAACTAAACCTCAAAGAATGCTATATTTCAAGAGACTACAGTTGTTAAAAATACTTATTTTTAAAAAAAGGAAATTTACTATGTAACAGACACTGTGCTTCATGCTGTATGGGTGTTTCTTACTTCGTATTCAGGACAACCCCACTTTATGGTTGAGGAAAGTGAGGCTATAATTTAAATAAGTTGACCAAGTTTGCCAATAAGTGACAGGGCTAGAACTGGAACCCAAGTGTGTCTAAACCCAAGCTTTACGAAAACAATCTGGCTTGCAAATCATTTCACTGTTTCTATCTTGCTTTAGAATATGAAACTCAATGCAGTTTTCTTTAAGGAAAATCATTTTAGGCCAAAAAAACCAAAATAATAGACTTCATGTATACCATGGTGATCATATTTAATAACAATGTATTCTTCCTTGGAAAATTGCTAAGAGATTAGATTTTAAGTGTTCTTACCACACATATACAAATAAGTACATGGAGTAATGCACATATAAATTAACCTAATTCTGTACATTAACTATTTATAAAACTTTGATATATAGTATTAATAAAAAGTTTTCACTATTATTTTTTTTTAAATGTGTTCCCAAACAGGAGAGGGAGGAGGAAGAGGGGTGGGAGGGCAGGTACGGTGGGAAGAATTACTATGTTCCTAAAGTTATGTTTATGAAATGCATGCAAATAAATTTTTAAAAATACTATCTTAACAAAAGTGTCCCAAATTAATTAAGATAAGCAATGAATATATATGGTCTGTGTTTTTTTTTTTTTTTTAAGAAAAAAAAATTTAAAGATGACCTCATAGTGTACCTTTAATTATTTGGTCTAAAGTACCTGAAAATGTCCAAGTATGATAATGAACAGTGTCTTTAAAAAAAAGAGGACAGTAGTTATTTGATGCACGGAAAGTAGAAGAAATAATCTCTAAACAAAAAATATAATGCATGTCAAGATGCTGCTTTCCTGGAGAAGAACTTTGAAAGTAAAAGAAAGTTGAAAGAAAATCTGTAATCCGAGCTTCACATTAAATGCAAAGTAATTCATTAGAAGAAAAGCCAGAGAACTTTTGTGATGGAGTGTAACAAGTTAAACCATTGGCTTAATGACCATTAAATCTATGTTTCAAAATATTTATATTGTCATTGCATACTTTGTTATTAGGCATTAGCAAATTAAAGTAAAAATGTAATTTGTAATATAGAAATTACCATAAAATAAAATGAATATTAAGGAGTTTAGAAGAAGGAAGTTTGCTTTATGATTTATTCTTCCCATCATTATAAATCCAATGTCTACATTAACTTTTTAAGGAGTACTACTGAGTTATCTTCTGTAAGCTGTATTTGGAAAAAAATCAATCAATCATTTCTGAAGCTAGAAAAGACTGCCAGAAGTTTTGGCAAGGTTATAAAAAGTAGTATTTTTATGAAATCGGAATAAGGTAGACTGAGACAAATTCAACTTGGGTATCTGACCAGACTACATAAAGGTTCAGGTGAAGGTCATGTGTCAAAACATGGTTACTTTATTTATTTAGTTAGTTATTTTGACAGGCAGAGTGGACAGTGAGAGAGAGAGACAGAGAGAAAGGTCTTCCATTTGCCGTTGGTTCACCCTCCAATGGCCACTGCGGCCAGCGTGCTGTGGCCGGTGTACCACGCTGATCCGAGCAGGAGCCAGGTACTTCTCCTGGTCTCCCATGGGGTGCAGGGCCCAAGCACTTGGGCCACCCTCCCCTGCACTCCCTGGCCACAGCAGAGAGCTGGCCTGAAAGAGGGGCAACCGGGACAGAATCCGGCGCCCCGACCAGGACTAGAACCCGGTGTGCCGGTGCCGCAAGGCGAAGGATTAGCCTAGTGAGCCAGGGCGCTGGCCTACATGGTTACTTTAGACAAAGACACAAAGGGAAATCAGTCTACAAGGTAGTTTTGAAGTGAGAAATCAGTTTTCTCTAGGAAAGAATATACTTATCCTTTTTGTAAGGTCTGCACCCTCCAAGATATTCTATCTTAACATATTAAAAAATTTTATACCCTTTGTCATCGGTGTCCTCTAAATTAGCTGAAGATCATAAATCATAAATAATAAACACAATACTGATACGATATTAGAGTGTTTTCAGATCACTTTGTAAGCAAATATAATGTTTGATTTCTTTCACAGAAATAATTTTCCTTTATTTGAAACATATTTCATCAGATATAACAGTTAAAGATGCATGCCAAATTTAGCAAAATATTAATTTTTACACACTGAATCAACTAAATTCATATACTTTAATGAATTAAACTAGTGCATGAATGAAGGTTAGTAGGCCTGACCCCAGTCCCTGGATGCCTAGCTGCCCACCCTCTCTCTGGGAAAGCACTGGGATACGGCACTGTAGATGGCTTGATGCTTATCCCATCCTTCCTGCTGCAAGCTGAACTAATGCCTCTCCCCAGGCACAAGAGATGGGCCCAGGGCACTTTATACCTTTATGATATAAACAGCTCCAGTCTTATTTGTGACAATTTCTAAATAGTTCAATCCATGCATTCAAAACATGTGTAAAGAGCCAAGTAGGACTCTACACAAAGAAATACGACCTTTACAAGGCAATGGTTTTGCTAACATTTCATTTAACCAATTCTTAAATATGACAAAGCTCTTCTATAGTTCCATACTCATGAAATGTTCATTTTTCACTACAAATGTTACCAGTTATATGCAGACTCTGATACATCACGGTTACAATGTTTGATATATTTGTGTCAGCTAATTTAACTTTTTTCTTTTTCTCTTTCAGGTATATGTTTAATTATCATTGTAGTCATTTGTCTTATTAATCACATTTTACCTTTATTTTGGCAAAGCAACCTCTGAATTAGGGAAATAATTTTATTCAATAAAAACAAGGATAGTTTCTGAATTTTAAGTTAATACTGTAACTTAGCCACTAGGCTATGCTAAAGTATAGTCCATTTGTTCAAGAACAGCTCTATCTTCCAGTTATACAACAAAGCAGGAAAATAATTTCAAAAGCGAGATGTGATTCATGTAATTATTCAAAATCTAGCTGGTAGTTCATTTAACAGACTTATCTAAGTGTAATTTTTAATTAGTTTCTATGATATATTAGGAAATAAAAAAATCTTATATTTTTTGCTAAAATATGTTCTGTGTATTACCCAATGTAGTTTTAAAAGGTTGGAATCATCACCATACTTAGTTTGTCCCAATTAAATATCTATATTGTTTGTATAGTCCTAAAAAAAACAAAAAAAGCATGATGCATAGTCATGGACTGATCAGGTTAGTTAACAGAAACAAGAGCTTTAAATAACATATATCTTACTTTCTGCTTAAAAAACGTAAATGCTTTTAAAATATAATTCATAATCAAACACCATTTACTTAATTTATTTTAGGAAATTTCTAATAAAAGAAGTTATACTCCATTCCCTATAAATTGTGTTTAGAACTTTTTAATATTAACTTACAAATGGCCGGCGCCGCGGCTCACTAGGCTAATCCTCCGCCTTGTGGCGCCGGCACACCGGGTTCTAGTCCCGGTCGGGGCACCGGATTCTGTCCCGGTTGCCCCTCTTCCAGGCCAGCTCAATGCTGTGGCCAGGGAGTGAAGTGGAGGATGGCCCAAGTGCTTGGGCCCTGCACCCCATGGGAGACCAGGAAAAGCACCTGGCTCCTGCCATCGGATCAGCGCGGTACACTAGCTGCAGCGCGCTGGCCGCGGCGGCCATTGGAGGGTGAACCAACGGCAAAGGAAGACCTTTCTCTCTCTCTCTCTCTCACTGTCCACTCTGCCTGTCAAAAAAAAAAAAATTTAACTTACAAATGCAGCAAGCTCGATCACTCTTTTATTAGTTTTCCTTCAAAATCCAAGGAATACACTATTATCATTTTCATAATCATTATTTGTACTAATAATGTTTCATTAATTATACACTGTTTGATGTACTGGGACTCAAACAGGTCTAATAAACTTCACATAGTTGAGAACACATATAAAATACAGATAATACTGATAAAATTTTTTTAATTTATTTATTTGAGAGATAGGGTTATAGATAGTGAGACAGAGACACAGAAACAAAGGTCTTCCGTCCACTGGTTCAATTTCCAAATGGCTGCAACAGCCAGAGCTGCACTAATCCGGAGCCAGGAGCTTCCTCCAGGTCTCCCACAAGGGTGCAGGGGCCCAAGGGCTTAAGCCATCCTCTACTGCTTTCCCAGGCCATAGCAGAGAGCTGGATCAGAAGAGGAACAGCAGGGACTAGGACCGGCACCCATATGGGATGCTGGCGCTGCAGGCAGAGGATTAACCTACTGCTCCACAGTGCCGGCCCCCTGATAAAATATTTATTTAGGGGCAACTGATGGCTCATATAAGGGTACTCTTTAAGTTTGTGGTGCATTGAATTAAATGATCAGTTCATTCTGGTCTAAAACAAGTTTGAAATGCATGCATAGTTTTCTCATAATGTGCATTTTCATGAACTTTATGAAGTATCTTCATATATAAATAGTACATGAATTAAACAGAGAATACATGTTAACAGAGTTCACATGAGAGAGATTTGTTGCTAACATTTTTATGACATAGAATAGGTTCATACTATAAAATTCCAAAGGATTTCCAAGTCTAATGTGCTCTGAAGATGAAAATCCATAACACCCCAATTTATTATTTTAGCTCCTTGATCCACAAGAAGGATTTGCCATATTTCAATCTTGTTTTAAACTTGGCTTGTCTCTTTTTCAATTATTAATTATTCATTTGTTAATTATTAATTAGAGGATAAATTATTGACAGAACACCACTCTGCCCCAGAACAAATTGCTATTAATCTGTTCTCCCTGTTATATGATTGCTTGGTGTACAATAAAGCAATTGGAGAAACAGATTAGTTGACTTTCTACCTCAAATGCAATCAAGTGCAGTAAAATCCACTTCTGAATAAATGAGGAAAAGATGAATATAGTTATGCTGTGGGTAAAATGTTTTCTATTTATGTCCATACCTAGAGATGATATTAAAAACATTCTGGTTTGGGTATGTGGCCTAGTGGTTACGTCACCTGTGTTCTGTGACTGAATACCTGCAATCAACGACCAGCTCTGGCTCCTGACCTCAGCTTCCTCACAGTGCTGTCCCTGGCAGGCACTGGTGACGGCTCAAGTACCCAAGTTCCTGTCACCCACATGGGAGACCAGGATTGAGTTTCTAGCTCTTAACTTTGGCCCTGGCCTAGAACCTGCCACAAGCATTCAGGGAATGATGAGTGGATAGGAGTTCTCTCTCCCTCTCTGCTTCCAAAGTAAGTTTTTTTTTTTTTTTAAATGTAGATTCAAATTTTATTAAAGTATTTAAAAAATTTTAAAAGATACATAAAACTGTACATATTTATGGTGTACCATGTAATGGTTAGAGACCTGAATACAACCTGTGATGTTCAATCAGATTGGATTTTTGGCAGGATATCATATCAGGCCAGTTTGGAATGACAATGCTATGACCAACTATCTTTTAATCTGCTCTTATTCTATAGAAACAAAACTAAACTAGAAGAATAAAACATCATTTAACTGATGTTATATAAACGTGCTTCTTTCTTTGTTTTGTTTTTTAGTATTGAGAGCCGAGGTTGACTCTGACCCATGCGACCCCCAGGAACAGCCCCTGTACTTCTTGCTTATCTACCAGCTGCAGTTTCCTTCAGTATTGATTTAGTTTTCACTTACACGTTAGATGAACACTCACTGCCCTCCTGTCAAAACTCACGCAGCTTTCTAGGTTACATCTGTACCACTCGTTCACTTGTATGCATTATATATTCCATGTAAGTTTAACTATTTCTGGGGACCTATGTAATAGGCTTTTTCAACTGTTATACCTGTATTTTGAGGAATATATCTTAGAAATTATCTCTTCTCATCATTGTTCTTTGTCAATATCACCAAGGTATAATATTGGTACAACTCAGTACCAATATTACATGTGCATGCACACAATTACATTAAGTAAATACCCATGATTTATCTATAAAAATGTCTATAGGTCTAAAAATACAAGTAAAACAACATACATTTGTAAATGTTTATGAGAAAACTGCATGGGAAGTTGTATGTAATGGTTACCCCTCTACCTTGACAACAGTGATATACTGAAATGAAATCCAAAAATGCAGAGAAACATCCTCAGACTCACCCACTATGCTTCATATGTGGTGGTTTATCCATTCGCACTGCCAGTTTGATTTTTAAGTCAGAGTCCTGACTATTTTTTGGAACTATCATTCTGTGCAATTCAGCTGACTTGGAGCTATTAGATGTCGGGTATAATATAACCTGCAAAGGACAAGAAAACCACATAAGTGAAAAACACAGAGGGCCCGTAGATTAGAAGTGAAATCTTTCTATACATACTCCTACTGGAAAAGAAGGTGCCAAACTTCATTTGATTTCTTCCCATCGCAGCAGATGGATTTTCAATACAGACTGATTTATTTCTTGACAGGTATATATTTTCATATTACTGTGTAATGAGTTTTCTTCCTGTGTCACTTCATAATGAATTAATAGTACAACATGCTACAGGTGAATTGACAGTCAAAAAATAGTCAATGAACACCTATAATTTCACAAATACTCTAAGCTCCCCAAGGCAGAGAAGTTCAGAAAGACTGTTATTTGAATTATAGATAACAGACTTAAAAAGCAAAACTAATTATTTGAAGCTGCGAAAATATGCCTCATGTTTTAATATTTGCATTGTAAAATAGTATTAAAGGAAATCAACTCAATTAGAGATGGAAAGACAGATAGCACATTTTCTGCTCGACATCAGTAATACCAAAGACGGATTTTCTTCTTGACTACATGTTTTCAGAACCACAAAGATATTATAATAATTAAAGTAACACTGACAGATCACCAAGCAATTCTTTCACAATATTTCATTTCCTTTCAGAAAGCCAACACAGGAAAGAAAAAGCCCACTCTTTAGATGTTAGCTGCCACACAGATAAAACAATGCATTTTGCCCTTTTAGTCAGCCATGACACCTTTCAGACACACTTATTCCATGTATTAATGGGTACATTAAAATGGAAGCACTAAAGCCTGTAAGACAAAACAAAGACATTAAAGGGTAGCAGATTACATTTAATATAGATTTAAGATTTAATTGAAAGGCAGATTGACAGAATGCAAGACAGAGAAAGAAAGAGATCTTCTACCCACTGGTTCATTTTTCAAATACTTGTAACAATTGGGACTTGGTCAGACTGAAGCCAGGAGCCAAGAACTCTGAGTCTCCTACAGGGGTGGCAGAAACTCAAGTACTTGAGCTATCACCTGCTACCTCCCAGGCATGTTATCAGGAAGCTGGGTCAGACGTAGAGGAGCCAAAACTTGACCCTAGGATTCTAGGATGGGATACAGACATCTCAAGCTGCTGCTTAACCCGATGCACCTCAATACCTGCCCTGCAGCACATTTTACTTTAACTCATTCTTAATGTGAATTATAAACAAGTAGCAAGTTTAGATGTGAATAGAAGAACTCTAAACATACACAGGTATGCCAAAATTCTTTTAAACTACCAATGGCTACTGAATTTGTCACAACTGCTCCACCAAATATTTCATTTTTCCATGGATAAGTGGAAATACTCACTGAGAAATCCTCAATCAAGTTTCTCTTTCTCTCTAGGAAAGTACATGGTCACAAACACTTCTCAAACTATTCTCAACTTCCAAGTTGTTAAATATCTACTATTTTGAGATTTCACTCAAGTCTATCCAAAAAGCAATAGCTACACTGAGTTGTGCTTCATTATACTTTAAATGTAAAGGACATCCAAGAACAGACTAAATGACATTTGCAATGTTTTCAAAATTATGAACATATTCTGGAATAAATTCCCTTTTGACTACTAAAATATCCAGTGGAATATTTAACAGATTCTTTCTTAAAGGAAAAAAAAAGTCAATAGCTCGTGGCTCAAACCAACAGACAAAAGAATGTCCCTAACAACTTGGAAGGCAATTTCAAAAAAGAATCAAAGACTAATTTAGAGGTACACATCCTCTGTAGCTATAGCTACTGTTTTTCTAGCAAGT
Source organism: Oryctolagus cuniculus (assembly GCF_051225735.1). Taxonomy (NCBI): domain Eukaryota; kingdom Metazoa; phylum Chordata; class Mammalia; order Lagomorpha; family Leporidae; genus Oryctolagus; species Oryctolagus cuniculus. The sequence continues at coordinate 158,424,922 of NC_142869.1, forward strand.
CTGGAAAGCTTATTCTCTTTTCAAACCGCTCCCCCCCCCCAATTATTTTATCATAAGCATCCAGATTTTTTTTAAATTCTTCCTCCTGTGTTTACATAAAAATTGGTGTTTTTCCAAACTCTAAAATCTCATACAGAAAAAGAATAAATTAAAATGTTTGCCAATTTCTCATTCTCTAAGTGCAAATGATAGACTTCTAGATGAAGTCCCAAAATAGCTAATTACAGTGATCTAACAAATTAAGAATCATCCCAATATTGAACACCAACATTTCTGCCACATTTTACTTTCTGATGGATTTATCTAACGGATGTCAACGGAGGGGCTGTATTGTTTAACTTAGTTCAATTAAATAATCATTTGAGTGCCTGCCATGTGGGAACATCCAAAGATGGAAGAATATGGATGCTTCAGACTCCTAGAGGAGCTCATGGTCTTTTGTTATCAGAACTCTTGGCTCTGATAATAGCACTTCCTCCTGCTGTCCTTGTATTCCTAAGGTGGGCAGCAATCTCCTGATTTTGTTAATCTTGGGTTTATTTACCATTGCATATTTGGCTTCCTTGTTTTGTCATATAAATGAGTATATGTATTCTCCATATTAAGTTATCCCACTGGCAAGACTTGGAATTGTTTCTGTTTTGTTTTCTAGAGAAATTTAAAAAAAGTGTGAATACTGGTTCATTTCACAAATGGAAGCTTGAAGATATGAAATCTATCATGTTTTTTAAATAAATGCACTGGTAAACATGTTAAAAATGTAGTCTTTGTAAAAACGTTTATTTATTTGAAAGTCAAAGTTGAGCGAGAGAGAGAGGTCTTCATCTGCTGGCTCCCTGCTCAGATGGCCCTCACTGCCAGGGCTCAGGCAGGCCAAAGGCATGCGCTTTATCCAGATCTCTCACATGGGTTCAGGTGCCCAAACACTTGGGCCACTTCTTCTGCTTTTTCCAGGCCATTATCAGGGAGCTGGATTGGAAGAGGGGCAGCTGGGACGTGAACTGGCGCCCATATGGGATGACGGTGTCGCAGGTAGCGGCTTTACCCATTATGACACAAACTCAATCCCTAAAGGTAGCCTTAAAATAATCTATAAAATATTCTTCAAGTCCCTAAATTGCAAAGTTAAAAAGTGGTCACAATCCCTTACGTGGTTTATCTGTGAATGGTTAGAGACAAGGAAGAAGCTCCCGATGTGCAGAGACCAATGAACCACGTAGAATAAAGGATAAGAGTTCTTTCCAAGTCTAATCAAGAGGTTTTGAGCACTTGCAGGGAAAGGTGTTCTCACAGTGCCTGCTCCACAGGATTTCCCTATTGTCACTGGAAATCACTGTTGTGTGTTTCCCATTTCCACTTTTCTCACATGAGAAGCTTAACTTGAGTTCCCCTGTTGCTGCTCCATTAGTATGTACTGGATTTGTGCTAGGGTAGGTTGCAGAGGGAGGGTGGAGTAATAGGTAAAATGAATGTTACTCACATGTTTAATTCATAGGCAATGGGCCATAGCAAAACTGATATACATATTGCAGTGGATGTAAGGAAAGGAGGGGACTTCACCCCTTGAACTGAGGTGAATGATCCTATGTGTAGAGGCAGCTTAACACCCCTCCTGGTTAGCTATCCATCGAAGCTACCACTTTTACCAATAGAGAACTGTTGCTAGTAGGCAGCTAGTAAGCCAAAGATTATGTTGTTTTTTTATTTCTTCTTGCATCTAAGTAGGGACATGTGAAAGTCTTAGCTACAAGAAAGTGAGTTAAGTGAATACTTACACTTTGGGGAAAGAATACAAAGAAATAAGGTTTGCTTCCTTTGTCCCTCTCCACTGCTCGGCTAGTGAAATAGAGAACATCAATGCCCTAGGAAATGAAAGAGCCTTAAACCAGAAGATTCTAGAGCCCTGAATACCATGTGGAAGGCAGTCACCCTCTACAGGAATATCTCTGTAACTGTTATACCAGTCATTTTTATCTACAGAAATATTGCCACTTATTTGTTATGGCATCAATAGTAACCTAACTAGTACACTAACACCATGTTTTACTTCATAAGTCTTTCAAAATTAAATGAATGTTTAATTGTTTTTCATGATAAACAGTTCATCTTCAAAATTTTTAGTTAGTCTATACAGAGGTATGTCTGAGGTTGATGGTCACAATAATTACAATATGTAACAGATATAAAATTTTACTAAGGATCCTTCTGCATTCTAGATGCACATCTAAATGTAATTACAGCTCTGTACAAAGTAGTTAGCTTCTTATATTATTTAGCAAACTATTTTGTTCTTTGCTATTCACTTCTTTTAACCTTTCTATACACATTTCTGCTTCTTCTATTTTATTTTTGTCACCTATAGTCTAAATGTCTTGTCAACATGACACAAAATTTTTGTTTCTTAAATATCCACCGAATGTATCTTATTAATAATAAAATGCCAATATTAATAGCTAGCTTTGCTAAGATGTAATAAAAAGCCCAAGATAATTTTTGACTTTAAGATCTGTCAAAGTTAATAAACAGGAAGCACTAAAACTAAAAAGATAAAATCTGAAAAATATATGAGGGGGCCTTCAAAAATTACACAGAACATGTGTATGATGAAAAATTACATATGGATTTCAACATTTTGTATATCAAATAAACTCTTAATTCCATTTTACACAAATTTAAAAATATCCTCAAAGATAGATATGTTAAAAGTAGTATGGGCTTGGAAAAGATTATCTTCTTGAAATACCATTATAGTACCTGGCACCTCTCCACGGTTTCCTCTGTATGAAATACTATGATTAAAGCCAAACCATGTTCACTTGTGTGTATATCACATTGATTATACTTGTGAACTATGAATTCAAGACTGTCTAAAATTTTAAACTGTATTTCAACAAAAAACTGAAACCCTAAAATGCAATAAAACAAAATAAAAAAAAAAGCTAGAAAAACAGTCTACATAGGTCTTGGAGCTAGAAAAACAAATTACTGCTTTTTCCCGTAAATACATCTTAGACAAATGGAAGAAAAAGCCCACATGATCACAATAATTGTACACTAATTGGAGTAAACAACAGGAACAACAGAGGTACAAATTTGATACAATTTGAGCTCAAAGAATCAGCAATTATAATTGTAATCAGCAATTCGAAGGAATCAGAACAGCTTTCATGGAAGAAACACTGTTTCACTCAGAGGTCTCAAAGAACTTGTAAGATTTGCAAGGCAGATGGGAGATCAGACAAGAAAAAACCACATGTGGGCTGTTGGGACTGAATACTTTAGCAATGGCACCCCTGAAAAGGGCAGACATTTCTTACACTGAATTTCTTATCACTCCTTGCCTTTTCAAGCCTCTCCCAAGCTTGGTTGTTCAGTTCTCTTTGTGACCTGCACCTGCCCTCAGTTAGTTTCCATCATTTGCCACCAAAAGAATAGCAATCTGTGCAAATGCACATGACACTTCCACCATGTCAATTCTCATTATAGTCAGTCTCAAAAGCAGAGGAGATAATTCTGCGGGACATCAACTTTAAAGAGTCAGTAAAAAGAAGAGGATGTTATATTATGACCAGAGGCCAAAGAGGTAGAGAAAAACACAAGAGTGTGATACACTAAGTTTCAGGGAGTAAGAAGTGGTCATCTGTACCAAATGATGATCAAGAGATCAAGCATGGGGGGTGCGGCTGAAAGGTTGCTGGTTGGTTGAAGGATAGAGAGGTCATTGGAGATCTCAGTAAGAGAAAGTTTAGATAAGGTCAGATGGAAAGGGTTTGAGGGGCAAATTCTGTTTGATGAATGGAGGGAGTCTAGTCTTCAGTGGGCAAGGTCAGGCAGGCTAGGAAGATCATTTCAGCAGGGAGGGTGGACATGTAGCCAGGTAGGCTGAAGAGCAAATGGGAAGGTTGTCTTCATGAAGGAGACCAGAAATGAAGGCTAATGATGTACTGTAAGCAATAGATCTTCTTGGAGAGTTTGTATGTTATAGGTAATATGGGCAAACAAGATTTTCTAAGGCAGGCAATGATATAATCCAATTTTCACAGAAGTAAAAAGTAACTCTTACCTCTCTAGCTGGGGATATCCTGGAGGGGAGTCATGGGATCCAACATGTGGCCAGTGTTCTCACACACAAAAGGGATGACTTGGCCTTATAAGGACATCTTTAAAACAGCCTAAGAAGGGACTGAAAATGCTATAAGCTGACATCATGTTTCAGTGTTTGATTAAAAACCTTTTTTGCTCACAGATGTCCTTGAGACAAAAGGTATTTTAAGCAAATGCCCGAGGGAACATCCCTCCAGATAAGTAAAGCCTATCTCTATGAGAAACCTTGACTTTGGGGGTTTAGTTGATATTTCTCTATCTTTCTCATTCAACTGACAGGGATTTCATTGCTTAGCGAAGATTCATAATGAATGTTTCTTGTGAACCTTTCAAGTACGTTCTTGACAGTTTAGGACCTTGAGACAGGCATACATTATTAAAGGACTATTTGAATTTCTTTCATTTCGATAAATATTTATTTGGCTGATGCTAAAAACAATATTGCTCCAATATGGAAGCTCCTATAGTGTGTAGAAAAGACAAATGGTATGATTTTCCTTAGAGAAATCTACATCCTTCCTTAGTAACATTTTCCAGTGTTGTAATATACTTTATATGCTTACTCTGAATTATTTCTCCTTTGATTTAATACCAGTGCTTCCTGTCCTACTTAGTTGAAACAAAGAACACCTGCTCACCCTCATCAACACAATGCTCCTTTGCATGCAGAATGACTAGCATCAAGTCTTCTGTCAACCTTGTTGTCTGTGGGCTAAATCCAGTCACATCTATTTAAAAGCTGGAAAGAATCCTGGAATTTACAATGGAATTGATCAAACCTCCAACCCTTTAGCAAATGTGTACTTGTAACAGAGGACTACATATCCCCTTTCTTCTATGTAGCACCTTTTTTTTTTGTTTTCAGAAGAAAGGTCTCAAAATTATGAAATAGAGTAAAAAAAGAAAAGACAAAAATGCTGTAGTAATTATATACAATTTCCAGCCATTAGTTTCTGAAATGTACACAGTAAAAAAACTTGACTTTTTGCATGATATGAAGTTGGGGAAAAGGTGAGAAAATAAAGCTTATAAATTATTCCATGCTTTTCTCTGACACCTTTACTTAATAATGAACTAACTTATGATGAGGCATTTGGCATGCGCTTAGCACAGCATGCTGCTTCAGGGCATGCTACAGAATGATTCATCTGAGGCACAAGGGGTCAATTAAGCCAGGATCTCCACGCTACCTTTTTTCTATTGAAACTCAGCATGGTTAAGGTGCACAGCACAATATCTCCACATACAGATACATAGATTACTACTGTCAAGGTAATTAAAAATCCCTCTTCATGTGATTATGTTTTTTTTTAATTTGTTTGACAAGTGTGTATATTGGTGTACTATATAATATTGTGATATACAGCCTTTACAAAGGAAATTCTATAACTTGTGACACCACAAATAGAACTGGAAGACATTATACTGAATGAAAATGAGCAAGGCACAGAAAGATACATATTAATACTGCAATGTCTCATTTAAGTCTGCGTTCTAAAAAGCATCAAAATCATAGAAGCAGAGAGTAAAAACATGATTTCCAGAGGCTGAGGGACAGGAGAAAAGATGAGGAAAAGAAGGGTTGATTAAAGGCACAAAGTTACAATTAGACCATTTAGAACAATCCCTAAGCCGTTCTTAATCAGAATTCCATTTATACCTTACTGTAGGCACCAAACATTCATTGGGTGGCTGGTAAGATGAATGGATAGATGATGGATACTCAAAAAATCAGAAATAAAATTGCAAATATAAAACGGATACATCACTGGGGAAGAAAAAGAATGAGAACTAAAATATTGTAAGAATTTCAAAACAGAAATGACAGAGTAAATTTAGAATGTGTATGTCATTTTCTTGCCAGTCTCTGAAACTCTCCTTCCAATTCTGGAATATGATAGGTACAATACGGGCCTCCAAAGATAACCATGTCCTAATCCCCAAAACCTGTGAATATAGTACTGTGTACTACAAAGCTTAATTAAGATAGCATATGGAACTAGAGTTGCTAATGAGGAGATTATCCCATATCATCCAAGGGGGCCCAATATAATCACAAATGTTCTTTCATATGGAAGAGGAAGCAGAAGAGTCATTGTTGGACAGATGTGGAAAAGATTTGACAAGTTAATTGTTGACTCTGGAAACGCAAAGCAGCCACAGTCAAAATGCATAGGCCACCTCTAGAAGGCAGAAAAGGCAAAACAAGGATTGTGCCTCAGAGAGCATCTAGGGATGAATTTAACTCTGCCAATATCTTGATGTTAGCCCAGAGAGATCTGATTTGGATTTGACCTTCAAAACTGTAAGGTCATACACTTATATTAAGTCATGAAGTTTTGGTAGCTTGTTACAGCAGCAACAAGAAACTAATACATAGACAATAAGAGCTGATATTCAATCAGAAAAGAAAACAAAATTTACATTTACTCTAAAATTGAAAAAATATTTTTGTTTAGCATGTAATATCTATACATTTTATAGGGTACCATGCAATATTTTAACACATGTATACACTGTAAACTGAACAAATTAGACAATTAGCATTTTCATTTACATATATTTTCTTTGTGTTTGAAGCCTATCAGTTTCTCTCTTCCAGTTCTTTACACATTACTGCAAACCATAGTCATTATTTTGTGCATTGGAACGCTAAATGTAGTACTTCTATCTAACTGTATTTTTGACCCTTTAATGAACTTTCTACCCATTCACTAGCTTTCTCAGCCTCTAGCAATCACTATTTTAGTTCAGATTTTTTTCAGCCTAAATGTGAACTTTTATTTAGTAAATATAAATTTCCAAAGTACAGTTTATGGATTACAATGGCTTTCCCCCCCATAACTTTCCTCCCACTTGCACCCCTCCTATCTCCCGCTCCCTCTCCCCTTCCATTCACATCAAGTTTAATTTTCAATTATCTTTATATAGAGAAGATTGATTTAGTATATATTAAGTAAAGATTTCATCAGTTTGCACCCACACAGAACATAAAGTGTAAAATACTGTTTGAGACTAGTTATAGCATTAATTCACACTGAACAACACATTAAGTACAGAGATCCTACATGAGGAATAATTGCACAGTGACTCCTGTTGTTGACTTAACAATTTGACACTCTTGTTTATGGCGTCAGTAATCTCCCCAGGCTCTAGTCATGAGTTGCCAAGGCTATAGAAGCCTTTTGAGTTTGCCGACTTCGATCTTATTTAGACAAGGTCATAGTCAAAGTGAAAGTTTTCTCCTCCCTTCAAAGAAAGGTACCTCCTTCTTTGATGGCCTGTTCTTTCCACTGGGATCTCTCTTGCAGAGATCTTTCTTTTTTTTTTTAACTTTTATTTAATGAATATAAATTTCCAAAGTACAAAATATGGATTACAATGGCTTCCCCCCCATAACGATCCTCCAACCCGCAACCCTCCCCATTCCCACTCCCTCTCCCCTTCAATTCACATCAAGATTCATTTTCAATTCTCTTTATATACAGAAGATCAGTTTAGCATACATTAAGTAAGGATTTCAACAGTTTGCTCCCACACAGAAACATAAAGTGAAAAATACTGTTTGAGTACTAGTTATAGCATTAAATCTCAATGTACAGCACACTAAGGACAAAGATCCTACATGAGGAGTAAGTGCACAGTTGTCGCTCCCCCTCTTCGTGGAGGAACGACACAGGACCCTGTGCTGTTCTTTTGTCTGCTCGGCCCTTCCCGGGTTTGCTGCTGGTTCTTCCCGGGTTGGCTGCCGTCCCTCCACCTCCGTGGAGGGGCGGGCCCCCCTGCCACTTTCCCCACTTGCGCGGGGGAGCGGCACACTGCCGGCCAGCTCTCCCGGGGGCTGCTCAGATGTTATCCGGATGTTCCCTTTAGATGTTCCTGGTGCATGTTGTCTCTAACCTCCTTTACAGTCGTCTTCCACCAATCCCAACTCTGCTACCCACACACCGAGTACACTGCTCTCCTCCAATCAGGAGCAGGATCAGCTCCTGCAGGTTATTGGTCGAACTGGAGGCAGCTGTGTAGAAGTTGTTTACTCCTCTCCCAGCGCCATATTGTGGGAGAGCAGATGCATAGAATAAGTCTTAATTCCAGTAAATTAGTCTAGTCCGAGTTGCTCCCCACACACAGTGACTCCTGTTGTTGACTTAACAAATTGACACTCTTTTTTATGGCATCAGTAATCAACCTAGGCTCTTGTCATGAGCTGCCAAGGCTATGGAAGCCCTCTGAGTTCACTGACTCTGATCATATTTAGACAAGGCCATGGTCAAAGTGGAAGTTCTCTCCTCCCTTCAGAGAAAGGTACCTCCTTTTTTTTCTTTTTTTAGTATGGTAACATGTTTATTATAATTTAGTGTAACAGTTATTTCAGTATACATAGGTTTATTAAGGATATGGAGTAATTTCTTATATTTCATTGTACAGTTTTGTTGATATCAAAACAGTGTCACAGTCTTTCCATGAAACCTGAGGCAATAATGGTATATTTTTTAAAATCAAGGCAACCTTTATTTGATTTTGGATATCATCAATCATCTGATTCTGGTTACTCTATGACTTAAATCTTACATGAATGTGGATTTGGTAAACAGTTGAATTAGCATGTTACTTTTGAAGTTTTGTATAACGCTAATGCCTCATAAAGCATCTCACTTAGTGAATGTAGTAAGGTCTCCTGTTGTGGTGGTTGTGGTATGGATGGAACATATGCTTCGTATGCTTAGTTGGCCATTGTAACATACTTTTTTTTTAACTTTTATTTAATGAATATAAATTTCCAAAGTACGGCTTATGGATTACAATGGCTTCCCCCCCATAACGTCCCTCCCACCCGCAACCCTCCCCTCTCCCACTCCCTCTCCCCTTCCATTCACATCAAGATTCATTTTCGATTCTCTTTATATACAGAAGATCAGTTTAGCATACATTAAGTAAAGATTTCAACAGTTTGCTCCCACACAGAAACATAAAGTGAAAAATAATAGATGATTTTTCAAATGATGAAATCAGATCAGACCTATTGTCATGTTTAATCCCAGTGAGAGTCAAATTGTGAATTGATAATTTCTTATTCTTTTTTTTTTTTTACAGAAGATCAGTTTAGTATACATCGAGTAAAGCTTTCAACAGTTTGCACCCCCATAGAAACACAAAGTGAAATATACTGTTTGAGTACTCGTTATAGCATTAAGTCTCAATGTACAGCACGCTAAGGACAGAGATCCTACATGAGGAGCAAGTGCACAGTGACTCCTGTTGTTGACTTTACAAATTGACACTCTTGTTTATGGCATCAGTAGTCTCCCCATGCTCCAGTCTTGAGCTTCCAAGGCTATGGAAGCCCCTTGAGTTCTCCGACTCTTCTCTTGTTTAGACAAGGTCATAGTCAAAGTGGAGGTTCTCTCCTCCCTTCAGAGAAAGGTACCTCCTTCTTTGAAGACCTGTTCTTTCCACTGGGACCTCACTCACAGAGATCTTTCATTTACTTTTTTTTTTTTTTTTTTTTTGCCAGAGTGTCTTGGCTTTCCATGCCTGAAATACTCTCATGGGCTTTTCAGCCAGATAGGAATGCCTTTAGGGCTGATTCTGAGGCCAGAGTGCTGTTTAGGACATCCGCCATTCTATGAGTCTGCTGAGTATCTAGCTTCCCATGTTGGATCACTCTCCCCTTTATTTATTCTATCGGTTAGTATTAGCAGGTACTAGACTTGATTATGTGCTCCCTTTGACTCTAAGTCCTTTCATTATGATCAATTGTGAACTGAAATTGATCACTTGGACTAGTGAGATGGCATTGGTACATGCCACCTTGATGGGATTAAATTGGAGTCCCCTGGTATGTTTCTAACTCTACCATTTGGGGCAAGTCAGCCTGAGCATGTCCCAAATTGTACATTTCTTCCCTCTCTTATTCCCACTCTTATGTTTAACAGGGATCACATTTCAGTTAAATTTCAACACTTAACAATAACTGTGTATTAATTACAGAATTAAACCAGTCATATTAAGTAGAGCAGACAAAAAAACTACTAAGAGGGATAATGTATTAAGTTGTTCATTAACAGTCAGGGCTATGCTGATCAAGTCACCGTTTCCCATAGTGTCCATTTCACTTCAACAGGTTTCCTTTTTGATGGTCAGTTGTCACCAATCAGGGAGAACATATGGCATTTGTCCCTTTGGGACTGGCTTATTTCACTCAGCATGATGTTTTCCAGATTCCTCCATTTTGTTGCAAATGACTGGATTTCGTTGTTTCTTACTGCAGTATAGTATTCTAAAGAGTACATATCCCATAATTTCTTTATCCAGTCTACCGTTGATGGGCATTTATGTTGGTTCCAGGTCTTGGCTAATGTGAATTGAGCTACAATAAACATTAGGGTGCAGACCCCTTTTTTGTTTGCCAATTTAAATTCCTTTGGGTAAATTCCAAGGAGTGGGATGGCTGGGTCGAACGGTAGGGTTATCTTCAGGTTTCTGAGGAATCTCCAGACTGACTTCCATAGTGGCTTGACCAGTTTGCATTCCCACCAACAGTGGGTTAGTGTCCTTTTTTCCCCACATCCTCGCCAGCATCTGTTGTTGGTAGATTTCTGTATGTGAGCCATTCTAATTGGGGTGAGGTGAAACCTCATTGTGGTTTTGATTTGCATTTCCCTGATTGCTAGTGACCTTGAACATTTTTTCATGTGCCTGTTGGCCATTTGGATTTCCTCTTTTGAAAAATGTCTATTGAGGTCCTTGGCCCATCTCTTAAGTGGGTTGTTGGTTTTGTTTTTGTGGAGTTTCTTGATCTCTTTGTAGATTCTGGTTATTAACCCTTTATCTGTTGCATAGTTTGCAAATATTTTTTCCCATTCTGTCGGTTGTCTCTTCACTTTCCTGACTGTTTCTTTCGCAGTACAGAAACTTCCAATTTGATGCAATCCCAATAGTTGATTTTGGCTTTGACTGCCTGTGCCTCCCAGGTCTTTTCCAGAAATTCTTTGCCTGTGCCAATATCTTGAAGGGTTTCTCCAATGTTCTCTAATAACTTGATGGTGTCAGGTCATAGATTTAGGTCTTTAATCCACGTTGAGTGGATTTTTGTGTAAGGTGTAAGGTAGGGGTCTTGCTTCATGCTTCTGCACGTGGAAATCCAGTTTTCCCAGCACCATTTATTGAATAGACTGTCCTTGCTCCAGGAATTGGTTTTAGATCCTTGATCAAATATAAGTTGGCTGTAGATGTTTGGGTTGATTTCTGGTGTTTCAATTCTGTTCCATTGGTCTATCCATCTGTTTCTGTACCAGTACCATGCTGTTTTGATTACGACTGCCCTGTAGTATGTCCTGAAATCTGGTATTGTGATGCCTCCGGCTTTGTTTCTGTTGTACAAGATTGCTTTAGCTATTCGAGGTCTCTTGTGCCTCCATATGAATTTCAGCATCATTTTTTCTAGATCTATGAAGAATATCTTTGGTATCTTGATTGGGATTGCATTGAATCTATAAATTGCTTTTGGGAGAATGGACATTTTGATGATGTTGATTCTTCCAATCCATGAGCATGGAAGATTTTTCCATTTTTTGGTATCCTCTTCTATTTCTTACTTTAAGATTTTGTAATTCTCATCGTAGAGATCTTTAACGTCCTTGGTTAAGTTTATTCCAAGGTATTTGATTGTTTTTGTAGCTATTGTGAATGGGATTGATCTTAGCAGTTCTTTCTCAGCCATGGCATTGCTTGTGTATACAAAGGCTGTTGATTTTTGTGCATTGATTTTATATCCTGCCAGTTTGCCAAACTCCTCTATGAGTTCCAATAGTCTCTTAGTAGAGTTCTTTGGATCCCCTAAGTAAAGAATCATATCATCTGCAAAGAGGGATAGTTTGACTTCTTCCTTCTCAATTTGTATTCCTTTAATTTCTTTTTCTTGTCTGATGGCTCTGGCTAAAACTTCCAGAACTATGTTAAATAGAAGTGGTGAGAGTGGGCATCCCTGTCTGGTGCCAGATCTCAGTGGAAATGCTTCCAACTTTTCCCCAGTCAATAGGATGCTGGCTGTGGGCTTTTCATAAATTGCTTTGATTATATTGAAGAATGTTCCTTCTATACCCAATTTGCTTAGAGTTTTCATCATGAAAGGGTGTTGAATCTTATCGAATGCTTTCTCTGCATCAATTATGATAATCATATGGTTTTTCTTCTGCAGTCTGTTAATGTGGTGAATCACATTGATTGTTTTGCGCACATTAAACCATCCCTGCATACCAGGGATAAATCCCACTTGGTCTGGGTGGATGATTTTCCTGATGTGTTGTTGTATTCTATTGGCGAGAATTTTATTGAGGATTTTTGCGTCTATGTTCATCAGGGATACTGGTCTATAATTTTCTTTCAGTGCTGCATCTTTCTCTGGCTTAGGGATTAAGGTGATGCTGGCTTCATAGAAAGAATTTGAGAGGATTCCATCTTTTTCGATTGTTCTGAATAGTTTGAGAAGAAATGGAATCAGTTCTTTTTAAATGTCTGGTAGAATTCAGCAGTGAATCCATCTGGTCCTGGGCTTTTCTTTGTTGGGAGGGCCTTTATTACTGTTTCAATTTCTGTTTAAGTTATGGGTCTATTTAGGTTTTCTATGTCTTCCTGGTTCAATTTAGGTAGGTTGCATGTGTCCAGGAATCTATCCATTTCTGATAGATTTTCTTGTTTGCTGTCATACAAGTCCTTGAAGTAATTTCTGATGATTCTTTTTATTTCTGTGGTGTCTGTTGTTACATTTCCTTTTTCATCTCTGATTTTATTGATTTGGGTCTTTTCTCTTCTTTTTTTAGTTATTTGGGCCAATGGGGTGTCAATTTTGTTTATTTTTTCTTTTTTTTAACTTTTATTTACTGAATATAAATTTCCAAAGTACGATTTATGGATTACAATGGCTTCCCCCCGATACTGTCCCTCCCACCCACAACCCTCCCCTTTCCCACTCCCTCTCCCCTTCCATTCACATCAAGATTCATTTTCGATTATCTTAATATACAGAAGATCAGCTTAGTATACATTAAGTACGGATTTCAACAGTTTGCTCCCACACAGAAACATAAAGTGAAAAATAATAGATGATTTTTTTAAATGATGATGAAATCAGATCAGACCTATTGTCATGTTTAATCCCAGTGAGAGTCAAGTTGGGAGTTGATAATTTCTTTTTTTTTTTTTTCCAGAGGATCAGTTTAGTATACATTAAGTAAAGATTTCAACAGTTTGCACCCCCATAGAAACACAAAGTGAAATATATTGTTTGAGTACTCGTTATAGCATTAAATCTCAATGCACAGCACATTAAGGACAGAAATCCTACATGAGGAGTAAGTGCACAGTGACTCCTGTTGTTGACTTTACCAATAGACACTCCTGTCTATGGCATCAGTAATCTCCCTCTGCTCCAGTCATGAGTTTCCAAGGCTATGGAAGCCCTCTGAGTTCTCCGATTCTTATCTTGTTTAGACAAGGTCATAGTCAAAGTGGAGGTTCTCTCCTCCCTTCAGAGAAAGGTACCTCCTTCTTTGAAGACCTGTTCTTTCCACTGGGATCTCACTCACAGAGATCTTTTGCCAGATTTTTTCAAAAAACCAGCTCTTCGCTTGGCTGATTTTTTGTAATGTTTTTTTGGATTCAATCCTGTTAATTTCTTCTCTGATTTTAATTATTTCTCTTCTCCTACTAGATTTGGGTCTGGTTTGCTGCAGTTTTTCTAGGTCCTTGAGATGCGCTGAAAGCTCATTTATTTGGTGCCTTTCCAATTTCTTTATATAGGCCCCTATTGCTATAAACTTGCCTCTCAATACTGCTTTTGCTGTATCCCATAAGTTTTGATATGTTGTGTTGTTATCCTCATTTACTTCCAGAAGGTTTCTGATTTCTCTTTTGATTTCTTGAATGACCCAGTGTTCATTCAGGAGCATGTTGTTCAGTCTCCATGTGTTTTCATACTTTCTGGGGTTTCCTGAGTTGCTAATTTCCAGCTTCATTCCACTGTGGTCTGAGAAGCTGCATGGTATGATTCTAATTCTTTTAAATTTGCTGAGACTTGCTTTATGTCCTAGTATGTGATCAATCCTAGAGAAGGTTCCATGCACTGCTGAGAAGAATGTAAAGTCTTTAGATGTAGGATTGAAAATTCTGTAGATATCTGTTAGATCCATTTGGGCAATAGTGTCGATTAAATCTGCTGTTTCCTTGTTGATCTTCTGTCTGGATGATCTGTCTATTTCTGAGAGTGGAGTATTGAAGTTTCCCAGTACTATTGTATTGGAATCTAAGTCTCCCTTTAAGTCCCTTAACATATCTTTTAAATAGACCGGTGCCCTGTAATTAGGTGCATATACATTGATAATAGTTACATCTTCCTGTTGAATTGAACCCTTAATCATTATATAGTGCCCCTCTTTGTCTCTCTTAACAGTTTTTGTATTAAAGTTTATTTTGTCTGATATTAATATGGCTACACCTGCTTTTTTTTGGTTTTTGTTGGCATGGAATATCTTTTTCCAAACTTTCACTTTCAGTCTGCATGCATCTTTGTTAGAGAGATGTGTTTCTTGTAGGCAACAAATAGTTGGGTGTTGTTCCTTAAGCCAGTCAGCCAGTCTGTGTCTTTTAACTGGACAGTTCAGGCCATTCACGTTTAATGTGACTATTGATAAATAGTGACTTTGCCCTGCCATTTTCCCGGAGATATTTTCTAGTATATGCTTTGAATTCCCTGTGATCTTTTGCTGTGAGCTTTCCTTCCCTTACCTTCTTTCATATTGATGACCGTGTTTCTGTGTTTCTGAGTGTAGCACATCTTTAAGCATCTTTTGCAGGGCTGGACGAGTGGCAACAAATCTTTCAATTTCTGTTTGCTATGAAAGGTCTTTATTTCACCTTCATTCACAAATGAGAGCTTAGCAGGATATAATATTCTGGGCTGGCAATTTTTCTCTCTTAGCACCTGTGCTATGTCTTGCCATTCCCTCCTAGCCTGTAGTGTTTCTGATGAGAAGTCTGCTGTGAGTCTGATTGGAGATCCTCTGAGAGTAATCTGACATTTCTCTCTTGCACATTTTAGGATCTTTTCTTTATGTTTCACTGTGGTGAGTTTAATTACAACGTGTCGTGGTGAGGATCTCTTTTGGTCATGTTTACTGGGGGTTCTATGAGCTTCCTGTACTAGGATGTCTCTGCCCTTCTCCAGACCCGGAAAATTCTCTGCTAGTATCTCACTAAAAAGGCCTTCTAATCCTTTCTCCCTCTCCATGCATTCAGGAACTCCTAGAACTCGAATGTTGGTTTTTTTAATAGTATCCTGTAGATTCCCAACAATATTTTTTAGATTTCTAATTTCCTCTTCTTTTCCTTGGTTTGACTGTATCCTTTCCTGTTCTCTGTCTTCTAAGTCCGATATTCTCTCTTCTGCTTCACCCATTCTGTTTTTAAGGCTCTCTAATGTGTTTGTCATTTGATCTATCGAGCTCTTCATTTCATTTTCATTTCTCTTCACTATCATACTTTCCTGTTCTACTAGTTTCTGCGTTTCGTTTTCATTCTTCCTTAAAATTTCATTTTCACGAGAGAGATTTTCAATCCTGTCCAATAAGGATTTCTGTAGTTCAAGGATTTTCTTTTGAAAACTTCTAAATGTTCTTATCATAAATTTTTTGAAATCCGTATCTTGCATTTCTTCTATCTCATCATCTTCATAATCTTGGCTTGGGGTGTTTTGTTTATTTGGAGGCATCATAATGTCATCGTTGATCTTGTTCCCTCGATTTCTGTGTTTATTGCTTGGCATGGTTAATTCTGTTTCCCTCACTGTGAGTTTTTTTTTTATTATTATACTATTCGTGTTAAGTGGACTGCCTGCTGTTGGAGGAGCCTTGGAGGCTTGAGATGGGTGTGTCCTGAGAGCTCTGCTTGGTTCTTCAGGGTTACAGGTGTGCAAAGGTGACACCCTCAGGTTATGCGTGGTAAATCTCTATTTATTTATTTATTTATTCGTTTATTTTATTTTATTTTATTTTATTTTTTTTCAGGAGGTAAGTAATACTGCAAGGCTGAGCAGAATGGATAGTATTTAGCTTCCGCTGTCTTCTACCCAAAGAGTCTGTGCAGGCTGGGTTTCTCCTGCGGACTCCCTCTGAGTTGCCTAGGCTACTAAATTATAGCCTTAACTCTCCCCTTTTATTATGTATATCCCAGCTCTTTGTCTCTTGCTCCCCTTTGCAAGGTTGGTGGAGAGTGGAACTTGTCTGTACCAGTATGCCACCACCTTTTAATTAATTAATTAATTTATTTATTTATTTTTCCTTCTCTCCTGTAGTCAGTCTGTTGGACTTTACCGCTTCAAAACCCGCGTCCCTCTAAAATTCTGTCCGTCCTTTCCCCGCCAATGTTTCCGGTTACCGAGCTCACCTCCGCTTCCAGCGCCGATGTGTGGACTCGGAGCCCTGGGCGTCCCTCCTCTCCCTGCTGGTGTCTTTGTCACATCGGTACCTCCTTCTTTGATGAACCATTATTTCCACTGGGATCTCACTCGTGGAGATCTTTCATTTAGGTTTTTTTTTTTCCCCAGAGTGTCTTGGCTTTCCATGCCTGAAATACTCTCATGGGCATTTCAGCCAGGTCCGCATGCCTTAAGGGCTGATTCTGAGGCCAGAGTGCTGTTAGGACATTTGCCATTCTATGGGTCTGCTGTGTATCTCACTTCCCATGTTGCATCATTCTCTCCCTTTTTTCTTCTATCAGCTAGTATTTGCAGACACTATTCTTATTTATGTGATCACTTTGGTTCTTAGTCCTATCATTTCGATCAATTGTGAACAGAAATTGATCACTGGGACTACTGAGATGGCATTGGTGCATGCCACCTCAATGGGATTGAATTCAAATCCCCTGGTATGTTTCTAACTCTACCGTTTGAGGCAAGTCAGCTTGAGCATGTCCCGAATTGCACATCTCTTCCCTCTCTTATTCCCACTCATATTTAACAGTGATCACTTTTCAGTTAAATTTCAGCACTTAAGAAGAATTGTGTACTGATTACAGTATTCAACCAAAAGTATTAAGTAGAACAAACAAAAAAAAATACTAAGAGGGATAACTTATCAAGTTGCTCATCAACAGTCAGGGTGAGGGCTGATCAAGTCACCGTTTCTCATAGTGTTCATTTCACTTTAACAGGTTTCCTTTTTGGTGCTCAGTTAGTTGTCACCTATCAAGGAGAACATGTGGTATTTGTCCCTTTGGGATTGGCTTATTTCACTCAACATAATATTTTCCAAATTCCTAACAGGGATCACTTTTCAGTTAAAATTTAAACACCTAAGAATAATTGTGTGTTAATTACAGAGTTCAACCAATGGTACTAGAACAAAAAAAATACTAAAATGGATAAAGTATTACATTGTACATCAACCGTCAGGACAAGAGCTGATCAAGTCACTGTTTCTCATAGTGTCCATTTCACTTCAACAAGTTTGCCCTTTGGTGCTCAGTTTTCCCCAGTCAGGGAGAACATATGATATTTGTCCCTTTGGGATTGGCTTAATTCACTCAGCATGATGTTTTCCAAATTCCTCCATTTTGTTGCAAATGACTGGGCTTCGTTGTTTTTGACTGCTGTATAGTATTCTATAGAGTACATGTCCCATAATTTCTTTATCCAGTCTACTTTTGATGGGCATTTATGTTGGTTCCAGGTCTTAGCTATTGTGAATTGAGCTGCAATAAACCTTAATGTGCAGACTGCTTTTTTGTTTGCCAATTTCATTTCCTTTGGGTAAATTCCAAGGAGTGGGATGGCTGGGTTGAATGGTAGGGTTATATTCAGGTTTCTGAGGAATCTCCAGACTGACTTCCATAGTGGCTTGACCAGTTTGCACTCCCACCAACAGTGGGTTAGTGTCCCTTTTTCCCCACATCCTCTCCAGCATCTATTGTTGGTAGATTTCTTAATGTGAGCTATTCTAACTGGGGTGAGGTGAAACCTCATTGTGGTTTTGATATGCATTTCCCTGATTGCTGGTGATCTTGAACATTTTTTCATGTGTCTGTTGGACCTTTGGATTTCCTCTTTTGAAAAATGTCTATTGAGGTCCTTGGCCCATCTCTTAAGTGGGTTGTTTGTTTTGATGTTGTGGAGTTTCTTGATTTCTTTGTAGATCTGGTTATCAACCCTTTATCAGTTGCATAGTTTGCAAATATATTTTCCCATTCTGTTGGTTGCCTCTTTACTTTCCTTACTGTTTCTTTTGAAGTACAGAAACTTCTCAACTTCTTAACCATTATATAATGTCCCTCTTTGTCTCTCTTAACAGTTTTTGTGGTAAAGTTTATGTTGTCCGATATTAAGATGGCTACGCCCGCCCTTTTTTCATTTCTGTTGGCATGCTATATCTTTTTCCAGCCTTTCACTTTCAGTCTGCATGCATCTTTGTTAGAGAGATGTGTTTCTTGTAATCAGCAAATAGATGGGCTTTGTTCCTTAACCCAATCAGCCAATCTGTGTTTTTTAACTGGACAGTTCAGGCCATTAATGTTCAATGTGACTAATCATAAGTGGTAACTTTGCCCTGCCATTTGCCAAAGATAAGTTCTAATATATGCTTTGAATTCCCTGTGATCTTTTGCTGTGAGCTTTCCTTCCCTTACCTTCTTTCATATTGATGACCGTGTTTCTGTGTTTCTGTGTGTAACACATCTTTAAGCATCTTTTGCAGGGCTGGACGAGTGGCAACAAATTCTTTCAATTTCTGTTTGCTATGAAAAGTCTTTATTTCACCTTCATTCACAAATGAGAACTTTGCAGGATATAATATTCTGGGCTGGCAGTTGTTCTCTCTTAGTACCTGGGCTATATCTCGCCATTCCCTCCTAGCTTGTAGGGTTTCTGATGAGAAGTCAGCTGTGAGTCTGATTGGAGATCCTCTGAGAGTAATCTGATGTTTCTCTCTTGCACATTTTAGGATCTTTTCTTTATGTTTCACTGTGGAGAGTTTAATTACAACGTGTCGTGGTGAGGATCTCTTTTGGTCATGTTTATTAGGGGTTCTATGAGCTTCCTGTACTAGGATTTCTCTGTCCTTCTCCAAACCTGGGAAATTTTCTGCTAATATCTCACTAAAAAGGCCTTCTAATCCTTTCTCCCTCTCCATGCCTTCAGGAACTCCTAGAACCCGAATGTTGGGTTTTTTAATAGTATCCTGAAGATTCCCGACAATATGTTTTAGATTTCTAATTTCCTCTTCTTTTCTTTGGTCTGACTGTATCCTTTCCTTTTCTCTGTCTTCTACGTCCAATATTCTCTCTTCTGCTTCACCCATTCTGTTTGTAAGGCTCTCTATTGTGTTTTTCATTTGATCTATTGAATTCTTCACTTCATTATGATTTCTCGTCACTATCACAGTTTCCTGTTGTACTAGTTGTTTCGTTTCA
Source organism: Oryctolagus cuniculus (assembly GCF_051225735.1). Taxonomy (NCBI): domain Eukaryota; kingdom Metazoa; phylum Chordata; class Mammalia; order Lagomorpha; family Leporidae; genus Oryctolagus; species Oryctolagus cuniculus. The sequence goes on from NC_142869.1 coordinate 158,444,488, forward strand.
TTTTGATTCCTCCTTAATATTTCATTTTCACGAGAGAGATTTTCTATCTTGTCCATTAAGGATTTCTGTAGTTCAAGAATTTGTTTTTGAGAACTTTTTAATGTTCTTATCAAGTTTTTGAGATCTGCTTCTTGCATTTTTTCTAACTCATCATCTTCATAATCTTGAATTGGGGTGTCTTTTTCATTTGGGGGCGTCACGGTGACTTCCTTGTTTTTATTACCTCGGTTTTTGCGTTTGTTATTTAGCATATTGGAGATATTTGGTTTCTTCACTGTGGTGCTTTTCCTTGTTATATTATGACTCTATATTAAGTGGACTGTTTTTGATGGAGCGTTAGAGGCTTGAGATGGGTGTGGCCTGAGAGCTCTGTTTGGTGTGCCAAAGGTGACACTCCCAGGTTAGGCGTGGTAGATCTCTCTCTCTCTCTCTCTCTTTTTTTGATTCAAAAGGGAAGTAATTCCGCACAGCTGAAGGAAGTTGGAGGTAGTTAGCAGGCAAATGATATACCCACAGGAGCCAGAGATCAGAAGGTCTTTCCCAAGGATCACACAGGGAATCTGTTCGGCCCTCAGAGTGGGCTCAAATTCTCCTTCAGTCTCCCACTGGCTTGCCAAAGTTACGGAATTGTAGCGTCTCTGGAGAGTACTCACGTGAATTCCGTGAGTTCTCTCCCCCACTGTCTCTTTTTTCACAGTCTCAGTTCAGTAGCACCACAAATTTACTAGGTCCTAATCTCCTGTTAATTCGCCCCGCCCAGAGTCAGGTTTTTCTGCTAGGCTCAGGGCCGGTGCAGACCTGAGGTCGCTCTGCTTATGACGTATGTCCAAGATGGTGCCTGCTCTTTGTCTTGCTCGCCCTTGAGAGGTGAGCGGAGAGAGAGAAACCCGTGTCCGTACCAGTTACCTTTTTTTTTTCTCTCTCTCTCTTCCAGTTAGCCTGGTGAACTTTTCCCCCCTGGGGGTCGTTCCCTCTAGTCTCCTCTCTCCGCTTGCCTGCAGGTGTCTCGGGCTATTGAGGTTCGGCTCACCTCGCGTTCCAGTGCTGGTGTGTTGAGTCTGCCACTGGTGTCCCGAACTGTGGACTCCCACGCTCTCCACGCAGGTCCACTGTGAATCATGCGTTCCGGAAGAGTTTCTTCTGCTGTTTCCTCCCCTACTCTTCCTTGAACCTGCAGTATCTCCACTTTTATTAAACTGTCTCTCCCCGGACTATCAGTGTGCTCTCTTCCTATTCCGCCATCTTGCCTCCTCCCTATCGAGATCTTTCATTTGTTTTTGTTTTTGTTTGTTTTTTCCCAGAGTGTCTTGGGTTTCCATGCCTAAAATACTCTCATGGGCTCTTCAGCCAGATCCGAATGCCTTAAGGGCTGATTCTGAGGCCAGAGTGCTATTTAGGACATCTGCCATTCTATGAGTCTGCTGTGTATCCCACTTCCCATGTTGGATCGTTCTCTCCCTTTTTTATTCTATCAGTTAGTATCAGCAGACACTAGTCTTGTTTGTGTGATTCCTTTGACTCTTAGACCTATCAGTATTATCAATTGTGAACTGAAATTGATCACTTGGACTAGTGAGATGGCATTGGTTCACTTTCCAAATGGCCTCAATGGCCAGGCCAAAGACATGGGTGGCAGGGCCCACGTTCTTCAGCCATTCTCTGCTGCTTTCCTGGGCACATCCTTAGGTAGCTAGATGGAAAGTGGAGCAACCAGGACATAAATTGGTGCCCATATGGAAGTCTAGTGTTGCAGGCTGAGGTTTTAACTGCTATGCCACGATGCCAGTCCCTACTTTAGATTTCTATCATCAGCTTTGTCTACTTATTTTCTGTGTGTGCATACACTTATTTCTCTCAAATCCTTATACCATTCTGCTTATATGAAACCTTTTGAAAAGAGTTTTATTTGTATTAATTAATATAATTAAAGCAAAGTGTTTGCTTTCCTTATAATATTTTTTTAGAAAATGATTAACAATGAAGCTGATTATTGTGGTTCCTGAATAAAGACCATTATGTTTGTATTTCTAACACATTTCAAATTCCATACATCCAAATGATCAAGGATTATACCATTTCAAAGCCTTCCATGAAGATTCTCAACAATATAATCAAGTTTGTCAGATATTATATTTTCATGGCACAATTTATTCTTCTTTGTGTATCAGTTTCTTTCTGGTAAGATACTTATTTCATACTTCTCCTTGGATAGAACAATATATTCTATTACAGTTACAGTTTTTTAAGACTTATCTACATGGAAAAGCCTCATTCTTTTTCTTAATCTATTCCCATCAGCCATAAATTATGAATAGCAGTAGCCTTTTCATTTCCTTAGCAATGCAGTCTGTATTAGAGGAAACTGCATGAGTAGCTCTATTATGTTTCTACCACTCTGATTATAATAATGCCTGCCATTTATGGAGAACCTTTCAACTGCATATCTGAGAGTGCTTTGTGAAATTTAAATTAATTCTCACATAGTCCTTAAAAGGTAGGCATTATCTTGTTATGTAAATAACTTGACACTGAAGTTAAATGCATACCTAAGGAAAATTACCTCAAGATGACAATAGATACTTTCAATTTCAGATCTCCTCAATCCAACACATTTTTCCTGATGCTGTGTAAGAACACTGTATTCATGAATTTACCTTTGTTCTCACTCTTTGGTTATTAAGTACCACTGAAATTTTAGAGCACAATCAATTTCTGTCAATCTACAGCATATAATGATAGTATGTAGAGGAAGAGAGTACACATAATGTCTAAACTTACAGAACTTCAGGTGTATCCTTAAACTTACTATCATGAAATATACAATTACGGAAAAATGTTTTTGGGTTAAGTAGCTAATTTATAAACTATAGATAATGAATATTTATACTAAAAAAAGAAACAACCTCCCAGGAAAGAATATTTAGCCTAGTGGTTAAGACTCTAGTTAAGACATCTGTGCCCACATCAGAGTACCCAGCTGTGATGCCTGGCTCTGGCTCCTGACTCCAGCTAATGCTTACTCTGCAAGGCAGCCGTGATAGTTCACATATTTTACACATTATTATAACTATAGTCATTATTACAAACTAGTCATTATAAACTGTAGTCACTATGATGTAAAATATGAGGAGTCTTTATGGCAATGCATATTGTGCTAAAGCTATGCACATCTTTAAAGATTTTTTTGAACTGAAATTACATTTTAACCATATTTTCTATGAGCTTTTTGAAGTACCCAATTAGGTCTGCAGAACTTTTTTCTTGTCTAACAGCAACTTTCTATGTTTTGATCAATATCTCTGGATTCCCCACCCCCTCCAAGCCTAAGTCCCTGGCAATCACTATTCTACTCTCTGTTTGCATGAGTTCACCTCTTTTAGGTCCTACATATAAGTGACATCATGCACTATTTGTCTTCCTGTTCCAGGCTTCTTCCTCCTAGCATAATATCCCTCAGCTTCATCCATGTTGTAAATGCAGATTTCCTTCCTTTCAAAGGATGAATAATGTTCCATCATCCGTATGAACAAAAAAATTTGACATCACAGATCAGAATGTAAGTTATGAAAGGAATTGTAGAAAATAGTATGGTGACTCCTCAGAAAACTAAAAATAGGGCCGGTGCCGTGGCTCACTTGGCTAATTCTCCGCCTGCGGCGCCGGCACACCAGGCTCTAGTCCTGGTCGGGGTGCCAGATCCTGTCCTGGTTACTCCTCTTCCAGTCCAGCTCTCTGCTGTGGCCCAGGAAGGCAGTGGCGGATGGCCCAAGTGCTTGGGCCCTGCATCCGCATGGGAGACCAGGAGGAAGTGCCTGGCTCCTGGCTTTGGATTGGCGCAGTGCACTGGCCGTGGCAGCCATTTGGGGGTGAACCAACAAAAAGGAAGCCCTTTCTCTCTGTCTCTCTGTCTCACTAACTCTGCCTGTCAAAAAAAGAAAAAAACTAAAAATAGAACTATCATAGATCTAGCAATCTCATTAATGTGGATATAGGTAGAGGAAATGGAATCAGTATGTCAAAGAGATACTTGCACTCCCACATTCATTGCTGCACTCTTCACAACAGCCAAGATTTGAAAGCAACCTACATGCTCACTGATGGATGAATGGATAACATAACGTAGATATTCTTAAGTTTTCTTTGGATACTTCCAAGATGCAAAGAGATTTCTTACATTCATCCAGTAACCAAAAGAATAGCTTAGAGAGGAAATGGGCTTGATGTTCCAAGCTGCCTCTGTCTATTATAATTGGAGCCAAGCTAAACATACTAGAATCAAACTCATATTGCTATATAGATTATGTATCATTCTACAATTGTTGTCCCAGTTTACCACTTGATTAGGAAGCCGAGACATTCAAACCAAAGTGACTAATTCTGCTTTCTACTATAACTTTGCATGGCAAACTTCAGATTTATTGATTTGTTCATTCATCCTTTCAACATTAAGCAGTATATATTGTGAGAAACTGGTAGATAGATACTGTTGCTAAAATGGATAAGTATGTGCTAGGACTAATCCCTAAAGGGATGACACACATTAGATGCCACTAAGAATTTGAAGAAATTCCCTTGTTTTTGTCATACTTTCTCTGTCTTACCTGAAAATTGAAGAGATCTGACTAAATGAGCTCCAATATCCTTTCTACCTCTAAATTCTACTAGCCAATAAAGCAGAAATGATTTGAAGGTACAATTATACTTTCTTTTTAATTAATTATAAATAAAACATATCAGTTACATAAAAACCAAAACAAGCCATGTAGATAATTTCCCCCCAAAATTTTCTTAATATAAAATGTATGTTTCATCTACTTGGGAAGTAAGCATATTTTGAAGCTAACTGAGCCCATCAGTTCTTTGAGAGGCGAATAATCTCAAACTACTTCCTATTGCATGCCTAGCTCCTTGACTTTTGATTTACCCATGAAAAGGTCACTGGCAATTTTGGCAGATATGTTTTTATTTGTGGGTACTAAGATCTACAAAAGCATCCACTGCAGTCTTTTGTACATATGCAAGACAATTCTACCTGCTCAGTGAATGTTCCATTTTCCTGCCTAAAACAACACTGATTTTATTTAAAGCAACGATCAGGAAATGACATGTGACACAGGTTTGAAGAATCATGGCACATTTAAACAGAAGTAAAATAATATAATATGGGCTTGTAATACATGTAAAACTAAAATATATGCCAATAACTCAAGTGTTAGAAGGGGAGAAATGAATGTACAATATAAAGTTCTTAAAGCTACATAGTATTATAATATGTGATGGTTAGATTGATAAACTATAGTAACACCTAAATAATAGCACCATTATCAAAATAGGCCAACAAAGAAGAAAATAATGGAATCTTAAATCCAACTAATCTGAAAGAAGCAGGATGAAGAAAAAGGAATAAGGAAAAGATGCAACCCAAAAACAAATAGCTAAATGTCATATTTGAATTTAACTGATCAATAGTTTTATTCAATACAATTTATTTATTTAACTAATTTTTTATTTATTTGAAAGACAGAGTTCCAGAGAGAGGTAGAGACAAAGAGAGAGAGAGGTCTTCCATCTGCTGGTTCACTCTCCAAATGGCCACCACGTCTGGAGCTGAGCCCACCCAAAGCCAGGAACCAGGAGTTTCTTTCTGGGTCTCCCTTGGTGGTGCAGGAGCCCAAGCACTTGGGCCATCCTCCGCTGCTTTCCCAGGTGCATTAGCAGGGAGCTGGGTGGGGAGTGGAACAGTAACGACTTGAACCAGCACCTATATGGGATGCCAGCATTACAGGCTAGGGCTTTAACTAGCCATGCCACAGCGTTGGCCCCCATAGTACAATCTGAATACCCCAATTAAAAGGCAGAAGTTGGGGTAGGCATTTTGCTTAGCAGTTAAGACACTTGTTAGGACATTCACATTACACATTAGAGTGACTGGTTTGCTTCTGCCCTCTGGATCCTGATTCCAGCTTACAGATAATGCAGACCTTGGGAAGCAGTGGTGATGGCTCAAGTAGTTGTGTTCCTGCCACCCATGTGGGAATCTGCACTGAATTCCTGGCTCCAGCCTTCAGCTCTGCCCAACCATGGTCATTGTAGGCATTTGGGAAATGAACCAGCAGATGGGAGGGCTCCTGCTTTCTCTGCTTCTTAGATAAATAAATAATTTTAGAAAAGGCAGAGATTGTCAGGTTGGATTTAAAAAAAAATTCAACTGTATGCTGCTTCAAGAAACACATTTTAAATGTTAAAAAGCCCACATACTTTAAAGGTTAAAAAATATATACTAACACTAATCCAAAGAAAACTAGAGTGGCTAAGATAGATTTTTAAAGCCAAGCACTATTATAAAAATGACAAAAACAGACATTTCATAATGAATAAAGGCTCAACTAATGAAGGGGGATGGTGAATCTATATATTTATATATTTTGTCGGATCTATAAGAAAAATTAAGTAAAATAAAATGACAGAATAAAAAATTATAGCCAGGGACTTATAAGTCTCCCAAAAACTGACGTAAGAAGTAGACAGGAAGTCAGTAGAGATACAGAAGGTTTGAACAACTTGAACTACTGAACAGTTACCAAACCCCTGAACAGATGGATACTTGGCTTCAAGTGAATATGGAGCACCAATGTAATGCATCATAATCTGGGCTCCTAAATAAAACTCTAAGTTTTAACAGGATTAAAGCCATATAACAAACATTCCTTAAGCATAACAGAACTCAATTAGAAATCAGTTGCAGAAAGAACTCTGGAAGTTCTCAAATATTTGGATACTAAACACATTTTTACCAACCTGTGGAAGGGGCCACAGCTGTGGCGTAGTAGGTTTAGTCTCTGCCTGTGGCACTGATATCCCACATGGGCACTGGTTTAAGTTCTGGCTGCTCCACTTCCAATTTAGCTCCCTCCTAATGGCCTGGGAAAGCAGTGGACGATGGTCCAAGTGCTTGGGCCCCTGCTTCCATGTGGGAGACCAGGATGAAGCTCCTGACTTCTGGCTTTGAATCTGCCCAGCTTGGCTGTTCTGGCCAGTTGGGGAGTTAACCAGAGAATGGGAGATTGGAAAATCTCTCTCTCTGTCTCTTTCTCTCTGTAACTCTGCCTCCCAAATAAATAAATCTTAAAAAAAAAAAAAACAAAACTGTGGTTAAAAAATAAGTCAAAATAAAAGAGTATTTTGAACAGGATGAAAATGAGAAAAACTGGTTGGGTGTCACTAATATAATATTTAGGAAGTAAGCTTTATAGCAGAGAAACCCAAAATGAGCAAAGAAATAATAAAGGTGAGAACCTAAACAGATTAAATGAAAAGCAGCAGAATTTCATCGACCTGATAAAGGGATTTAACCCAAATCCTCCGCCAACACAACATGAAATGATGAATGATAGATGTATTTTCCATCAGCTCAAGAACAGGACATGGTATTCCTTTCACCACTTCTATCAACCCAGACTTAGAGGTTCCAGCCAGTGTAATTAAGAGGCTGAAGACATCTAGATTAGACAGGACAAAGTAAAAGTATCTTCTTCTGTAAACAACAATGTTGTATATGGAGAAAATCGATCAATAAAAATACTCCTAGATCTAGAACATATGTTTAGACAGGCATCAAGACATAAGATCAATATAAAAGAATTTTAGTGTACTAGTAATATCTAAAAATTAAGACTACCAAAATAACAGCATTTAAAATAGCATAAAATATGAAATAATCAGAGATAAACCTACCAAAAGAAATATAATACCTGTGTACTAAAAACTGTAATATGCTTCCATGAAAAATTAAATAATTAATTAAATAAAGATACACTATGTTCATGATTCAAGAGGCACAATATTGTTGATGATCATTCTTCCCAAATTGCTACAGATTCAATACAATCACAATCAAAATCACAATGACATCATTTGTGTAGAAATTCACAAACTGATTGGAAAATTCACAGACCAAAGGAAAAGGACTAGAATTGCCACTGCAACTATGAAAAATAAAAAAAAGAAAAACTTGGAAGACTATCACTACCTGATTCCAAGTCTTACAGAGCTAAAGTAACCATGACAGTGTCATATTCTCACCAAGAGGAAATTAAACAATGGGACAAAACAGAGCCCAGAAATAGATCCAGGGATGTACTAAAAATGTTTAGTAAAGGTATTAAGTAAATCAGTGGAGAAAGTCTTTTCAATAAATAGATCTAGAACAATTGGCTATTCATACAACCACAGAGTAGATCTGCAAATAGTTCATGGAAATGACTATTATGAAAAAAATATGCATGGTTCTTGAGTTTTTTGCACCAAAATAAACTTATATTTAAGTTCCATTTCCATTTCTGCAGTACCCTAGTACAAAAATAATGAACTGTCATCTATGTGTAACTCTAGACACAAATAAACTAAACATGGATTAATAAAAAAGTTTAAAATATAAACATGAAAACAAAAGAGAATTCTGAAATTCAGTTTTTAAAGGTATCTTAGATATGGCACCAAGAATCAAAAAGAAAAAAAAAATCATACATTAGGCCACATGAAAAGTAAAAACTTATTTTTTTGGACAGGCAGAGTTAGACAGAGAGAGAGACAGAGAGAAAGGTCTTCCTTACTTTGGTTCACCCCCCAAATGGCCACCACAGCCAGCATGCTGTGCCAGGAGCCAGGAGCCAGGCGCTTCCTCCTGGTCTCCCATGCAGGTGGAGGGCCCAAGCACTTGGGCCATCCGCCACTGCCTTCCTGGGCCACAGCAGAGAGCTGGACTGAAAGAGAAGCAACCTGGACAGAACCGGCTCCCCAACCAGCACTAGAACCAGGAGTACTGGCGCTGCAGGTGGAGGATTAGCCTAGTGAGCTGCAGCGCCGGCTGAAAATTAAAAACTTCTGCTCAACAGGGCATAATATTAAGAGAATGAGAACTGGTACTGCGACATAGCAGGTAACCCTCTGCCTGCTATACCAGCATCCCATATAGGTGTCAGTTTGGGTCCCAGCTGCTCCACTTCCGATCCAGCACCCTCCAAATACACCTGGGAAAGCAGCAGAAGATGGCACAAATGCTTGGGCCCCTGAACCCACATGGGAGACTTGGAAAAAGCTCCTGCTTCTGGATTCACCCTGGCCCAGCCTGGCCATTGTAGCCATTTGGGGAGTGAACCAGTGGGTGGAAGATCTCTCTCACCCTCTGTGTGTGTGTGTCGTTCCTCCTCTCTCTATAGCTCTGTCTTTTAAGTAAACAAAAAATAAATCTTTGAAAAAAATAAAGATAGAATGAAAAGATGAACCATGACTGAAAGAAAAATACTTATGTTTTATAATCTGATAAAGGGATGTAAGCATCATTTTACAATCTTTCAAACTCAAAAATAAGAAAACAAGCAATGCAATTAAAAATTAGAGAAAATATCTAAACAGAGTCCTCCTCCTATGTAAAGATGATAGGAAAGCACACAAATGTTCTACATCGTTAGTATAAGTCGTTAAAGAAGAGAAAATTAAAACAATAATGCAACAACAATATACCTCCATCAGAAGTAAGGAATGAGTACAGTATGTGTCTAATATTTGCTTTATCTTATCATTTTGAGGGAAGAGTTAAATGTCTGCTACTATAATCAGCCTCATGGAACCACCATGGATGATGCTTATTTGCAGCTTGTTTAACCTTCTTCAGCGGCGGGAAGGTAGGCAATGCTTTCCTTTACCTCTCTAGGAAGGGTGCTGGCCAACTCCTCAGAAAAGGATGGAGCTAAACCCTCTGAGGGACACTGCTGCAGGTCACCACATCTCCTTCCCTCCAAAGACAGGATAAGCGGTCTCCTGTCAACGCTTCACAGCATGAGGTCTGTAAGCCAGACACAATTAGCTGCTACTGACTATGAAGAAATCATACCATCCATGAATCACCTCTGGCCCTTGACCTTTCTGTGGTTCTGATCTGGCTGCTGAGATTTGACTATGTAAAGATTCCTGAGCAATTACAATATGAAAGGATTTAAGGAAGAAGGGGACATTTTCTGTGATTTTCATTTTCTTGGTAAAACAACAAAAATAAAATTGTCTGTGTATAATGAGCTTAATTAGACAAACAAGAGGTAGTCAAAAAGTTCATGGAAATGCATTTTATGAAAAATCCAGGCATGAATTTAAAATTTTTTCCACTAAAGTTTCATTTTCCCATGAATCTTTTGAAGTACTCTTGAATATGAAATGCAACTGAATTTCCATTCCATTTTGCAGTAAATTATGTGAAATAAGTAGCTAAAGCAATGGTAATCTTATGCGAACTGTTCCAATAAAATAGGATACTAAATTTTGTTTTCAAATTGAACAAAATACCTATGATTATGATTTTACTAGCAGCATCTCTAATGCTTTTTTGCTTCATATGCATATATATATATATCAAATGCTGGAAATTCTTTTTAAATCCTTAAATATAAATTTTATCAGTTTGAGCTAAGGAAAGGTCTAAAGTGATTTTTATTGATTTAACTATATTCTTATGAATAATTAGGATGTTAATTATCCAATAGACCATTTTAAAACATTCCTGGCATATAAATAATTTTGTATGTTGAAATTAAAAGTTCTACGATAACTACCTCTAAACTAGGCAGTTAGGGATGTATTTATCCTCTACTGTCCAGTTATGCATATGGAATATTCAGCTATGTTGCCCCTAACCATTTTAATATAAATGAAGAACTTGCTGGGAACAGGCATTTAGCTTAGGAGTTAAGACATCTGTGTTCTGCATTCCACAGTAACTGGACTGGATTACAGCTTCTGGCTCTTAGCTCCAGCTGCCTGCTAATAGACATCCCAGAAGAAATGGTGATGGCTCAATAAAATGGGTGCCTGTCACTCACATGGGAGATCTGGACTGAGTTCCTAACTTCCAGATTCAGTTCCAGCCTGGCCCTGGCTGTGGTGGGCATTTGAGGAATGAACCCTCAGATGGGGACTCTCTAGTTTTACTTATATGAACTTTTTCTGTGTCTCTCCAATAAATAAACAAAAAATAGTGAGAATCTTATGGAGAATTAGAGAATTTACCTTGACCAAATCTAAGAGAGATCATCAACAGTTTCTGGAAAATTTGCATTGTGAACGATTTGCAAGGGTTTCATTTTTTTTTTCACCAAAAGAAACTTATTTTTTAATCCTACTTTTCTTTCTGTCTTTCTTTTTTTTTTTTTGACAGGCAGAGTGGACAGTGAGAGAGAGAGACAGAGAGAAAGGTTTTCCTTTTTGCCGTTGGTTCACCCTCCAATGGCTGCCGCGGCTGGCGCGCTGCGGGCTGCGCACAGTGCTGATCCAATGGCAGGAGCCAGGTGCTTCTCCTGGTCTCCCATGGGGTGCAGGGCCCAAGCACTTGGGCCATCCTCCACTGCCTTCCCGGGCCACAGCAGAGAGCTGGCCTGGAAGAGGGGTAACGAGGGGTAATCGGGACAGAATCCGGCGCCCTGACCGGGACCAAAACCCGGTGTGCCGGCGCTGCTAGGTGGAGAATTAGCCTTTTCCACATTTTGGAGTACCCTCACATAGCATGTAGAAAAAAAAAGAGGGACAAGAAAGGGAAAATTAGAGTTCCTTACACAGTACTGTTTTCCCAAGAAAACAGTTGTTTGGACACAGTTGAGAAGGGAAGCAGTGTTTTCACTTCCTCTGTGTGAAGTAGAGGACACACATTCCTATCAGCTTCTCTATTGTCAAGTTTCAAGAACAAACCCAAATCATGTACATTCTGATCCCTCTTCAGACAGCTCTCCTTTGATGCTTAATAAAGCAAACAGAAGAAACAACGTGATGAAGAAAGATAAATATGCAAGCTAATCTTTACTTTCTCACTTTTTAAAAAGTTTTCTGAAATTTTAATGATTTTTAACTTTAATATATTACGGCATAGAATGTGATTTTTTGAGTTTTTAAAATTTCACTTAAGGGGTACAAATTTCATTTACTTTCCCTACTTAGGTGTAACAAAATGTGTGAAAGACAAAGTTGTTATTTTTTAATAATGAAATAATCAGTTAAGCAAGGATAATTCATCTTAATATTTAGAAGGTAACTAAAATTAATTACTACCTGTTGTTTCTACATAGCATCTACATTTATAAGACAAACACAATCAGTTATGAACATATCCATGTTAGAAATGTTACACATAAGTACAGATTCTCAGATGGCAAAAAGGATAAGTATGTAAAATGAACAACTTAGTGTCAAGAATATTACTACTCTCAAATTATGTAGCCTTTTTGCTATTGTGGATATTATTTAATTAAGTTAGAACGCAGAAGATGTTCTGGTAACACCACACTAAAAAGCAAACTGACTCCTTGATTTGTATGCTTAACACCAATGCAAGCAGAGAGATAATTCATGGGATTATTATCTAGATTTGAAAGATGTTTCTTTATTTTTATATAAATGAAAAACAGAGAAACAGATAGAAACTTTCCATCCATTGGTTCACTCCCCAAATATGCACAAAGCCAGAGCTGGGCCAGGTCGAATCCAAGAGCCCAGGTCTCCCACAAGGTGGCAGGGGCCCAAGTGATTGAGCCATCATCTGTAGCCTCCAAGGATGCATTAACAGAAAGCTAAAGAAGAGGTGGAGTAGCTGGTACTCTAACTGGCACTTAAATATGGGGTGCAGGCAACTCAAGAGGTGGCTTAACCTGTAGTGTAATGATGTTCTTCCCATATTTATATTCTTATATGGCTATGTTAGGTAAGCCTTCATTTTCAAGTTTTTCAAGACAAAATCATCTTGATTATGGTAAAATGAATACTCTGGGAGCTCAACTGGAAGCTATTTACCTACTAGGACATATTTTTCATAATCGTAATCTGCAAAAAATCCCTCTTCTGCCTCCAGGTGTTCTGTTAGCACCTGAGGGAGGGTTGGCCACCAATTTGGTTGAAAAATCTCCATATGCCACCTCTATTTCCATAAATATGTATCTGTATCTGCTACCAATAAAGGAAATTTGTGTGTCAAGCACTTGCCAAAGAAAGTAACCTTCAACTGCCCAATGCCTACCAACGCTTGAGCTGTCATTGCACAACTGTCTGTGCTATGACAGATTTTTCCTTCCTTATCCCTACTCAAGCCCAGCTTTATACTGGTGTCCATGACACCATTGTACCAGTGATTCCCAACCCTATATGCACTTTAGTATCACCTGGGAAGTGTCTAAAACACTCCTCTCAACTAACAGAAAAATTTGAGCCATGAACTTGAGGCTTCAAAATATTCTCCAAGTAGTTCCTTTTTTAATAAAAGTCGAGGGAAACCTGTTGGAGTGAGGTGGACAGTATGGGAAACGGTGGCTAGATCAGCATAGCCCTGACTGTTAATGAACAACTTAATACATTATCCCTCTTAGTAGTTTTTTTTATCTGTTCTACTTAATATGACTGATTTAGTTCTGTAATTGATGCACAGTTTTTCTTAAGTGTTGAAAATTAACTGAAATGTGATCCCTGTTGAACACAGGAGTGGGAATGGGAGAGGGAAGAGATGTATAATTTGGGACATGCTCAGGCTGACTTGCCCCAAGTGGTGGAGTTGGAAGCATGCCAGGGGATTCCAATTCAATCCCATCGAGGTGGCATGTACCAATGCCATCTCACTGTTCCAGGTGATCAATTTCAGTTCACAGTTGGTCATGGTGGAGGGACTGGGAGTCAAAGGGAGCACATAAACAAGTCTAGTACCTGCTAACACTAACCGATAGAATAAATAAAGGGGAGAGTGATCCAACATGGGAAGTGAGATACTCAGCAGACTCATAGAATGGCAGATGTCCTAAGTAGCACTCTGGCCTCAGAATCAGCCCTAAAGGCATTCGGAGCTGGCTGAAAAGCCCATGAGAGTATTTCAGGCATGGAAAGCCAAGACACTCTGGCAAAAGATCTCTGTGAGTGAGATCCCAGTGGAAAAACAGGTCATCAAAGAAGGAGGTACCTTTCTCTGAAGGGAGGAGAGAACCTCCACTTTGACTATGACCTTGTCTAAACAAGATAAGAATCGGAGAACTCAGAGGGCTTCCATAGCCTTGGAAACTCATGACTGGAGCAGAGGGAGATTACTGATGCCATAGACAGGAGTGTCAATTGGTAAAGTCAACAACAGGAGTCACTGTGCACTTACTCCTCATGTAGGATCTCTGTCCTTAATGTGCTGTGCATTGAGATTTAATGCTATAACGAGTAGTCAAACAATATATTTCACTTTGTGTTTCTATGGGGGTGCAAACTGTTGAAATCCTTACTTAATGCATACTAAACTGATCCTCTGGAAAAAAAAAAAAAAAGAAATTATCAATTCCCAACTTGACTCTCACTGGGATTAAACATGACAATAGGTCTGCTCTGATTTCATCATCATTTAAAAAAAAATCATCTATTATTTTTCACTTTATGTTTCTGTGTGGGAGCAAACTGTTGAAATCCATACTTAATGTATACTAAGCTGATCTTCTGTATATTAAGATAATCGAAAATGAATCTTGATGTGAATGGAAGGGGAGAGGGAGTGGGAAAGGGGAGGGTGGTGGGTGGGAGGGACGGTATGGGGGGGAAGCCATTGTAATCCATAAGTCATACTTTGGAAATTTATATTCATTAAATAAAAGTTTAAAAAAAAAAGAAAACAAGGACAATATTTCCCACTAAAAAAAAATAAATAAAAATAAAAATAAAAGTCAGAAAGAATGTTTGTATCGTTAACACTTCTGAAAGTAATATAGATAGGAAAAACCTCCAAAATATATCTTTTACTAAAGACACCATCCAATAGAACAAAAATTACCTAGGAATATATTTTACAATAATTCATAAATAAAAGTATACTGTCAGCCTAACGACTCTTTATGTACAATTATGTAAAACGCATATGATGTATCAAATGACTTTAGTTTAAGTAATGTTTGATTCCTGCTTAAAGTCATGAAACCAAATTGGTCACACCACTATCTGTTAAATGCTTTCAAGTATCCTCATCCTAAGCTAATGCTAACATTTCTACTAATAGTAGAAGATGAACACAGTGGACATATTGGGCTTAGGTGATAAACATAGTATAGATGTGCAGAAGTGACCACAGGATAAAAGATAGTTCAATGTTAAATCAGTGTGTGAGGGAGACTTTCTCACAGGGAAAATGTAAGAAGAGAAATAAACATCCTTAAGAGATATTCTGCAATTATCTAATTCAATCACAAGGAACACAAAGAGTAGATGACTTCAAACATAAAAATGATTCTTTCAATACTTGGGAAGAAACATGCTAGATAAGAATTAACTTTTACCGAGAATGATGAGTTGATCAGAGCCACCCACATCAAATGGCCAGAAGTGCACATGTGGGAAAAATGATTGACTCAATGATGATGAACTGAGATGCTTGTGTGCACCTGCACTTCTAAAGCCTTTCACAATATTCTCTATGTTAAAGACAATATGTTTAACACATTAAGGTAAATGATTTTATGCAATTTATGAACAGAAAGTTCATGCTTGTCATACTAAGCCACCTTAATTTTGTATCAAAAGAAGTCAAAACTGTGCTATTTGGGACACACAGGGCTGACCATAACTCACCCTTCCCAGCTCTTTGTCTTCAAGGGCCAGCACCCCGGTGCTCTCTGTGAAGAGTTTGACTTTGACTACTGGACGAGGATGGGTAGTGGTGAAATCTCCTTGAGTCCCCCATCTGCAATGAAAGAATAAAGATTTTCTTCAACATGCAGCATTAATGTTCTTCCAGATTGATGTATTTCTGCAGAAGGCAGAGGAAGCAACAGAGAATCTTTTGTGGCTGAATGAGACTTGTACCTTTGCTTTTGTTTGTGACAGATGGCACAGTTAAGAAGGAATATAACAATAAGCTCTACAGCTTGTAATAGTTATTCAGCAGTTCCAAAAAATCAGTGTGTTGAACCACAAAATGCGAGATTATGCTATACGAATTTAGGCTAAGGTAAAACATTAGAGGTAGCTGTTGAAATCTATTAATTTATTAATTCAAACATTAATTAGAACACCATTTTTAGAGACAGCCAGGAAAAAGGCTACGGGTTTCTAGACAGAAGAGGTGGTTTCCCAGAAAACTGCTTTTTCCTCTTGAAGACTTCCCCCACCTCTTTTTGGGAAGTCTTTTTTGAGTATTGCTAATTCTTAAAAAATAGAGGCAATTAGTTCAGGTCTATTACTTTCTATGTTTTTAAGATCTTCTGTCAAAAAAGAAATCTGCATCATAAAAATGAGTGATTTGCAGTGAATTTCCTAAGACATTCTCCTAGGAATGGAGTAAGTCTGTCGACATCTGGCTTTTCAAATCATCATAACAAAATAACATGTTTTCTTGGCTTATCTTTTAATTAATAGCATCTTGTCTTTACCACACACCAATTCATTCCAGCTTATTTACAAACTTGACTGGCACACACTTGATATTAAAAAATCTTATCAATATTTCTCATAACTTTGAGAGATCACAAGCAGTGAGACTCAGCACAGCAAGAAGAAAATGCCACTGAGCAAGACACCACATAACAGAAAACATGAAATTTAACAAGATAAAGACTCCCGTGAAAAATAACACCCCACTTTCTTGTGTTGTTTTTGATAAACAATCTACCATTTTCATGGAGCAATCTGCATTTAATTTTGTAAGTCATATTCAGGGAGTCTGCAAAATATAGAAAACTGAGGAAAGGAGTACAATAAAAATTTAGGAAATAATTGTGACTGTCTCTTCTCCTATCATCACATGTATAATGTCACAGCACACACACGTAGAGCAGAGGTGATTTCAGTGATAAAGGAAACCAGTATCTGAATGAAACTTCTTTTGAAACTAAAGTCATATGCCAGAGGGAAGAGAGACTTAATTAGGAGTGAAAAGCAGCTAAATTTGTTTTAGACTTACACAAAGAGGTTAGCAAAAACTATTTTTTTAAAGATTTATTTTTTTTTTTATTTGAAAGGCAGAGTTACAGAGAGGCAGAAGAAGATAGAGAGAAAGAGGTCTTCCATCTGCTGGTTCATTCCCCAGATGGCCACAGTGGCTGGAGCTTTGCCATTCTAGATCTCCCACGTGGGTGCAGGGACACAAGCACTTGGGCCATCTTCTACTGCTTTCCCAGTCCATAGCAGAGAGCTGGGTAGGAAGTGGAGCAGCTGGGACTTGAACCAGTGCTCATATGGGATGCCAGCATATGCCAGCAGGCGGTGGCTTTACCCACCACACCACAGAACATACCCCGCAAAAACTATTTTCTACCATGTCATGGATGAAGATGGTCTTAGATGAAGCAGAGGTAAAAAAGGAATAAGAATAAAAGTAGATCCAGAAGCAAAATCAAGGAGTAGAGGAAAATTCTCAATTTGATGTTGGATTCTCAGGCCTTGAGTAGTTTAGCAACTGGTTGGCAACTGAAATAGATTGCCATGGCATACAGACCTTCTTTACTCAGTATTATGAGGTCAAATGTGGAAGACTCACCCTCAGAAATACACTTTCATAACTGAAATCTGAAGATTCTGGTGGGCACACAGACCAGTAGTTTTCCACAGATTTTACTGACTGCTCACATTCTTTTCATAAAGTTTTCCTCCTAGTTAGAAATATTTGAAAGCACTTATAACTGCTTTTGTGCTCCTCTGAAACTCTCAATGTACTCCCATATGTGATTCACCAAACAAACAGCTATAAATATTAAGCATATATTTGTATACAAATATGCATAACAGTGACACAAATAACCTTTATGGAGGTATGTCCCAGTTTTTGCACCTCTTCCTCCTGCCATTTCTCAGAAAGAGAAATGTAGGGTTGGGCATTTGGTGCAGCAGTTAAGATACCTCTGTGATCACTTGTATCCCATATGGGAGTCCAAACTCCACTCCCAATTAAAGCTTCCTGCTAATCCACAGCATCATGAGAAGCAGACAGTGACAACCCCAGTAAGTACTTCGGTTGCAGTCACCCACATGGGAGATATGAATACTCCTAGGCTGCTGAAATCAACTCGGCCCAGCCTGTTGCAGGCATTAAGGAAGTGAAACAGCAGATGCCAAAATCTCTCTCTGGCTTTCAAATAAATTTTTAAAAAATTAAAATGAGAAAGGAGTTGTGAATTTCACTTTGATAGATAGAATAGGGCAAAAACCTACACAGATGCCAAAAACTATGGCCACTCATGACCACACCAACTTCTAGAACACCTCTTTTAATCCTTCATTGACAAGCACCTTCTAAACTATTTTGTAATCTTCATCAATATGGTACATCTCTAATTTACTTATTAAAAATTTTTATTGTGAATGATATCAGGCATAAAGTTTGTTTACTAGAGCCTTAAGTCTTTGACTAAACGTAAATGAAAAACAAGTCATCTAAAAAAATTGTTAAAAAATAGAAGCTGGCTGGAACCGAGGAGGCTCAATAGGCTAATCCTCCACCTGCAGCGCCGGCACACGGGGCTCTAGTCCCGGTCGGGGCACTGGATTCTGTCCCGGTTGCCCCTTTTCCAGTCCAGCTCTCTGCTGTGGCCCGGGAGGGCAGTGGAGGATGGCCCAAGTACTTGGGCCCTGCACCCGCATGGGAGACTAGGAAAAGCAGCTGGCTCCTGGCTTCGGATCAGCGTGGTGTGCCGGCCGCAGCACGCCGTAGCGGCCATTTGAGGGTGAACCAACGGTAAAGGAAGTCCTTTCTCCCTGTCTCTCTCTCTCACTGTCCACTCTGCCTGTCAAAAAAAAAAAAAAAAAATAGAAGCTAGGTGAAACCACTCTAGAGGATTCAGTGATTAGAAAGACACACACTTGTGTCTTTTTACCATGTCTTGAGCAACAAAGAAAAGAGCTTATTTTTTTTTTTTCTTGTCAGCCCTAGTGTGAAAAATCCCAGAGGGGAAGTTTACTTCTTTGTTTAGTTAGTCACTTTATGATCTCTTCCTGTTCTCTGCTCTTGTTAAGAATATTAAATTCCAAAGGGAATTCAAGATGGCAGAATAGGGGCCAGCACTGTGGCACAGCGGGTAAAGCCACCGCCTGCAGTGCCAGCATCCCATATGGGTGCCAGTTCAAATCCCGGCTGCTCCACTTCAGATCCTGCTTTCTGCTATGGCCTGGAAAAGCAGTACAAGATGGCTTGAGCCCTTGGGCCCCTGCACCAGCGTGGGAAGACTCGGAGGAAGCTCCTGGCTTCGGATTGGTGCAGCTCTGGCTGTTTCGGCCAATTGGGGAGTGAACCAGCGGATGGAAGACCTCTCTCTCTTTCTGCCTCTCCTCTTTCTGTGTAACTCTGACTTTCAAGTAAATAAATATTTTTTTTTTTTAAATAAAGGTGGTAGAATAGGGAAAGGATGTACTGCTTTAGGTAAGGGGGAAATAGTAGCAAAAAAAAAAAAAAAAATAGAAGTACATTCCCAGGGAAGAGGTGGAGAGAAATCTGGTGGAAATTCTACAGAAGGATGAGGGGCACCATGGACCACTGCGGAAGGTGCACATGCGCAGCAATGAGCTTGGACACAACACACCACCACCTTTGCTTGTCAAGAGCTGGAGGAAGAGCCAGCTTTGGAGAGCGAGGTGAGAGCAGACTGCAGCAGCCTATGTCACTGGTAATACAGCCAGAGGGAGAGCCTGGCAGAGTACACTTTGATTCCAGCCGGGAGCCCTGAGGGGGAAAGTGTACCCACATAACACAGCGGATAGAAAAAGGCCCACTTCTCTCCCCATTCCCCCACAACGACGCTCAGCAACCAGCTGGGAGAAGACACCATTCGACATCAGGAGTGGCTGCAGTGGCTCTTGTGCACATGCCCAGCAACTGGTAGAGACAAAGCACAATCTGACACTAGTAGTGACTGTGGTGGCTCATGTGTGGGTTTGGCAACTGGTGAGGAGAACCTGCAAATTTGCCACAAAAAGTGGCACGTGTGTAATACAAAGATTTTACAAAGGGAAACATCCGTATTCCTCACTGCCTTTAAAGGGTGTGGCTGGGAGGATTAATAAGGGCAGGTCATCTACATAGGACTGTCAGGTGACCTCAGCCTCTCAATATAAAGAGGCTCTGGGGTTCAAACTGCTAAGGTGGAGCACCCACAGGCAGCTGACACTGGGGACGTCTCTGACTCTCCGTGGATGGGATAGGTTAGCAGGGCAGAGTGGATCCTCTGTACCCCATGACTGTGGGATCCTTGTGTGCTGTGATTGTGGGAACACAGTGACTGCTTGACAGGGCTCAGGGTATAGCTGGATCTCTGGGCAATCACTGTGTGAGGTGTCAGAGGCTCAGAGCTCCTCAGCTGCCTGGTGTGGGCTACTGTTGCTGGATCTGTGCTCACACAAGGGCCATATAGATCCTTTGTGCAGTTAATGCAGCAGCATGGGTGAGTATTGCACCTACTGTGGGCTAACCCAGGGCATTGATCTCGGTAGAGAGGAGGTGAGGATATGATTATTTCAACACAGGTGATCATAGGGCTCCCCTGCTGACAAGAGAGGAGATGAACCATGCCCAACTTGGGTGGCACCCTGGGTACTCGCCCCTACTGGAGCACTGACTAGAGCTCCCTGGCCACATCCAGCACAAGTCTTTGGATACTGACTGATAGAGCAAACACTCCACTAAAGCCACAGTCATAATTCACAGGTAAAAGCCATCAGAGGAACAAACCAACAAGTATTTCCACAAATGTGCAAAAAATAAACACAGAAATTCAAGAATAAGAAGGAAGACAACAAAACTCCCTCAAAGGAACACAACAACACTTCAATATGACAATGTGAAGATAAAGATACTGATGAATGCCTGATAAGGAATTGAAAAGATTAATTATAGGATTATTCAGAAGCAATGAGAAGCAAATTCACAAGTTAAAGAAATTCACACCTGACATGGAAAAAAATTTTTCCCTTGAGATTGAGATTTTAAAGAGAAATCAATATGAAATATTATAAACGAATAATTGTGAATTAAAATGTACAGCAGAAAATCTTAACAGGCTTGATAGGGAGAAGAAAGAATATCTGAGCTAGAAGACAAATCTTGGAAATTTCTCAGACTGAAAAAAAAGAAATTAAAAAATTAAAAAACAATGTTGGATATTTATGGGGTGCTATGCAAAGATCAAACATATGGGTCTTAGGAGTTCCTGAAGGTGTAGGAAGAGCAAATGGACTAGAAGGCCTATTAGTGAAATAATTACAGAAAACTTCCCTCATTTGGAGAAAGAATGTACAAAAGGCAAAGGGAACTCCTAACAGACGTGACCAGAAAAGATCTTCACCATGACACATTGTAGTCAAACTTTCAACAATAAAACATAATGAAAAGGTTCTAGAGTGTGCACTAAAAATGCCATATTACTTTCAGAGGATGTCCAATTACACTCACAGCTGATTTGTCACCAGAAAACCTTCAGGCTAGTAGAGAATGGAGAGACAAAGTCCAAGTCTTAAGAGAAAAACACTGTCAACCCAGAATACTGTACCCTGCAAAGCTATGATTTATGAATGATGGTGAAATAAAGATCTTCCATAACAAACAGAAATTTAAAGAATTCATCAACACACATCCAGCCTTACAAATGATGCTTAAAGATGTGCTATACACATAAACACAGAAAGATAGTCATCATTATAAAAGAATGTGAGGGCAGAAAATCTCCCAGTGAAAGTATAAAGGATATCCAAAGCAAACAATAGGAATATTTTGGAAAAATGGTAGAGTCAAGGCATTACTTATCAATAGTCACCTTGAATGTAAATGGCTTCAATTTTCTAATTAAACAAAATAGGCTGGCTATTGGATTTACAAAGAAGACCCATCTGTTTGCTGTCTACAAGAAACACACCTTACAAATAAAACACACTGAAAGTAAAAGGATGGAAAAAGATATTTCACAGTAATGGAAGGCAAAAAGTGAACAGATGTAGCCATCCTAATATCAGAAAAAATAGACTTTAACACAAAAATTGTTAAAAGAGATAAAGAAGAACACTATATAATGACTAAGGGATCAATTCAACAGGACAATGTGACTATAATAAATTTATATACACCCAATGCCAGAGTGTATCACTATTTAAAACAAATGTTAATGGATCTAAAAGGAGTCATAGACTCCAATACAATAGTAATGGGGACTTCAACACCCCATTTTGATTACTGGACAGATCAACTGGACAGAGAATTAACAAATAAACAAAGGAGGTAATCTACAGTATTGACCAAATGGACCTTTTATCTACAGAAACTTTCATCCCACAGTTGCAGAATACACATCTTTTTACAAGTGCATGGAATTTCTCTAGGTTACACCATATGCTAGGCCATAAAGTGAATCTCTGCAAACTCAAAAACATTTAATCATACCATACATCTTTTCTGATCACAATGGAAGGAAGCTGGAAATAAACAACTCAAGAACCTAGGACATATACAAAAACATATGTAAACTGAACAACATGCTCTTGAATGAACAGTGGGTCACAGAAGAAATGAAAAGGTAAAAAAAAAAAAAACTCTAGGAAATGAAGTTGACAATAAAATCAAAACTTATGGGATATAGATACAGCAGTATTAAAGAAGTTTACAGAAATTGGTGCCTGCACCAAGAAATTGGAAAGGCATCAATAAATGAGCTATCAATCCATCTCAAGAACCTAAAAAAAAATCAAAACAAACCCGAAATTAGCAAGAGAGAAAAAATAATTAGAATAAAAAAAAACCAAAACATTATGAAAGATAAGTGAAGAAGTAGTTTTTTGAAAACATAAATTTATATACCATTGGTATAGCTAACCAAAAAAGGCGAAGACTGAAACTAATAAAATCAGAGATGAAAAAGGTTATGTAACAATGGAAACCACAAAAATAAAAAGAACCATCAGTAATAACTACAAAGAGCTATATGCCAAATTGGAAAATCCAGAGGGAATGGATGGATTTCTGGAGACATACAATCTACCTAAATTGAGTCATGAAGACCTAGCAAACCTAAACAGACCAATAACCAAGATAGATATTGAACCAGTAATAAAGACCCTCTCAACAAAGTAAAGAATTGGATGGCTTCACTGCTGAATTCTATGAGACGTTTAAAGAAATAATTCAAATTCTTCTCAAGCTATTAAGATGATTGAAAGGGAGATAATCCTCCCAAACTTCTTCTCTAAGGACAGCATGACCTTAATTCATAAATCAGAAAAAAGATAAAATAGAGAAAGAGAAGTATAGACCAATATCCCTGATGAACACACCTTCAAAATACTAGTTACTCAAATCCAACAACACATCACAAAGATCATTCACTCAGACCAAATAGGATTTATTCATGCTATGCAGGGATAGTTAAATATTCACAAATCCATAATTGTGATACATCATATTAACAAATTGAATAATGAAAACCATATGATTATCTCAATAGATGCAGAGAAAGCATTTGATAAAATACAACATCATTTCATGATGAAAACCTTAAGCAAATTCAGTATAGAAGGAACATTCCTCAACACAATCAAGGTAAATTATGACAAACCCACAGCCAGCATCTTATTGGATTAGGGAAAAGTTGTAAGGATTTCCATAAATATCGGGAGCCAGCCAAGGATACCGACTCTCATCACTGCTATTAAGTATAGTCCTGGAAGTTTTAGCCAGAGCCATTATGCAGAGAAAGAAATTAAAGGAATAGAAATTGGAAGGAAGAAGTCAAGTTATCCCCACTTGCAAATGACATGATTCAATATTTAGGGGATCCAAAAAACTCTACTAAGTGACTACTGGAACTCATAAAAGAGTTTGGTAAAGTTGCAGGATGTAAAATCAACACACAAAAATGAATAGCCTTTGTATACAGAGACAATGCAAAAGCTGAGAAAAAACTTCTAAAATCAATCCCGTTTACAATAGCTACAGAAAAAAACTACATACACTGGAATACATATAACCAAGGATGTGAAAGATCTTTATGATGGAAATTACAAAACATTAATAAAAGAAATAAGACATGAAAAAATGGAAAAATCTTCAATGTGGATTAGAATAATTAATATCATCAACATATTCATACCATCAAAAGCATTTTACAGATTCTCAATCTAGAAAAAAATGATGCTAAAATACATATATAAATATGAGATCTTGAATAGCTAAAGCAATCATGTGCAACTAAAACAAGGCCAGAGGCATCACAATATCAGATTTCAAGACATACTACAGGGCAGTTATAATCAAAACAGCCTGGTACTGGCACAAAAATAGACATGTGGACCAACAGAAGAGTATAGAAACCCCAGAAATCAATCCACAGATCTACAACCAAATAATCTTTGACAAAGGAGCTAAAATCAGATGATCCCTGGAGAAAGGATAGTCTCTTCAACAAATGGTGCTGGGAAAATTGGATCTCAATGTACAGAGGTATGAAACAAGACTCCCTACCTTACACCTTATGAAAAAACCAACACAAAATGATCAAGGATCTAAATCTATCACCTGATACTATCAGATTACTAGAGAACACTGGGGAGACTCTGTAAGAATCTGTCATAGGCAAAGCCTTCTTTGAAAAGACCCCAAAAAATTAGACGATCAAAGGCAAATTAGACAAATGGGACTACATCAAGCTGAGATGCTTCCACACTGTATAAGAATCACTCAGCAAAGAGGCAACTGACAGAATGGGAAAATATATTTGCAAACTATGCATCTGATAAAGAATTAATATCCAGAATCTAAAAAGTGCTGAAGAAACTCAACAACAACAAAACAAATAATCCAGTTAAGAAATGGGCAAGGGACTTGAACAGACTTTTTTTTTCTTCTTTTTAAAGATTTATTTTATTTATTTGAAAGACAGAGTTACAGGGAGAGGTAGAGACAGAGAGAGAGGTCTTCCATCACTCCCCAGACAGCCACAATGGCCCGAGCTGCACCATTCCGAAGCCAGGAGCCAGGAGCTTCCTCCGGGTCTCCCACATGAGTGCAGGGGGCCAAGGTCTTGGACCATCCTCTACTGCTTTCGCAGGCCACAGCAGAGAGCTGGATTGGAAGAGAAGCAGTTGGGACTTGAACCGGAGCCCATACTGGATGCCGGTGCTTCAGGCCAGGGCTTTAACCTACTGTACCACAGCGCCAACCCCAAAGACATTTCTTTTCTAAAGAGGAAATTCAAATGGCAGACACATGAAAAAATGCTTAGGATCACTAGTCATCAGGGAAATGCAAGTCAAAACCATGATAAGGTTTCACCTCACCCTAGTTAGAATGACTTTCATCCAAAAATCAACAAACAATAAATGTTGGTAAGGATATGGGAAAAAGCATCCTAAGCATCCTAAGACTGAATTTTATGTTGATCATTCCCTTGACCTTCATCCATTTGAGAAAAACAATTAAATTTATCCATTTGACAGGCAGAGAGATAGAGAAAGAGACAAGCTGAGATGGAAATAGAAGGAACTCCTACCTTCTTGTTCACTCCCCAAATAACTGAAATGGCCAGGACTGGGCAGTGGCTGAAATTGGGAGCCAAGAATGTAAACTGGTTTTCCCACATGGGTGGCAGGAACCTAATTATCTGAGCCATCCACTGCTTCCCATGGTCTGCATTAGCAAGAAGCTGGAGTCAGAGCCAGAGGCAGGTGCTGAACCCAGGCACTACACTGTGGGCCCACAGGCATTTTAACTGGCATCTTAATAGCTAGGCAAGTGCCTGCATCTTAAAGTTCTTTTTAAAGAGAGGACTTCTTGTGTTTTATCTCACTGTGATCACTTGTGTAGGTTCTGTATGGACGGTCTACAATAATTATTTAAAAATCCCTTCTTTATTAGATACACTCATGTAAATAATTCAGGATTATATATGAGACACTTATAAGTACACTATATATGTTACATATTATATATATCTCACAGATACATTATGTGTATGGCATAGAGAAGATGTGGGTGTATCATATACTCATATAAATTTGTATGCAGAGGTGTAAAGATGGAGAAGGAAGAGAAAGAGAGGGGAAAGAAAACAGACACATATCCAGAAATGGATATCTACCTTATCAAACATTTTCCTAATTTATCTCTTCCAATAATGAGTAAGTGTGGTACACAATATCACTAAATTGACCTGCTTTCTAGAGATGTATTTAATTTCCCTCTTTTAAAAAAGATGAGACCGGGGGTAAAGCTCTTCTTGCAATGTTGGCATACCATGCTGGTATGCCGGTTTGAGTCCCAGCTGCACTGCTTCTGATCTAGCGCCCTGCTGATAAGTCTGTGAAAGCAGCAGGTGATGGACCAAGTGCTTGGGCCCCTAT
Source organism: Oryctolagus cuniculus (assembly GCF_051225735.1). Lineage (NCBI taxonomy): Eukaryota > Metazoa > Chordata > Mammalia > Lagomorpha > Leporidae > Oryctolagus > Oryctolagus cuniculus. Next base: position 158,470,840 of record NC_142869.1, read on the forward strand.
CATCCATGTGGGAGACCTGATGGAACTCCAGGCACGTGGCTTTGACTTGGCCTTGACCTGGCTGTGGTAGCCATTAGGGAGAGTGAACCAGCAGGTGGAAGATGTCTGTGTCTGTCTCTTTCTGCCTTTCAAATAAATAATCTTTAAAAAAATCATAAAGTTTATGGAAAATATGTATCACACAAAAACTGTATAAGGATTTCAAATTATTCTGCACCAGAATAAACTTACTTTTAAACTCCATTTTGTACAAACTTTTTAAGTAACCTTGTGCTGCATGTGTTAATTTTCTATGAGTGCTCTGAAAGAAAATTCTCACTGTATACAGGACCATATGACTAAGCTTATTAACTGTGTTATTTAAATCTATTATATTTTTACTTATTTCTCTGTACCCTTTATATAGCAAGGTAGAAGAATTAACATTTCTCATTAACATTAAAACTTTTTTCATCTTCCTTTACAGTTTTGTCAACTTCTGGTGTTCCATTTGGTGATATAAGAATGTTCAATAGTGACCACATCTGCTGAGTATGAGCTATTTGTTAACTTTTACAATTCCAAGACCATGATTACTTTTCAATCATTAAGCTTCTGTAAAATTAGAGAAATAACACTCAAGAGGAATGGTGATAGGGGACAAATTTAAAGAAGTCTGAAAAGGAACCCAATCATCATATATAGATAATAGATAATCATTTATTAAAAAACAAACAAACAAACAAAAGCTTGTTAAAATACATGGTAAGTGGGGCCAGCACTGTGGCATAGTGGGTAAAGCCACCGCCTGCTGTGACAGCATCCCATATGAATGTTGATTCAAGTCCAGGCTGCTCCACTTCCAATCCAGCTCTCTGCTATGGCCTGGGAAAGCAGTAGAAGATGGCCCAAGTCTTTGGGCCCCTGCACTGCATGGGAGAACTGGAAGAAGCTCCTGGCTTCGGACTGGTGCAGCTCAGGCTGTTGCAGCCAACTGGGGAGTGAACCATCAGATGGAAGATCTCTCTCTCTCTCTCTCTCTGCCTCTCCTTTTCTGTTTAATTCTGACTTTTAAACAAATAAATAAAACTTTAAAAAAATACATGGGAAGCGATTAGTAATCTTGAACCTAGAAAGAAATATGAGATATCTGTTCTTACATTGTAGATCGATAGAGGCAAGGCCTGAAAGGATATTACTGGCCTTGTTAGAACACGTCTGCCAGCAAAGTCAAGACATGAGTCAGGGGTAGGAAATGCTGATGGCCGATTTCTGTGCAATAAGGATGACTTAAATAATGTACTTTCAGGCAGGAGGAAGCTAGGACACAAAGATATCAGGATCTCCTGACCTGTAACAGGCCAAAGGATTAAGATTTTACTGGCATTCAACCAAAATGTGCTCCTTTAAAGGGGTGCACAAATAATATAAACATGCTAGCTCTTAAAGGTCCTAATAAGTCCCAACATTCCATGACACAAGAATAAAATAGCAGCAACACTTTGATCATTTCTCCTGTAAGAAATAAATGTGAACAATGTAGGTACATTTAGAATATTCATGTGAATTTTAGAATGAATGAATGAATGAATGAATGAAAAACCCAAACTCTTTCACCTTCCCACCTACATAAAAGTTGGAAAAGGAGGACAAGTAATAGGCTTATTCAATATTCATCAAGATGTTACCTTGACTCCTACTTAATTGGCATGTTTAAACACTACCAGTAACTAATGCCAGTTATTATCTTCCTACAATTTTCTCAGTGTAATGTGATAAAAGAATATATTATCTTTGCTGTCAATTTTCTTCGACACTAAATACACTACCTTTCTCTACATCTAAAAGTGAATTATGAGAATTCAAACTTCTAATGTAAATCTTCAAACGAATAAAATCTGTGAAGCTCCTTTATGAGCACATTTGGACTTCTCGACTATGAAAATGCAGCGTAGTTCCTACACCAAAGGAAACAATTCATGTTAATGATGTCTTTTCTACTAATATATTGGAAATTTATACAGGAGCCCAAATATATGGAACAAGTGTATTTTTAGTAAGGCTATTTCTAGGAATTTATCCCAACAAAATAACCTGAACTAATGAAGAGCATCAATGAAAACATACACTAAAACAATGTGTTCAACAGCAAAAATGTATCTACTAATAGGAGACTGGCTATGGAAATAACAGGGCATATTATGGATATTTTGCTGCCATTTATAATGATGGTTAAAGGCAATATAAAACCAAGAATGACATAAAGTGAGGGGAAAAAGGAGAAAACATAACACTAATTGTGTACATTTTAATCATTCAAAAGTACTGAATACCTGTGTCAGTCAATATTTCAGTATTAGCAAAGTCTCTATCTCTAGAAACTTATATTGTAATAGATTATAGAAAATAAAAATTCTATAATCATATACTATAAGATACATTGCTCTCCACCCCTGCCTGGAATTCTTAATAGCTAGGTACTTCCCTTGGTATCTTACAATAACTACAGAACCATATTTACAATTGAGACATAAATGATTTTCAACACTTACTGGCATTTATGATTTAAAACATATTCAAAATCATGAACAGTGAAAAGGTTAAGGTCAAAACCATTTGGATCTTTAACTAAAAATTCCTATTTTCAACATGTAATATATCTGTGATTAGAGAAGCTAAGTACTTAAAAGTAGGCTCAACCATTGCTCTCATCTATGACAAGCTCAACAGCATAAAGTAATATATAACTTCAAAAGTTATTTCATCTTATATATATATAAAACATCATATATATGATGATATATATGTAACATTATATATAACATCATGTGTGCGTGTGTGTGTGTGTGTATATATATATATATATATATATATATGAGAGAGAGAGAGAGAGAATCTTTTATCTGCTAGTTTACTTCCCAAATGGCCATAATAGCTGGTTCTGAAGCCAAGAACCAAGAATTCTATCAAGGTCTCCCACATGGATGGCAGGGGTCCAATTACTTTACCCATCTCCTGTTGCCTTTACATGTACATTGGCAGAGAGCTGGATCAGAAATGGAGAAGCCAGGACTTGAACAAGTACTCTGATAGAATGCTGGTGTTGCAAGTGGTAGCTTAACCTGCTGACCCAAATCATCAGCCCCTTATCCACTATTTTCTACCTGACTCTTGTTTATCAGTCTTTTACAATAAGTTTAATATGTTTGATATCCAATTCAACCAATTGATTTATTCTGACATCCTATTTAAAATGTTTCTCTTCTACCAGAGGTTATATAAATGTTAACATAAAATTATTTAATTTTTAAAAAATGATTTATTGAATTAAAGGTATACAAATTTCATATATACAGATTCAGGAACACTGTAATACTTTCCACCCTATGCTCACTCCCACCCACACTGCCACCTTCCTCCTCCTCCCTCTCCTATTACTTCCATTTTCAAAATGATCTATTCCGTTTATTTTTCACTAAGAAGATTAACCCTACACTAAGAAGAGTTCAACAAATAGTAAGACTAAAAAATACTGTTTTTCAACAGTAAAGAAAAGGGCATTAACAATCATCAAATCTCAAAATGTCAATTTCACTCCTATACATTGTAGTTTTGATACTCAATTAAGTTACCACAGAGCAGGAAAACATATAGTATTGTCTTTTTGGGACTGGTTTATTTCACTAAGGATAATGGCTTCCAACTGCATCCATTTTGTTACAAAAGACAGGCTTTCATTATTTTTTATAGCTGTGTAGTATTCAACAGTATATGTGTGTGGGGGGGTATGTTTCTCTCTCTCTCCCCCCCACCCCCTTCATCTCCTGTTCTTCAGCCAGGGAATCCTCATTGTAGGAGAAAGGGCAAATGAGACAGCCCGAGCAGGCCGCACCTGCAGGGATCTGGTCATTGGCAACACTAGCTCCTGCAGGAATCTACAATCATCACTGGGTTGCAGCCAGGCAAGGGGAACCACCGGGAGTACGTACAGTACCTTTGCTTCAGAGAAGGAACTCACAATGGAAAGACAGAGTTCTTCCATCTGCTGCTTCACTTCTCAAATGTGAGAAACAGACTAGGCTGGGCCAGCCCAAAGCTAGAAGCATTGAAATTCAATCTGGGTCTCCTACATGGGTGTCAGAGACTTGAATGCTTGAATTATTACCTGCTGTCTCCTAGGGTGTGTGTTAGCAAGAAGTTGTATCAGAAATAAAGGACTGTGGCTTGAACTACACACTCCAATATGGAATGTGAATGTCCTAAGTGGTGTCTTCAATGTTATGGTAAATGCCCACCACTGGTGATAGCATCTTGAGGAAACAGTCACGTACTGTTTACCAGGGATGGATGCCCTGCATCTTCTTATGCATAGGACCACATAGACATTACACCACCCTAGCAAAATGACCAGAACCCTATAAGCCCAACTAGACCCAGTTGCAACAGTGTTCTGCTCTGCACAGGACAGGTGGTTTGGCATAACAGGTTGGAAACTTCTCCTAGAACCTCAGATGCCCCTGCAGACTTGGGGCCATCCCTTTAAACCTGAAATACAGGACATTCCTGTCCTGGCTGACGGCTGTCCTGCCATGGCGCCATTTCCAATACTTCTCCGAGTTTGGTGAGTGCCCTGGACTCTTGCCCCACTATGTACAAAGTCCACCCAGGCTTTGGTGGGTGTTACAGATAGTGCATACCTGTCTTGGACTTGAGCCCAGCAATGCCATGAATCCAGTCACCAACACCAACACCTGCACAACCCTTCTAGGACTAAGAGGAACAACCCCATCCCCATTGCTGCCACAGTTAACAGTGGAAAAAATATACAGGGACACTATACCTAAGCATCCATCTAGACTTAATCAGTATAACAAACTGACACTTGAAGTCACATCTTCAAGCCACTATTTAAAACTGGGTTCAGAGGAACCCAGCACTGATTTGATTTCAGACTCCACAGAAAGGAAGAGTACAGATGACAGTTAAACAAACTTGGAAAATTAATGCCTAGCATGGAAGGAGAAAGCTAGGACAAAGAGGTCTTAAAAAAGAGCCAAAAAAAAAAAAAAGCTTAGAGATTAAAAACTCATTAAATCAAATAAAAAACTAGGACAGGTATTTGGCCTAGCATTTAAGTTTTCAGTTGAGATGCCTACATCTCATATCAGAGTGCCTGCATTTAAGTCCTGACTACACTTCCATTCCAGTTTCTTGCTAACGTGTACCATGGGAGGCGGCAGGTGATGGCTCCTGTAGTTGGGTTCCTGCCACATACACTGGAGACTTGGACTGAGTTTTTGGCTCCCAGCTTCAGCATAGGCTAGCTCCAGATGTTGTGGGCACTGGAACCAGAAGATGAGAGCTCTGTCTCCCTGCCTCTTAGACACATAGATATACAGATATAGATATAGATACAGATATAGATATAGATATGTAGGTAAACAGATAAGTTTTCAAGAGTCTTCTTATCTTGAAAAATGCAGTTGAAAGCCTCAACAGACTTTGTCAAATAGGAGGGAGAATATCTGACAGACCTTTTGAAATATTCTAGTCATATTTTTAAAAAGTATAAATAAAAACAAAAAAAGAACAAAAACAAGCTCTAAGAACTTCTAGACATATTAAATGAACTAATATTCAAATTTGGGGAATTTTTGAAGTAGAGAAGAAGAGTAAAGGCACAGAAAACCTACTCAATGAAATAAGAGACAAAATTTCACCACTCTGCATGATAACATGAACATCCAAATATAGAAGTCAAATTTACAGAAACAAAGATAACAACCATCACGAAAATACATGAAAGTATAAAACTCACTATAAGAGGAGAAAGGATATTGAAAATAAACCAAAGGATATTTATAAAAAGACTGGACTAGGTCACTATCAAAAATAACTGACTGTGGTGGCAAAAAAACAATCTAAATGAAAGATACTGGTGAACAAGACCCCAGCAGAAGGAACAGGCCATCAAAGAGAGAGGCGCCTTTCTCTGAAGGGAGGAAGGAACCTCCACTGTGATATGGCCTTGACTAAACAAGTTCAGAGTCGGTGAACTCAAGGGGCTTCCATAGCCTAGACAGCTCATAGCAAGAGCCTTGGGTGATTGCTGACGTCATAAATAAGAGTTCCAATTGTTAAATCAACAACGGGAGTCACTGGGTACAAGCTCCCCACGTAGGATCTCTGTCCTTAAAGTGTTCTACTATGAAACTTAAAAACAACACTACTAGTGGAACAATACCCTATACCTTGTGTGGTTGTGTGAGTGCAGCCTGTTGAAATCCTTGCTTAGTGTATACTAAGTTGATCTTCTGTATATGAAGGTAATTGAAAATGAAACTCGATGAAGGGAGGGATGGGAGAGGGAGTGGGAGAGGGGAGGGCTACGGGAGGGAGGGAGGTTGGGGGGGGAGCCACAACAATACAAAAGTTGCACTTTGTAAATTCACATTTATTAAATAAAAAAAAAACCATATAACAAACAAAAAAAAAGAAAAAGAAAAAAAGAACTTAATACTTTACCCTTTGAGTATATTTTATGTTCTACTTAAAACTATTGGTTGAACTCTGTAATTAACACACAATTACTCTTAGGTGTTTAATTAATGCTATAACTTGAAATACCTGAAAATGAATATATAGCATATCAAACATGTACAGCAAGAGCAGTACAAAGAGGGAAGTTAAGAGCAATATATGACATGTCCACATAAAAATTGGAAAGACATAAAATAAAAAAATTACTTGCATATTCTCTACGATGAAAATTACAAAATCTTAAAGAAAGAAATAGAAGAGGATACCAAAAAATGGAAAAATCTTCCACGCTCATGGATTGGAAGAATCAATATCATCAAAATGTCCATTCTCCCAAAAGCAATTTATAGATTCAATGCAATACCAATCAAAATACCAAAGACCTTCTTCTCAGATCTGAAAAAAATGATGCTGAAATTCATATGGAGACACAGGAGACCTCGAATAGCTAAAGCAATCTTGTACAACAAAAACAAAGCTGGAGGCATCACAATACCAGATTTCAGGACATACTACAGGGCAGTTGTAATCAAAACAGCATGGTACTGGTACAGAAACAGATGGATAAACCAATGGAACAGAATAAAAACACCAGAAATCAACCCAAACATCTATAGCCAACTCATATTTGATCAAGGGTCCAAAACCAATCCCTGGAGTAAGGACAGTTTATTCAATAAATGGTGCTAGGAAAATTGGATTTCCACATGCAGAAGCATGAAGCAAGACCCCTACCTATCACCTTACACAAAAATTCACTCAACATGGATTAAAACTTAAATCTAAGACCTGATACCATCAAATTATTAGAGAGCATTGGAAAAACCCTGCAAGATATAGGTACCGGCAATGAATTCTTGGAAAACACCCCAGAAGCACAGGCAGTCAAAGCCAAAATTAACATTTGGGATTGCATCAAATTGAGAAGTTTCTGTACTGCAAAAGAAACAGTCAGGAAAGTAAAGAGGCAACCAACAGAATGGGAAAATATATTTGCAAACTATGCAACAGATAAAGGGTTGATAACCAGAATCTACAAAGAAATCAAGAAACTCCACAACATCAAAACAAACAACCCACTTAAGAGATGGGCCAAGGACCTCAATAGACATTTTTCAAAAGAGGAAATCCAAATGGCCAACAGACACATGAAAAAAATGTTCAAGGTCACTAGCAATCAGGGAAATGCAAATCAAAACCACAATGAGGTTTCACCTCACCCCGGTTAGAATGGCTCACATTCAGAAATCTACCAACAACAGATGCTGGCGAGGATGTGGGGAAAAAGGGACACTAATCCACTGTTGGTGGGAATGCAAACTGGTCAAGCCACTATGGAAGTCAGTCTGGAGATTCCTCAGAAACCTGAATATAACCCTACCATTCAACCCAGCCATCCCACTCCTTGGAATTTACCTAAAGGACATGAAATTGGCAAACAAACAAGCTGTCTGCACATTAATGTTTATTGCAGCTCAATTCACAATAGCTAAGACCTGGAACCAACCCAAATGCCCATCAACAGTAGAATGGATAAAGAAATTATGGGACATGTACTCTATCAAATATTATACAGCAGTCAAAAACAACGAAACCCGGTCATTTGCAACAAGATGGATGAATTTGGAAAACATCATGCTGAGTGAATTAAGCCAGTCCCAAAGGGACTAATATCATATGTTCTCCCTGATCGGCAACAACTAACTGAGCACCAATGGGGAAACTTGTTGAAGTGAAATGGACACTATGAGAAACAGTGACTTGATCAGCTCTTGTCCTGACTATTGATGTACAATGTAATACTTTATCCATTTTAGTATTTTTTTTTGTTCTAGTACCATTGGTTGAACTCTGTAATTAACACACAATTATTCTTAGGTGTTTAAATTTTAACTGAAAAGTGATCCCTGTTAGGAATTTGGAAAACATTATGCTGAGTGAAATAAGCCAATCCCAAAGGGATAAATACCACTTGTTCTCCTTGATAGATGACAAGTAACTGAGCACCAAAAAGGAAACCTGTTAAAGTGAAATGAACACTATGAGAAATGGTGACTTGATCAGCCCTCACCCTGACTGTTGATGAGCAACTTGATAAGTTATCCCTCTTAGTATTTTTTTTTGTTTGTTCTACTTAATACTTTTGGTTGAATACTGTAATCAATACACAAGTCTTCTTAAGTGCTGAAACTTAACTGAAAAGTGATCGCTGTTAAATATAAGAGTGGGAATAAGAGAGGGAAGAGATGTGCAATTCGGGACATGCTCAAGCTGACTTACCTCAAACGGTAGAGTTAGAAACATACCAGGGGATTCCAATTCAATCCCATCAAGGTGGCATGTACCAATGCCATCTCACTAGTCCCACTGATCAATTTCTGTTCACAATTGATCGTAATGATAGGACTAAGAACCAAAGGGATCACATAAACAAGAATAGTCTGCAAATACTAGCTGATAGAATCAAAAAGGGAGAGAATGATCCAACATGGGAAGTGAGATACACAGCAGACCCATAGAATGGCACATGTCCTAAACAGCACTCTGGCCTCATAATCAGCCCTTAAGGCATGCGGATCTGGCTGAAAAGCCCATGAGAGTATTTTAGGCATGGAAAGCCAAGACACTCTGGGGGAAAAAAAAAAAAAAAACTAAATGAAAGATCTCTGCATGTGAGATCCCAGTGGAAAGAATGGGTCATCATAGAAGGAGGTACCTTTCTCTGAAGGGAGGAGAGAACTTCCACTTTGACCAGGCCTTGTCTAAATATGATCAGAGTCAGTGAACTCAGGGGGCTTCCATAGCCTTGGCAGCTCATGACAAGAGCCTAGGGTGATTACTGATGCCATAAACAAGAGTGTCAATTTGTTAAGTCAACAACAGGAGTCACTGTGCACTTACTCCTCATGCAGGATCTCTGTCCTTAGTGTGCTGTACATTGAGATTTAATGCTATAACTAGTACTCAAACAGTATTTTTCACTTTATGTTTCTGTGTGGGAGCAAACTGTTGAAATCTTTACTTAATGTATGCTAAACTGATCTTCTGTATATAAAGAGAATTGAAACTGAATCTTGATGTGAATGGAAGGGGAGAGGGAGTGGGAAAGGGGAGGGTTGCAGGTGGGAGGGACGTTATGGGGGGGAAGCCATTGTAATCCATATTCTGTACTTTGGAAATTTATATTCATTAAATAAAAGTTAAAAAAATTACTTGCATATTCAATAAATTTAGAAAAATAGGAACAGTAAAGGAAAGAATTAATAAAGATCAGATCAGAAATAAGTATAAATTAAAACAGCAACAAAAATCAGTGAAATAAAGAGTTGGTTCTTTGAAAGATAAACATTGATTAGCTTTTACTTATACTTAGAAAAAAAGATAAGACTCAAATAAAATCAGGGATGAAGAAGAAGACATTAAATTGATACCACAGAAATACAAAGGACCATGAGAGACTATTATATACAAGGATACACTAGCAAATTGAAAAACCTAGAGGTCGGCACCATGGCTAAATAGGCTAATCCTCCACCTGCGGTGCCTCCACACTGGGTTCTAGTCCCGGTCAGGGCGCCAGATTCTGTACCGGTTGCTCCTCTTCCAGGCCAGCTCTCTGCTGTTGCCCGGGAGTGCAGTGGAGGATGGCCCAAGTCCTTGGGCCCTGCACCTGCATGGAAGACCAGGAGAAGCACCTGGCTCCTGTCTTCGGATCAGCGCGATGTGCCGGCCGCAGTGCGCCAGCCGCGGCGGCCATTGGAGTGTGAACCAATGGCAAAGCAAGACCTTTCTCTCTGTCTCTCTCTCTCTCTCACTGTCCACTCTGCCTGTCAAAAAAAAAAAAAAAAGGAAAGAAAAGAAAAAAGAAAAACCTAGAAGAAATGGATACATATAACTGAGTATAACTGAATTATGAAGACAAAAAACCTCACCAAAGCAGTAAAATAATCATGCTGAATCAGAAATCAAGTCTCCTATCAAAGCCTACAACCTGATGGCTTCATTGCTTAGTATTACCAAAATTTTAAAGAACAATTAATGCTACCCTTCTTAAGTTATTCCAAATCAAGGAAAAAAGTCGTAACCTATAAAAACTCATTCTACAAGGTTAGCTTTAATTGATTCAAAACCGGAACATAACACAACAAAAATAAGAAATATACAGACCGATCTCCTTCCTGAACAAAGATATAAAAATTCTCAACCAAATACTAGCAAATCAAATCCAATAAGACATAAAAAGAGATTATACATCATAATCAAGAGGATTTTAAAGCCAAGAATTCAGGGATATTTCAGTATTTGCATATCAATAAACATTTGTCACTTGAACAGAAGTATGTGTATTGGGGGACAGGGAGAATCATCTCAATAGATGCAGAATATACATTCAATAAAATTCAACATTCTATTCCCAATATGCTGAAACCCTGAACAAATTCGGTACAGAAATAATATACTTCAACAAACATAAATGCTATGTATGACAAACTCAAAGTTAACCATCATATTGAACAAGAGAAGTTGGAAGTTTTTCCTATATGATCTGGAACTGGAAAGTGATGTCTACTCTCACCATTTTTATTTAAAGTAGTAACAGAAGTTTTAGAGTAATTATGCAAAAGAAAGATAAAAGACATTCATAAGAAAGAAGGAAGTCAAATTATCCATGTTTGCAGATGACATGAGTCTATATATAGAAACATCTTAAGACTGAATGAAGAGATTACTAGCAAAGTTGAAGGATACAAAATCAGTAGCATTTTACACACCAATGTAAACTCACTGAAAACAAAATTATAATGGCAGTATCATTCACAATATCCACAAAAATTACCTTAGAAGCTTAAGCAAAGATGTGAAATATCTCTAAAATTAAACTTATAAAACATTAATAAAATTGATGAATATAGGTAGGTAGGTAGGTAGGTAAGTAGGTGTAGAGAGAGAAGAGAGAGAGAGAGAGAGACATATTTCTCCCCTATTCATGGATTGGAGGAAGCAATATTATTAAAATTCCCATAGTAGCCAAAGCAGTTTTATAGATTTGATGCAATTCCTATGAAAATATCAATGATATCCTTCACACAACTACAGAAAACACTGCTAAAATTCATATAGAGATTCAAAAGCCCCTGAATAGCCAAAGCAATCTTCAACAAAAGGAACGAAGCTGGAGGCATTACAACACCAGATTTCAAGATAGACTATCATAATATAAATAGGATGGTATAAACATAAAAACAAATATGAAGAGCAATGGAACAGAATACAGACTCCAGAAATGAATCCACGTATCTATCATAGCTGATCTATGAAAAATATGCCTAAAGCACACACTGGAGAAAGGGCAGTCCTAAGAAAAGGAATGGGGTGTCAATTTTGTTTATTTTTCAAAAAAACCAGCTCCTTGTTTGGCTGATTTTTTGTAATGTTTTTTTTTTTGGATTCAATCCTGTTGATTTCTTCTCTGATTTTAATTATTTCTCTTCTCCTACTAGATTTGGGTCTGGTTTGCTGCAGATTTTCTAGATCCTTGAGATGAATTGGAAACTCATTTATTTGGTGCCTTTCCAATTTCTTAATGTAGGCACCTATTGATATAAACTTTCCTCTTAACACTGCTTTTGCTGTATCCCATAAGTTTTGGTATGTTGTGCTGTTATCCTCATTTACTTCCAGAAAATTTTTGGTTTCTCTTTTGATTTCTTCTATGACCCATCGTTCATTCAGGAGCATGTTGTTCAATCTCCATGTGTTTACATATGCTCTAGGGATTCCTGAGTTACTAATTTCCAACTTCATTCCCCTATGGTCTGAGAAGTTGCATCGTATGATTCTAATTCTTTGGAATTTGCTGAGACTTGCTTTATGGCCTAGTATGTGGTCAATCCTAGAGAAGGTCCCATGTAGTGCTGAGAAGAATGTAAATGCTTTATGAGTAGGATGAAAAGTTCTGTAGATATATGTTAGATCCATTTGGGCTATAGTGTTGTTTAAATCTACTGTCTCCTTGTTGATCTTCTGTCTTGTTGATCTGTCTGTTTCTGAGAGTGGAGTATTGAAGTCCCCCAGTACTATTGTATTGGAGTCTAAGTATCCCTTAAAGTCCCATAACAAATCTTTTAAATAAACCGGTGCCCTGTAATTAGGTGCATATGCATTGATAATCGTTATATCTTCCTGTTGAATTTATCCCTTAATCATTATATAGTGCCCCTCTTTGTCTCTCTTAACAGTTTTTGCGTTAAAGTTTATGTTGTCCGGTATTAAGATGGCTACGCCCACTCTTTTTTCATTTCTGTTGGCATGGTATATCTTTTCCCAGCCTTTCAGTCTGCATGCATCTTTGTTGGAAAGATGTGTTTCTTGTAGGCATCAAATAGATGGGTTTTGTTCCTTAATCCATTCAGCCAGTCTGTGTCTTTTAACTGCAGAGTTGAGGCCGTTAATGTTCAATGTGACTATTGATAAGTAGGAACTTTGCCCTGCAAATTTCCCAAAGATATTTTCTAATATATTCTTTGAATTCCCTGTGATCTTTTGCTCTGGAAAAAAAAGACCTAAATGAAAGATCTCTGTGAGTGAGATCCCAGTGGAAACAACGGGGTTATCAAAGGAGGTACCTTTCTCTGAAGGGAGGAGAGAACTTCCACTTTGACTATGACCCTGTCAGGATAAGATCGAAGTCGGCGAACTCAAAAGCCTTCCATAGCCTTGGCAACTCATGACTAGAGCCTAGGGAGATTACTCACACCATAAACAAGAGTGTCAAATTGTTAAGTCAACAACAGGAGTCACTGTGTATTTACTCCTCATGTGGGATCTGTTCTTAGTGTGTTGTTCAATGTGAAGTAATGTTATAACTAGTACTGAAACAGTATTTTACACTTTGTGTTTCTATGTGGGTGCAAACTGTTGAAATCTTTACTTAATATATACTAAATCAATCTTCTGTATATAAAGATAATTGAAAATGAATGTTAATGTGAATGGAATGGGAGAGGGAGCAGGAGATGGGAGGGGTGTGAGTGGGAGGGAAATTATGGGGGGGACAGCCAATGTAATCCATAAACTGTACTTTGTAAATTTATACTTACTAAATAAAAAAATAGTAAAAAAAAAAAAAAAAAAAAAAAAGAAGAAGAAGAAAAGGAATGGGAAAACTGGAAAACCAAATGGAGAAGCCTGAAACCTGATCCTCTCCCCATCTTTCACCTAACGGGAAAATCAATTGAAAAGGGACCAAAGATCTCCATGTAAGGCCTGAAACTATGAAATTACTTATAGAAACCACAGAGGGCATACTTTAAGATATGAGTACAGCCAATTTTTAAAATAAAACCTCAAAGCACATGCAAAAACAAAGAAAGGAGACATACGGGAGTGTATTAAACTAATAAACTTCTGTACAGCTACATACAGGAAACAAGCAACAGAGTGAAGAGATAGCTGACAAAGTGGGAGAAATTATTTGAAAACTATTCATCTAACAAGGGATTAGTTTCCAGAATATATAAGCAACTCAAAAAACTAAAGAACAATAACTCAAACAATAAAGTTAAGAAATGGGAAAAATCTCTGGGCATTTCTCAAAAAAATTACAAATGGCCAAGAAATACCTTAAAAATGTGACCTAAATGAAAGATCTCCATGAGTGAGATCAGTGGAAAGAACAGGTCATTAAAAAGGAGGTACCTTTCTTTGAAGGGTGGAGAGAACTTCTACTTTGACTATGACCTTGTCCAAATATGATCAGAGTCAGTGAACTCAGGGGGCTTCCATAGCCTTAGCAACCCATGACAAGAGCCTAGGGTGATTACTGATGCCATAAACAAGAGTGTCAATTTGTTAAGTCAACTACAGGAGTCACTGTGCACTTATTCCTCATGTAGGATCTTTGTCCTTAGTGTGCTGTACATTGAGATTTAATGCTATAACTAGTACTCAAACAGTATTTTTCACTTTATGTTTCTGTGCGGGAGCAAACTGTTGAAATCTTTACTTAATATATACTAAACTGATTTTCTATATATAAAGAGAATTGAAAATGAATCTTGATGTGAATGGAAGGGGAGAGAGAGTGGGGTGGGAGGGAAGTTATGGGGGGGAAGCCATTGTAATCCATAAACTGTACTTTGGAAATGATATTCATTAAATAAAATTTTAAAATAAAGAAAGAAATTCCTCAATACCTGTAGCTATCAGGAAAATGTAAATAAAAACCACTCTAATCAGAATGATTATCATCAAAAACACAAGAAACCAAATGCTGGCAAAGATGCAGCAACAATGAGACCCTTTTAATCCGCTATTAAGAAGGTAAATTAGTACAGCCATTATGGAGCACTGTCTGGTGATTTCTCAGTAAACTAAAAGTACATCTGACATATGACTCAGCTATCTGACTTTTGGATATATCTACACAAAGGAAATTAAATTGGCCAAACAAAGAGACATAAACATGACTAAATAAGGAAAGTCTAGTGTATATACACCATGGAATATTATTTAGTCATAAAAAAACCCAACATTTGCAGCAAAGTCGGTGGAACTAGATATCATTATTAAGTGCAGAAAGACAAATATTGCATGTTTAATCTCATGTTATAGAACTTAAAAAATAGATCTGAATTTGTAATAGTGGTTACTAGAGAATGGGAAGGGTGTGTGTGTGTTTGTGTGTGTGTGTGTGTGTGGTGGTGACGTGGGGGAGGTACTGAGGGAGGTTGAATAATGGTGGTTACCAAAACAGAGTCAGAAGTGAGAAGCTCTAAGACTGCCCAAAACAGTGGGAAAACTAGTTTACCACCACGTACTGCAAATAGGAATGGGAAAGCTACAGACACAAAGATATGGTAAAGATATGAAAGACCCATTTATTTATGATATGTATATGTGTTAAAATATTGCAATGAATCCCATTAAATTGCCTAAGTATTATCTACAAATCAAACATTTTAAGTTATCAAATAATTTAAACCTTCTGTTTAACCATCTATTGCTTCT
Source organism: Oryctolagus cuniculus (assembly GCF_051225735.1). NCBI lineage: Eukaryota > Metazoa > Chordata > Mammalia > Lagomorpha > Leporidae > Oryctolagus > Oryctolagus cuniculus. The sequence goes on from NC_142869.1 coordinate 158,486,368, forward strand.
ATGTAAGACAGTTATAACTAAATTCTGTAAGTTTCAGAAAAGTAAACATACATCTATCATATGACCCAGTTATCCCATTCCTGGGAATATATGCAAAAGAAATGAAATCTGCATATGAAAGAGTTACCTGCACTACCATGTTCATAGCAGCTTAATTCACAATAGCTAAGACATGGAATCAAACAGGATGCCCACCACTTGACGAGTGGATAAAGAAAATGTGTTATATATACATTTGGAATATTACTCAGCCATAAAAAGAATGAAATCCTGACACTTGCAACAAAATGGATGGAACTGGATGTGGTTATGCTAAGTGAAAAGCCATATGTAAACACACGAATACTCTTTTTTCTTACTTGTGGTAGTTAATATATAGATTATAAAAACTGTGTGAATGTAATGTCATTTGTAAGACAAATGTCTAAAAAATATATAACAAATTCATAACCATTATATGGTTATAAATACTGCTTCACTAATCATACCATGTAAATGACATGTTAAAAAAAAAAAGAAATGGAGATTTGGTAGTAGTGAGGACTTTTGGGGTCCAGTAATACTCTGTTCTGCATTTGAGTGTTGATTATGAGTATGACCAGAGGGCCAAAAACTCATTGATCTATGCAATTATGTGCACTTTTGGTATGTATACTGTACTTTAATAAAATGTGTTTCTTCCATTAAAGAAAGTGATATGTAAATTCTCTTCTCTTCAAATGATAATATTTTCCTTTCATTTCCAATATAATGGGTGCTTTTAGAAATTATATTTCTACAAAATTATCACTGAGTTATTAAAATAAAACCATGGCATGTAATTTCCCATACTGCAATAACAAAACATTAAATAAAAATCTAGCTATGGATCTTTCGTGTAGCAGTTTTTAAACAGTCTGAAAATAAATAAATGGCCATTTTCATAATTTAGGCATTTTAAAATTAAAATGTTACAACTTTCATCCAGGAATATTTGGTTATATAAAATTCTGGTTTATAACAAACAATGAAACACCAGCTATTTGGCAGTGCTGATTTAAATAGTCTCATAGGAGTCATAAACTCTTACAAAAGTTTTCTGCATTAGATTTCAAGTAGGTCTAACATCTCTTTCTGTTGGCCTATGGGGGATTTTCTCATAAAATTGGATTAATTCAATTCATGAAAACAGTAACAACACTGTTATTTTCAATGATTCATAGTTGGTAAGAAATAAGATGGGCACTCTTCATGAGCTCATTAAGATGGACCAAGAAGGAATTCAGATATTTAAGAGCAGGATGCAGTGAGATCATCAGAAAGACCTGATGGTGTCCTTAAGAGGGTCAAACAGTGTCACTGAGCACCTGTGTTTCCTCTCGGGGACTGGGAATCAGGGCTACTTGCGTTGTTGACTGACCTCACAGAACAATGTTTCTGCTCTGTGCAGGTATTTTCACACAGGTGAGCTCCAGTATCTTTGTATTACGCTAAACAAATCTGTATTCCTGGCCTGTATCTGTTGGTTTCTTTCTATTAGTCACTCCTGCTAATGATGACCATTCATACCAAAAGCCATTCAAAGCATTCTGAAGGCATTGGAAATATGTACATAAAAAAAGGTACATTAACAAGACTTGTAACATAGACCAAGTAGACGCAGTATCACAATCTGTCCCTTAAATTGTATAATGTAATAACCTATGAAAATTGGGAATTAATTAATTAATTCTAATAAGAGAATTACTAAGCATCTGATTAATATATAAACAGAAATTAAATAAACACTAAAAGTGTTTTTAACACAATGTTAAGCACTGTGCAGATGCTTTTAAATACAGCATTCCTGATTAATATTAGCAATTAAGACAGTTTTATGGAAAATCTAGAAATGGCACTGAGGGAAGAGCAACTTTTGATATTAAAAAGTTCAATATATCTCAGCTCCTTCACAGGAGTCCAAGCATAGCAAAGGTTATTTAATACTCAACCATGGTTAAAAAAAACTAATTTCTCCGGGGAACATGGGTGGCTGGTAACACCATCATTTACCAAGTTCCAAACTACAAGAGTAAAGGAACTTATTTCTGGAAATTCAAGTGTTTGATTCTGACAGAAATGGGAGCAGAACCAATGAGAATGAATGAGTTTATGCAGTGGTGCATTAAGATGTTATAAAAGGTAGGGACACATACTTTCTAAGTCTAGGCCTACACATGTATCTACATGTTTGTTTATGTATATAAACACATACTTATCAATAATTGAATAAAAACGGGATATTTAAACTTTTCCATGATTTGTTTCTTTATGTAACACTTTAGGCCTAAGTACATGGATTCACACAATTCTTTTTAACACTGTAAGGTTTTCCCCTTGTGTGCTGTGCCATTATTTATTCAACCACTCTCTGATAATGATTTGCCTTAAGGTTGTTCCTAGTCTTAATACTGCAAGAAATGATGCAACAGATATCCTGGTACATCCTGAACTGCTTTTGAATAAAACCTAAAAGAATAAAAGACCAAAGACAGAATTCCAAGGCAGCCTAATATTCTAAAGTATTCCTAAATGTAGAGCTTTTTCTAAGAAATTACGTTGATTCATAAACAATTTACCTATCTAGTAAATAAAATTTACTACAAATTGTTCCATCATAATTAAAATAGTATTTGCTGCAAATACGGTCGTCAATTTTTTTAAATCTTTGCCAAATTGATAAGAATTACATACTACTATAGTTTTAAGGATTTTGTGGCTATTTTAAAATTTACTTTATATGAATGAAGTTGAACATCTTTTTTTTTTTTTAAAACACCAGAGATGTGGGTTTTTTTCTTTTTATAAGATTTATTTATTTATCTGAAAGAGTTACACAGAGAAGGAGAGGCAGAGAGAGAGAGAGAGAGAGAGAGAGAGAGAGAATGAATGAATGGATGAATGAATATCTTTCATCCACTGGTTCACTCCCCAGTTGGCTGCAAGGGCTGCAGCTGAGTTGATCCAGAGCCAGGAGCCAGGAGCCAGGAGTGTCCTCTGGGGCTTCCTACATGGGTGCAGGGGCCCAAGGACATGAGCCATCTTCTAATGCTTTCACAGGCCAGAGAAGAGAGCTGGATCAGAAGTAGAGATGCCGGGACTTGAACCGGTGGCCATATGGGATGCTGGCACTGCAGGCGGCGGCTTTACCCACAGCACTGGCCCCCATCTTTTTGTTTCATTACTGTTTATCTCCTGCCTATTTTTCTGCTAAACTATGATCCGTTTTATTTGTTAAACTCTTTATTTAGTGGATAATTGAACTTTTGACTATAATATAAATTAAAAATGTTATCTCAAAAATAAAAAAATTAAATTGGAAAAATTAAAATAATTCACAGTAAAATAAAGTGCAAGATTAATAGCTAGTTATACATTTTATCATAAACATTTTTCCATTTAAATTGTAATAGTTATCTATAGCATAGGTTTTAAACTTCTGTTATACATCAAATACATTTTAAACACATTTTTTCTACATCTAACTAAATTGGGTTTAAATTGGATGATCAATAAAGTTTGTAAAGGCTGCATTATTTGTATGGTTTTTTGGCATAGCTGTTAAAGATACTGTTTCGGCTGTCTGCTTCCTTTATCCAAATGCCTGGGTTCTCAGCTCTGATTTCTTCCTGTTTATGTACATCTTAGGAGGCAGCAAGTGATGGTTCCTGTTTCGAGTCCCTTCCTTCAAGACAGGAGAACCAGTCTGGGTTTCCAATTTCTGATCCTGATATGTCTTAGCCCTGGCTGTAGTTGGCATTTGGGAAGTGAATGAGCAGTTGGGATATATCTGTCTGTCTATATCACTCATTTGTCTCTTTGTCTTTCAAATGAAAAATATAATTTTAAAAAATTCACCTTAGTTATTGCCAGTAATGTTTTTTCCATACTATACACAAATTTGAAATGTCCATTTGAGATATTTAAATTGGGTTGCAAGAAGTTAATGGTATATCAAAGGCAATACAGCTGTGGCAATGAATTCCTAGGCCACTTGGATAAAATTTATGTCACACAAATCACACTGTCGTTTGAGACATCAAAGTATTATTTGTATCTTTTCAATAATACCAAAAATATTATTCCCCTAGGCTAGTCACCAAAGATAACAATCTTAAGAAATTTAATGACATAAACGTCACTATATTGTTCTAACCAGTTTCACATAAACGTGGAAAAAGTCAGACTGATAAACAAAAGAAGAGTGGGGAATAGAGCTGGTATCTGAGTGCCATCTTCAGTAGGGTACAGCAGCGGTGAGACAGGGCTAAATAGTGCCAACCTCAGAACAGTTTCTGGGCTCAGATACAAACTGCAAAAGCAAAAGGACTCTGTGCAAGTAACTTTACCATTACTGAGTAATACTTTCCTCTCGATATCTTGGAGGCATAAATGAAGTCAAACTATGTTAATGTCCATAAGAGCACAACACCTACCACAGAGAAAAGTGCACAGTGTTAACTGTTGCTATGGTTTTTAGCTCTACTGTCTAAGCAAACGAAGCATATCTTAAAACAACTAATAGTTTCAAACATTAAAGTCTGAATCTATTTCATAAAATTTCAACACTAAATCCAGGAAATATCAGAAATGATGACAGACATTGGCAGTGAAACATGGCAAAGGAGAAAAACAAAGACAGAAAGGAAGAGAGATAGAATGCAAGAAGAATGGAGGGGGCCCAGAGAAAGGAGAGAGCAGAGGGAAGATTAAACAAAGACCAACCTTGAGTAGATAGAGAAAATTAGAAATTGAGTTGCTTTTAATCTTACTGTTATATTTTTAATTTCCTTTAAAAAAGAGTTTACAGCCTAAAATGTTGACATGACACAGATTTTAGTATAAGAAGTAAAAATATCCTTTAGAATAGTATTTTAATTTTAGGTTAGAGAATAATATTTCAGAAACACTGACGAAAACTTTTCCTTATAATGGAAAGAAAAACACAAAGTTATTTGTTTCATTGAACATGACCAGGGAAGAAGAAATCCTGGGGTGACATCTCGCACTCTTTTTCAGGCAGAAAAATATGTATGTGGGACTGGGTTGGGGTGGGTGATGAAAGGAAAACGCATCACCTTCACTCTCGCCTTCGCTCTCCCTTCTCATTCTTTTTAAAGAGATGGCTCCTATTTTGCTGCTGTAAAGACTGCTAAAGCCTCAAGAATGGGATAAAATTGTTCTCTAACATCTGTATTTCTTTCATGAAGTATTCATGCCATTAAAACTCCATATCCAGAGTAGAGAAATCAGATTACCCTCGTATCATTTTCTTCTGGGAAAGTCTAGCAAGCACATTAGCATCAAATCCGGTTTCAGAAAAGACAGAGATAGAATCTCTCTCAAGCACTTTCCTTTCTCTGCCTCACAGCCACATAGTTCAAAGACATTAGCTTGAAGCATCTAATTTTAAACAGAACAATTTGTCACATTTTCATTACAATTTTATATGGTCAAGGCAGTATAAAAAAGTGTACATTTTGTAAGATGAAAACCAAGATTTTTAAGAACTTGGGGATAAGAATACAGCCTAAATAAGCTAGTTTCTTAACTTTATATAAGTTAAATAAATTGAACTTTTAAAGAATAAAGTTTGTTACATATAAATCACAAGGATGAGGTTTCAATAATAAAATGCAACAATCTGGATATATTTGGCTTTCTTAAATTTTAAGATTCAGGCCTCGTCTCCTGTGTTGGTTGGTATATGTAGAGGGCTATTTTTTTTTTTCCTTTATTCACTCTGCTCTTGAGATACCATGGTTAGTAAAGAACACTAAAATTTACTTTAGGAAGATGGAGATAATGATAAAATGTAAAGAATAGCTATAGGGCTGAGAAGAACAGAATGATCAGAGCCAAGAACCAGGCCAAATCTAGCAGTGGAGATGTGGAGGTATAAGCAGATCAGTGCATACCCTGGGGGCACCAGACAGACACTGCAGACTGGGAACAATCCAAAACAGCCAGCTAAGCAGGATGTGCAGAGAAAGACAAACATGGGAAAATGAATACAGAAGATGGCCAATGAAACTTGAGAAGATTGGGAAATTTTTGATGTGCTTCATTCAGCTGCAAACTTGTTTCATCAGTTCTGAACAACAAACCAGCCCCCTTGAGCAATAAGGGGAGGCCAGAAGCCAAACTGCTGTTTTACACATAAACCATCAATGGCTTTTTAGTAAGTGACTTGTTTCCAACACCAAACTCTGGAATATGTAATTGCTTCCTTTTTACTTCCTCTGGAATGAAAATCTAGAAAGGCTCTGCAGCTTGGAGAAGTATTAAGAAAATGTGTCTACAAACAAAAGAAAAACTATGAAGGACAGTTAAGAGATCCAGACATCTCACTATATTAAAAAATCAATACAAGATGGATCAAAGACCTAAAGACTACGAAGTTGCTAGAAGAAAACAGAGGAAACACTACAAGGCATTGGTGTAGGCGATGACTTCTTGCATAAGACATCCAAAGCACAGGCAACAAAAGCAAAACTAAACAAACTGGACAATATCAAACTCAGAAGCTTTTGCACACAAAAATGATCAATAGAGTGAACAGACACCGAACAGAATGAGAAAAATATCTGTAAACCATTTACCTGACAAAGGATTAATATCCCAAATATAACAGCAACTTAAAAAAAAACTCAATAACAAAAAAAAAAAATCCAGTTGAGAAATGGGCGAAGGACTTTACTATAGTTTTCAAAAGAAGAAATACAAATGGCCAACAAATATATGAAAAAATGCTCAGCATCATTGAAAGAAATATCATTATGTTCTTAGAATTGTATCTACAAAGCACATTGAATCTGTTAAAACTATTTAAAAATTAAAATTAAAAAAAAATTAAAAAGAGTTGCTACCCTAGGAAATAGGAAAAATAAATGAGAGAATTTAAGGCAGTAAGATGGCAGGATGAAGATTACCATCCTTAGGATTTCTCAAGGTTGGATATGCCCAACCCTTAGCTACTATAAAGCCTCAACTCTATCATTCTAGTCACAATCTGCCTTCATCCAGAAGGTTCCTAATTGGGCTTTTGCACTCCTCTGTGCCTGCATAAGCACTGGTCATTCCCCATTACACCTTCCCAGGCCTGCTCAACTTGCTTTGTGTCAACAGCTCCAGACTTTCTTAGAATTCCCTGACCATCTCCACCTGTGCCACTGCATGGTGCTTTAAATAAGTTAGATTTTATCACTATTACGAGGGTACTTCAAGAAGTTTGATATGTTATCCCTCTTAGTATTTTTTTGTTTGTTCTACTTAATACTTTTGGTTGAATACTGTAATCAATACACAAGTCTTCTTAAGTGCTGAAACTTAACTGAAAAGTGATCACTGTTAAATATAAGAGTGGGAATAAGAGAGGGAAGAGATGTGCAATTCGGGACATGCTCAAGCTGACTTACCTCAAACGGTAGAGTTAGAAATATACCAGGGGATTCCAATTCAATCCCATCAAGGTGGCATGTACCAATGCCATCTCACTAGTCCCACTGATCAATTTCTGTTCACAATTGATCGTAATGATAGGACTAAGAACCAAAGGGATCACATAAACAAGAATAGTCTGCAAATACTAGCTGATAGAATCAAAAAGGGAGAGAATGATCCAACATGGGAAGTGCGATACACAGCAGACCCATAGAATGGCACATGTCCTAAACAGCACTCTGGCCTCAGAATCAGCCCTTAAGGCATGCGGATCCGGCTGAAAAGCCCATGAGAGTATTTCAGGCATGGAAAGCCAAGACACTCTGGAAAAAAAAAATAAACCTAAATGAAAGATCTCCGCGAGTGAGATCCCAGTGGAAAGAATGGGTCATCAAAGAAGGAGGTACCTTTCTCTGAAGGGAGGAGAGAACTTCCACTTTGACCATGGCCTTGTCTATAAATTATCAGAGTCAGTGAACTCAGGGGGCTTCCATAGCCTTGGCAGCTCATGACAAGAGCCTAGGGTGATTACTGATGCCATAAGCAAGAGTGTCAATTTGTTAAGTCAACAACAGGAGTCACTGTGCACTTACTCCTCATGTAGGATCTTTGTCCTTAGTGTGCTGTACATTGAGATTTAATGCTATAACTAGTACTCAAACAGTATTTTTCACTTTATGTTTCTGTGCGGGAGCAAACTGTTGAAATCTTTACTTAATGTATGCTAAACTGATCCTCTGTGTATAAACAGAAATGAAAATGAATCTTGATGTGAATGGAAGGGGAGAGAGAGTAGGAAAGGGGAGGGTTGCGGGTGGGAGGGACGGAAGCCATTGTAATCCATATTCTGTACTTTGGAAATTTATATTCATTAAATAAAAGTTTTTTAAAAAAAGGAGTTCATGACAAATAAAATGAAAAATAAGTTTATTTTGATGCAAAGGTTTAGTTTTCTGCTGATATGCACTTTACATGTCTTTTTTTGAGCGACAGAGGTAGAGGTGGGAGGGGGTGTAGGGAAAGAGGGAGAGATGGAGAGGGAGGAAAGGGGAGAGGGAGAGAGGGAGAGAGAGAGGGAGAGAGAGAGGGAGAGAGAGGGGGAGAGAGAGGGGGAGGGGGAGAGAGAGAGGGAGAGAGGGACAGAGGGACAGAGGGAGAGAGAGAAACATTTGCTGGGTCACTGGGTCACTCTCCAAATGCTTGAAAAAGTTGGGGCTAGCCTGGGCTAAAGCTGGGCTTGGAACTCAATCCAGATCTCCCACTCATATAGGTTGTAGGGATGCAATTACTTGAGCTATTGTCAACTGCCTTCCAGGAAATGTTTTAACAAGAACAGAATTAGAAATAGAGTAAATACTTCAACCCAGCCACTCTGCTGTGGGATGCCATTGTACCAAACAGCACTTAACTGCTACACCAAATGTCTGCCCTTTTCATAACTTTTGAAGGCCCCTCCTATGCATTAATTTCAAAACGTTGCACCAAAATAAACTTATCTTTTAATTCTATTTTCCATACACTTTTGGAAGTACATTCCTGTTTGATCATATCCTTTACTTCAAAGTATTTGCTAGGCTTGTAATCACATGTTCCTATGTATTTATTTGTTAATGACTGTCTTCTTCCCTTAGAAGCCACAGTTATGAATTTAGTTACCATTAGAAACCCCAGACCTGTGCAGTGTCTGGTACAAAATGGAGCCAGATTATTGTTTGCTGAATAAATATATCAATGAATGACACCACATAATTTATTCTCATCAATCCCGAAACAATTGTGAATAGCGTTACAGCAGTTGGACCACATTTTATTGACATTACATTTTATCATGCTAAGTGCAGTAGCAGGAATTGTATCAGGTCAAGAACTCTGCTCACTAAATTATTGCTCCACTATACAGTTGCACAAATTGGATATACAGTAGCTCTAGATGGGATTTCCATTGACAGACACAAAATATTTCCTTTTTTAAACCAGTAGTTTTTATGGATATGCAAACTACTCAAGGTTGGGGGATGTTAGGTAAGAACAACTGCCTGGGGCCAGCACTGTGACATAGTGGGTAAAACCACCACCTGCAGTGCCTGTAACCCACTTGGGCACCAGTTCGAGTTCTAGTTGCTCTACTTCAATCCCACTCTGCTGTGGCCTAGGAAAGCAGTGGAAGATGGCCTGAGTCCTTGAGCCCCTGAACCCATGTGGGAGGCCCAGAAGAAGCTCCTGGCTCCTAGCTTCAGATCTGCGCAGCTCTGACCATTGCAGCCATCTGCGGAAGAGAACCAGCAGATGGAAGACCCCTCCCTCCCTCCCTCATCTCTTCCTGCCTCTGCCTCTGCCTCTCCGTAACTCTGCCTTTTAAATAAATAAATAAATAATTTTTTATAAAAATAAAAGAACTGCCTGATTTTGAAAATCACTGCTACATTTTAAAATGACATATATTTACCTAAATCATCATCAGTGATTTTAGCATATTTATAATGATTCATAAACATTTTATGATTTAAATGAATATTCACAAATCATACCCATCACAGCTAATAAACTAAAAATGTACATATTCTAAATATGTTTCTTGTGTGACCTAGTCTGTCTCAGATAAATATGAAAAAAAGGAATTTTGGGCAAAATCTTTCAGTGAGTGCTGTTTATTAATAAACTACTCAATAGGGATTTTATTTTTTTTAAAGACTTATTTATTTAAAAGGCAGAGTGACAGAGAGATAAGAAGAAGCAAAAAGAAAGAAAAAAGCTCTTCCATCCCCTGGTTCACTCTCCAAATGTTTACAACAGCCAAAGTTGAGCCAGTCTGAAACCAGGAATGAGGAACTCCATTTGGGTGTCCCATGTTAGTGGTAGGAACTCAAGGACTTGGGTCACTGCTTTTCCAGGTGCATTAGCAGGAAGCTGGACTGGAAGAGGAGTAGCCAGGACTTAAACCTGCACTCCGATATGGGATATTGGTGTCACAAGCAGCAACTATAACACCTGCCCTACAGAGATTTTATTGTTTTGAGAGCTCATATTTAGTTTTAACCTTTCTGATTCTTGAACAAGACTATTATACTGTAGTTTTTCCACTGGTCTTTTTGGTACAATTTTCTTATTCCATAATCTTTGTGTCTGTGGCCTATTTCAGTAGAGGATTATCATAGAATTCTTCATAAGAATTTAATGCTTTATGACTGCTTAAGTAGTAACCATTATCTTCTGTATGAGATGAATATCTGATGATGTTTCTGTTCAGTAAAACTTCTTCCTTGAAATAAAAAAAAAAGCTGAGGCAAAGTCCATCTGTACATATTGTAAAACAAATGATACTTAAAGGTTAGAAAACAGTTTATGTCCAATTTCCTTTCAATACATCACAAACATTAAGTTAAAAACTCAAATAGTGTGTCTAGTATGTTTTGAGCTCTGGAAGAATTTAAAATGTAATCGTGCATTTGCATTCCAATCTAATCAGGTAAAATATATTCATATTTTATAACAGTATCATATAGGAAATGTGTCAAAATTTGACTTGACAACTTTTAAGCATTTTTTTAAAAGAATAACATGAAGATAAAACATTCTTCCAATGAAATGTTATCTAGATCCTTGGACAATGAAAATCATGTATGTAACAAAACAGAATTTAGTTTCCTAGTTAGATATTTAATTATCATAGAAATATAATTTCCTTTTTAGATGACTTACATGAGTATATTTTTAGCTATTGCTTTATTAGTTCTTATTTACAAATGCAAAAGTTATAAGCAATGTGAGTGAAGAACTTGTAATGAAAACAAGCACAGTTGCATATCTGGTTAAATAAAAATATTCTACTATTGCAACATATATGTCTTTTTAAAAATACCTGCCATACTTTTTCATTTGTGTTTGTTATAAAGGGAGGAAAAGAAAGAGAGAGAGAGATCTATCCTATCTGCTGGTTCATCCGCCAAATGTCCAATATTTGCAACAGCCAGGGACTGAGCTAGGCACAGCCAGCTCAAGAATACAATCTGGGTCTCCCCACTGGATGACAGCCTCCCAAGTATTTGAACCAATACTTGCTGCCTTCCAGAGTACACATTGGGAGGAAGCTGGAATCAAGAATAGAGTCAGGACTCAAATATCCAGGAACTTGGATACATGATGTAGGCACCCTAAGTGACATCTTAACCACTAAGTTCAGTGTGCAGTTCACATACATTTTAAAGTAGAATATTATATTCATTTTAGGAACATTAAAATTCTAGTTTACATTTAAGGAGAACCTACTCCTAGAAACTCTATGTGATTAATACATGCGATGTTAATAATATATACCTTTTTTATTGCTGCAAAAATGGTCTGAATATATAAGATGGTATGTTAATGTTCTATTACTTGGAATTTATTAAGCAAGATTTGGGACACAGAGAATGATTTTTATGATGTCATTTAGTCAAATTGTACTTAATTGTGTATTGGATGGAAATTAAGGTAATAACTGGCTGCTTGCTGCTCAAACTCATATTTTTAAGGCACAAATACTACAAGGATAGCCAGTGCATAGCTATACTTTTATGTGCATACCTAAATTTTGATATGCAGTATTCTCCCTACAGATGAACTGCTCTCACTGATACTTCATCAATAGACTCAACAGTGTTATAGTTGTTGGGAATCAAATGCTTTGTCAAATATAGGCCAAACCATGAGCCACATATGTGGATACAGTGCTGAACAAGACCTGGCCTGTCTCTTCAGGGAACTCATGATTTTTGAATGCTGACAGACAGAGAGACAACTCAGGAACAAGCATTTGGCACAACAGTTAAGATGCCACTTGGGACATCTGCATCTCATATCAGATTGTCTGGGTTCAAATCTTTGCCTCTCTATGAGTCCAACTTCCTGCAAATGCACACACATGCAGGCAGCTGATGATGGCTGAAGCTATTGGGTCCCTGCCACATATGTGGCAGACTCAAACTGAATTCCTGGATCCTGGCTTCAGCCTGGCTCAACCTGGCTGTTGTAGGCATTTGAAGAGTGAATCAGAAGGTGGAAGCTTCTCTTTGTCATCTCTGTCACTCTGCCTTTCAAATATAGAAAATTTTGAGAGACAGACAGACAAGTAGGACATACAGAAGATTTCCAGAAACCAAGAACACACAGGGTGTTGCAAAAGCCTTCTGAGGTAGGAAGTAGAGCAGGCACACAGGGACAGCTCAGAGAAGAGTCCCTAAACTGTGCCCGCAAACAAAAGCCAAGGGTAGGGAGTGAGATGCAGAATGAAAGGTGGCAGGTGACAGATGGTGGTTCTAAGAGATGTTACTTTCCCCCAAAAGGGGCATTTAAAAATGTGTTTGGACAGAGACCAGAGAGGCTCAATAGCCTGAGATGCAGGGGACAATTCAAATGCTTAATCAACTTCCATCAAAATACATCAGCACTCTGGCTTGGTGACTATGCAGGGCAACACTCTGTGCTGGAGGAGGCAAGAGCTGAGAAGGTACCTTGAAGTCAGCCATACTGAGCTTTCCACACCAGACTTCCTCCTGAAGGCAAAAGCCAGTCACTAAAAAGTGTTAAGCAGAGAATGGTATAATCAGGTCTGTGTTTTAGAAAATGGACTGATGTAGAAGCAAGAATGGAGGCAGAGACCAAGCAGAGGCTCATGAAATCTAGCCAGGCTCCAACCAAGGTACAAGCCATGGTGATGAAGTAAAAGAGACAAGTTTACTAAGAAGACAGAAACAAATGAATTCAGAAGGAGGCGGCGGGGGTGGGGGTGGGGGTTGGGGGGGGGGCAGATGTTATAAATACCCATGTTTCTGGCCAGGACATCTCTGTAGACAGAAATACCACATACTAAATGGCTAATAGAAGGGGAGGAGCATTTAATGGTGAAAAATAAGTGTTTCTACTTAGTGTGGAAAATGGAGTAAGGTATTAAAGTGAAAGATATCTGGAATAAAGAAAGATATGCTGTCCACTATTAATCAGATAACTAAAAATAGATTCTATTGATTGCAGAAATTCAGCATCAACTTGTGAACATGAAGTTATTTTTTGTATTTTTTGTTACTGGTATTGGACTTTTCAGAATAGAGAGTACTATCAACAATATGAATTGCTTATACATTACAGTAACAGGAAAAATTGCCATTTGTCTCCTATCTAATGGAAGAGTGATTACATTTTACTGTTAAATTCTTGCTTACCCATGCCACATAGACAAATATTCCCAGAACAGATTAATTATGAGCCTTGTAATGTACCCTATTTTACTTAAATGGTACTATAAAACGTAGCCATTTGATCACTTTATGCGAATGTACTCTCTGATTATTACATCTACCGACTGGTTTTAAGGAAGGCAGGGTGATAAAATGGATGGACACTTTTTGTCCAGGATACCAGAAGCTATGGGATGGAAAAAAAAAAAACAAAGCAAAACAACACAGGCAGCCGCTGAGTAAAGGAATTAGCCTCTGTGTGGACAGAAAGAGCAACCCCATGGAGCCAAAGCAACAAAGGCAAGCTCAGCTTGGCATAAACAAGTTTCCTCTTTCTAAAGATCCCACTGACAGCAGGAAAACACCAAAGGTCACTAGCTAGGTTGGGGACCTTCTCTGAAAAACTGAGCCATGAAACATTCACAGACATGCACAAGAAAGTACTAATGATGAAATTTTAATGCAATCACCAATCTGTCTGATTATGGGGGGCAGGGCAAGTCCATCTGTTAGTAATTCTCATCACAAAAGTGACTAATCACATTATGTCCACAAACTTGCTCTGAGCACTCTAGAAATACTGTTACTTCTGCAATTTTAATGAGTTTGCAGCAGTGGAGATAAAGATCCTTTCTCTAGGCTATTTATAATTTTTAGCCTCACTACTAGTAGGGTATCCAAGTGCTTAACAAGGAGTTCTACTAAATAGTTAATTCTATCAAATCCTTGCTATCACATGAATTTGTTCAGAGCTGAACTCAGAATTTACTTCTATTTTGTTTCTATTTACCTAATGCTTCATTTGTGAAACAATGAGTGAGCCTCTCTCCTAGAAGCTGGCTCAGCAGCTTTCACCTAGAATCCAGTATTTGCAGAGGGAGAGAACTTGAGAATGGTGAAACCACAAACTCTGCCCCCAAGTGAAATGAATGGTTGGATGCAGATCTCAGAGGAAAGCCACAGGTAAAGTTGTTTCATGTTGATGTTGAAATTCACCTGTAGCTGAACACAGTTTAGAAGTGTGGAAGATTATATGTTGAGCTTTTACATCCTTAAGAGTACATTTGTAGTTACTCAATATTGCTCATACAAGGCACAAAAATAAGAAAAATGTAGAAGACTTCATCTCTACCATTTTGACAGAACTATACAAAATTTGTGATTTTTCACATGCAAATATTAAGAATCTTGAAGATTTGTATGAGAATTTGCCAAATTAGATATAATCCAAATGTTGCCATCTGCCAGCAAAGCTATCTTATGTCAAAAAGAGGACAATTAAACATCAGAACACAGTAAGAATTTCAGATTTCCTCCAGGTAAAATTTTGCTATTTTATATGCCAAAAGATTTTAAAACTTTGCCAAACAAATCCATCTTGCATTTTACGTAACAAGAAATCTGAGCCAGGAAAGCAAAAGTGCTACTTATCTAAGAATTGATGAATTTTCACTGTTTGCTTTTGCCACACTTAACTGCCACTGTGCTTCCTTCAGTGCTCTTGTCAGTGGAGTTCTAAGAGTAAAAGGAAGATAGGCTTATCTTCCTTTCTCAAAAAAAATCCATTCTAAAAATCTTGTGCCAATTTTTTGTAGCAGTATTTATAGAATCTATAGTTTGAACTTGGAAGAAATGGAAGAACAAAAATAAAATCTCTGAAGTTTACTTTGACTTATTTTTTTCTTTTAAACAAAATAAAACTCAAGGAAAAATAACTGTTAAATCTTCTAGGTAACAAGGCTACTAAAAAAAAATTCTGTGAATTCACAGAAATTCTTCGAATTTCACAGATGGGAGTGTAGAATCTGAATCAAAATGGAGTGAGTGTAGCTAAAAGCTAATTGCAGATCTCTTGCTTTTGTATATATTAGCTTTGCTTGCTAAAGGCTAAGGGTGTATCTTGTGAAACTATGTGGGCCCAAATTTCCAGGAACTAGGTTGACCGAAATGTGTCCTTCATTGTTATCTTACAACCATATCTTGGATCTGTTATTGGGTTTGTTATTAACTGTTATCTTACAACCATGTTCTGGTTTTCCTCTTTATTGTTCACTGCATACCAGGGGTCCGGTTCGAAATTGTGAGCCATAGTGGACAGAATATTATAAAAAGCTGTGTAACCTGTTGTTGGGGGCCGCACTCTGGTAAGGAGTGTTGGTCCGATCTGTGGCCGGTCCCGATCAGTTACCTTACCTCTCATTTGTCTCTCATTTGCTTCTCATTTTCAATAAAATTTGTATGTGACTGTCCCTGGTTTTTGTAATACTATATTTTAGCTGATGAGAGGATGCAACAGGGAGAACCTAACATGAACAGCACTTCTGTGCAAGTTATTGTTGATACTTAGAAAACTTATTTTAAGGGGCTGGCATTGTGGCCTAGTGAGTAAAACCACCTGATGTTACTAAAGCATCCCATATGAGTACCGGTTTGTGTCCCAGTTGCTCCACGTCTGATCTAGTTCCTTGTTAATGTACTTGGGAAAGCAGTAACAGGTATCCCAAGTACTTGGGCCTTGCACCCACATGGGAGACCCAAACGAAGCTCATGCCTCCTTGCTTTGGCCTGAGTCAGCCCTGGCCATTACAGACTCTCTCTCTCTCCCTCTCTCCCTCTCTCCCTCTCTCCCTCTCTCTCTCTCCCTCTCTCTCTCTCTCCTTTTCTTTCTGTCACTCCGGTGTTCAAATAAATACATGTTTTAAAAAGAAAACTTAAGTCCCTATTCTAAATTTAAAGACTTAGAAAGTATGGTTTAAAATTGTATTAATTGAAAAATAACCAATTTCCCACTAACAACCAAAGTAATAGTGAAAAAAGTCTTATAAATAAAAATATGAGGAATGAAATGACTACCACTACTATGGGTATATTTATAAAAATGTCTCCAAAAGAGAAAAAGTCATGTAGGTTGTTTGAGCTAAAAGTAATTTTTTTTTATTTGACAGATAGACAGTGAGAGAGAGACAGAGAGAAAGGTCTTCCTTCCGGTGGTTCACCCCCCTAAGTGGCCGCTATGGCTAGTGCTGCGCCAATCCGAAGCCAGGAGCCAGGTGCTTTTCCTGGTCTCCCACGCGGGTGCAGGCGCCCAAGCACCTACACCATCCTCCACTGCCCTCCCGGGCCACAGCAGAGAGCTGGCCTGGAAGAGGAGCAGCCGGGACTAGAACCCGGTGCCCATATGGGATGCTGGCACCGCAGGAGGAAGATTAACCAAGTGAGCCATGGCGCTGGCCTAAAAGTATCTTTTAAAACAAAATAACTGGTGGGTGTCCGCGAGCTGAGCTGTTGGCTGCCGCCGCCATGGTTCTTCCACTCAACTGCATGGTTGCTGTGTCCCAGAACATGGGCATTGGCAAGAACAGGGACCTGCCGTGGCCCCCGCTCAGGAATGAATTCAGATATTTCCAGAGAATGACCACAATGTCGTCAGTGGAAGGTAAACAGAACCTGGTGGTTATGGGGAGGAAGACCTGGTTCTCCATTCCAGAGAAGAATCGGCCTTTAAAGGACAGAATCAACATAGTTCTCAGTAGAGAATTCAAGGAACCGCCACAAGGAGCGCATTTCCTTACTAAGAGTCTGGCTGATGCCTTAAAACTTACTGAGGAACCAGAATTGGCAGTTAAAGTGGACATGGTTTGGATAGTGGGAGGCAGCTCTGTGTATAAGGAAGCCATCAATCAGCCAGGCCATATCAGACTGTTTGTGACAAGGATCATGCAAGAATTTGAAAGTGACACGTTTTTTCCAGAAATCGATTTGGAGAAATACAAACTGCTCCCAGAGTACCTGGGCGTCCTTTCCAATGTCCAAGAGGAGAAAGGCATCAAGTACAAATTTGAAGTTTATGAAAAGAACGATTAATACGAAGGCGTTTCCTGGCTTATCTCCAGTCCTACCCCCTCCTCTGGAAAGTTATGGATTTGGATTTGGATGTCGGAAAATAGACTGTTGTTGTTGACTTTAGGCCCGGGGAGCATTACTTCTAAATCGTGTGTCTTCATCCCCCACTTAGGGGACTGGGCCATTCCTTGCCCTGCCTGCCTCAGCGCCTCCCCCACAGCACCTCCTAGGGCGAGCGACTGCAAGACAGCCCAGAGTGAGAGTCTCCCGGGAGCCTAGTTGACACCAGGGATCACAGACGTGGCACCCAGACAGATTGGTCCAGTGGGCAGAAACGCTTTATAAAGAGAACTGCAGCTGAGATTTTACCAGAAAAGCAGATCAGAATAGGAGCTGTGAGTTAGTCTGCATCTTGTCCGTCGGAGCAGAGTTCTGCTCTCTCAGGGAGTCAGTAACTGAGAACCCTGTGGGTCCCGCGGGCGTGACAAGGAAGCCACCTCGCCTTTTTGCTGGGTAAGAGAAGGAAAGGGCTGAGGCCTTCAGGATGGCCGTTTCTGATCTTTGGGGAGACCCAGGGATATAACCAGAACAGGAGAACAGGCTGCTCTCTCTAAGAAAGAGTAACCCAGTAACAAGCCTAGGAGCCAACATTAAGAATGCAGTGAGAATGGCTGTTCCAGAAACCAAAACTAGTAAGTTAGGAAACCACACTTCCCGAACCTGAAAAGTGAAAATTAAAACATTTTACCTATCACATTAGCAAAACTGTAGGTTATTAGGTAAAGAAATCTTGTTTTCTGTGGCCAGTGTTCAGTGCAGTGGGGGAAGCCACTACTTGGCATTCCAGATTCGAGTGCCAGCTCGAGTCCTGCTGCTCCACTTCCAATCCAGCTCCCTGCTGATGTGCCTGGGAAGGCAGCAGAGGATGGCCCAAGGCTTGAGACCCTGCCACCCACGCGGGAGACCCGGATGGAGTTCCTGGATCTTGGCTTCAGCCATGTGGGGAGTGAACCAGTACATGGGACATCTCTTGCTCTCTCTGTCTGCCTCTCCCTCTGTCTCTGTTGCGCTACCTTTCAAATAAATAAATTTATAATTTTTAAAAGAAAAAAAAAACAAAATAACTTGAAGCATATAAATATTCCTATAAAGCAATTATATAATGCATACACCCAAATCATTATCCAAGTGAAGAAAACAGTGAAAGTTTATCTTTTTTGATATAAGAATTACTCTGCTTCAGTGTAAAGATTGGAGACATACAGTGTTCATTTAAAATAAATTTCACTTACAGACAAATGTCAATCTTTATCTTATTATAACCACTGCAACTTTATTTCAAAAAAAATTACCTGACAAAAACTCCCTATATTCGTTTATACATAAACATACACAAAAATGGATATTAAATAAATAAACAACTTTCTGTGAGGCTACATTTAGGTCACTATACTAATTTAAAGAACTGAACAAATTACAACACAGTAGTGATAATGAACTATATTTAAGAAAGTAAGTGCTATAAAAGAATAAAGCATTCTGAGAACAGCCTTGGTATAAAACCTTCACCAAGTTCTGCTGGTCTTGAAACATTAACCAGAGCTCCTGGGCAGACAAGGGGGATCATCATGTGTGCACACACAGAAATACTAGGATGCAGGGCATTTTTGGTTCACACTCTGCTTGGATCCCCAAGCTACCAAAGCCATTTTGAGTATTTTGATTTACAGAAACAATTTTCCCTGTTCTGTTTCCCTGTTCTGCCTGTGGCGGTTCTAAGATTCTCAGATTCTCCTTTATCTGAAAGAATCCCAATAATAAGAGGCTGGATTTGATTTAGGATTATCCTTTCTTCTGTTGATCCACAAGTCCCCAGTGGCAGTCCCCAGCTGCATCTCAGCTTCCCAGCTGGAGAGTAACAGTTGAGTGCCCTTCACGTAATGTACTAGCACGGTGCCAACGTGGAAGACACGGCTGCCACATTACCCTCAGCGACTGCAGGATGCTCTGCTACACAGGGCTATGGAGCCTTTGACAGCTGTATTCTACCAGAGCAGATATTAATCTTCAATGACATCAACTGAGAAACAAAACCAATGTTGACAGTGAATATATGACAGCCAAAGAATGTGTTCCCTTCATAACTGACACCAAGACATTATTCATGTTGAAAACTACCTCCTTTTGATTGAAACCAACTCTCAAATCTTTGTACGATAACACAAACACCCATGCCAAGATTCTCAGGCAAGATTTTAGGAGATGGAAGCATATTTCATTTCGTAAAACAATGCTGTCTGATGTTGTCAAGTGCACTCAATCCTTCATTAAGAGTGGAAGTTCTCCGGACTTAGAAATAGGATGCTAAGGGAAATGGTTTAAAGATGAAGAAAAATGAACACATGAGTATGGAAATTCAAAAGTAACACACAAAGCAAAGGCCCAAAGTGAGAATAGTGACTACGTGAGGAATCATAAAATAAGAGTGAGTGTTCCTACACACACTATCTAAATTAATTTACAAAAGAATCCTTGAAATGAGTAGTGCTATATCCATTTTACCAATGAGCTAGCAGACCAAAAGGGGTTTCAGTAACTAGTCATAATAACAAAACTAATCTGTGGCAAAACTAGGATTTAAATTCTTGTATGTCTTAGTCTTTCCCTAAAAATCATGCTGCCCTGGTAAATACCCACAAAAATCACCCCAAAACTTAACATTTTCACATCTTGAGTTCTTGAAAAATTCTACTGCTGTGTGATCGCACTTAAATGTGGAATGTAAAAAAAGCTGAACTCACAGAAACAAAGAGGGGAACAGTGCTCCAGAGCTGGGGGATGAGAAAATGGGGAGAGCTTTCAGCTTTGGGTGCAGACTTTCAGTCATGGGATGAAAATGCTCTTGGGAATCTAATGTACATATGGTGATGGATGAATTATTAGTATCATTACGGAATGCACATGTGCACAAAATAACATATGCCTTGAATGTATATAATCTTTGTCAAATAAGTAATCCAAAATTTAAAAAATCCAACTTCCTTAGCTTTCATCCAATGTATATAAATAGCATGAGTTCTGGCCATTTTTCGAAGCCTGAACTCATTTACCAACTCATACCAAATGCTACGCAGAGGGTTCTTAAAATGTCTTTCCTACTAATGGCGATTACCAGTTTTCTTCATTCCTTGACTGTTCTGAAGATACTAGCAATCTTTCACCTTTGCTACCCTACTGTTTCCTCACAGCAATACTCTTAAGTCAGGGGTGGGGGACATCCAGCCTATGGACCGCATAAAGCCCCCAAAATCATTTGGTCTGTTCCTGCCAAGTCAACTACAAGCAGGATTCAAAATTCAATAAATCTAGAGCAGGCTAATTTTTAAGTTAATGATTTTGTATGGTCCTCAAATGAAGCTATAAATATCCAACACCCCTGCTCTAAGTAGTTATTGTGCTTGTGTCTCAAGAGAAGATTGGTGCTTGGTTGTCTGCTTAGGAACTGCTGAGTTCTGGATAAGGATCTGCACCAGCATCGGTGGATATGGGTTCCAGGCACATCACCTGGACTGCTGGACTGAGCTCCAGATGTAAGGGTACCAGCAGCCGAAGAATAAACGCATTTCCTCCGACTTAATAAGTGACGTAGTCAGATGTGAAGCATTAACAACTATAGAGTCTTCTGATCTCAAGACTTAGTCCTTTCCCTGGTACTCAACAGTTTGAAGGTAGCTGTCTTCAGACTTGTTCTTAAGCATTTTCTACAATAATATGGAAAAAATTATATACCCTCTCCACAAGGTTTTAATTGGGAAACTAGAAATTTTAAATATTAATTTAAAGTGCTTCAAAGGATATAATTTCTGATTCTTTCAAAACTCTGATATTAAACATAAACCTGTGATGCAATTCTTCAACAGGATGAACAGCATCTAGCTATTTTAGCAATATGATATAAATACTAGTCATTAAAAAAAAACTCTTTAATAGAAATTTGCAATATACTTTATGCTCTGAACTCTTACTTTGCTTTGACTTCTGCCTAACAAATGTAGAATTTTGGGGGCCACTGCTGTGGCATAGCAAGTTAAGCAACTACCTAGTGCCAGCATCCCATATGGGTGATGGTTCAAGTCCCAGACACTCCGCTTCTGATCTAGCTCCCTACTAATGCACCAGGGAAAAACAGTGGGAGATGGCCCAAATCCTTGGGCTCCTGTTCCCATGTGAAAGACTCAGAAGAAGCACCTGGTTCCTGGCTTCGGTCTGGCCCAGCATTGGCTGTGCGGCCTTTGGGGACTGAACCAGCAGATGGAAGGCTTCTCTCTCTCTGCCTCTGTGTCTCCCTTTTCCTCTCTGTAGCTCTGCCTTTCAAATAAATACACTTTAAAAAAAGAAATGCAGAATTTTATCCTACTCTACTCTATTTTAATGGTTGAATTTTTTATTGATGATCCTATCATAATTATCTATATGAAGTTTATATATAATCATAATATGAACATTTTTATTTCATTTAAAAATTATTAGATATTGAAAGTTTCTGTGATGGTACTTTTTTTTTAAAAAAAAGGATTTATTTATTTATAAGAAAGGCAGAGTTGCAGAGAGAGAGAGAAAGAGAGAGAGAAATCTTTCATCCTCTGGTTCACTCCCAAATGGCTGCAATGGCTGGAACTAGGTCAATCTGAAGCAGGAGCCAAGAGCTTTTTCTGTGCCTCCCACATGCTAGGACTTGGGCCATCTTCTGCTGCTTTCCGAAGTGCATGATCAAGGAGCTGGATCGAAAGTAGAGCAGCTGGGACATGAACCAGTTCCAATACGGAACAGTGCTGGCCCTTTATTTTTCTTTCGGATGACCCTAAGGACCTAGTCCTGAAATTTCCTCAATTGAGCTTTTATTTTGTTACACTGTAATAAGTTGCCCTAAAGCATCATCTGTTCTTCAGTGATGACTTGGTCCCAAAAGGCTTGATATATAAACCAACTGTAACCTGACCTAAGAGTAAACCCTCTTAATCAAGGAACTGAGTCTTAGCCAATCATAACAGGTAAACTTCCAGCCAATCAGAGGCTGAAGGCTACCAAATTATGCCAAAATAAACACCAGACTGCACTAACCAGATAATCTGAGGTTCATTTCCTGCCTTTCTGGTTGTAAAAGTAGCTCATCACATGGTAAGATGGAACATTCAGAAACACCACTGGTCAGGAATGCTGTCTAGTTCTAGAACCTTTTCTTGCTCAAGTTAACTTTGTTAACTGAATAGGTCTCAGTTTTTATTTTAGTGCTCAGAATTACCAGCAGTACTCAAGTTATGCAAATATCACAAATTTGAATAAATAAGTTTATTAAATATGTATCTCAGAGAAACATAGTATTTTTGCAATTAATCATGTATCCACAGGTGATTAATACTTAATTCAAGATTGAGATAGAGTTCAGCAACATTTTAATCCAAGATTTTGTTTTTCTGTTGTAAACTCTAAGAAAATAAATAGATGGTCACATTATTAGAGCAATGTCCAGCAATCTGTTTCCTTCCTGTTTAAATGTCCCCAAACCATACAAAGATTAATAAGAAAATATATTTTTCAATTATTTAGCAAGTGCATACTTGAATACATTCTTCATCAACTTTGTGGAAAGCAAAGTAGCAAAAGCCACCTAATTTGCAAAAGGATTTATTACATCATCAATCAATCACTTTCTCTAAACTAACAGTAATATTGCTTGTTTAAACGATGTCCTGAAGGATTTTCTACTCTGTGTAAGAACCTCCACAGTAAGGCTGAAATTGGGTAAAAGATAAACTTTTCTTTGGTAAAGTTTGTGAAGGGCAAATGTGAAAGGGAGGCTGAGAAACACAATTTGCTTACAGATCTTCTAGAGAGAAAACCTGTAGAAGAAAGAGTACTTACAGAACTAGAAGATGCATATGTCAATTCCATTAAAACTATACTTGGGGGACTGTGCTGTGGCACAGCTGGTGAAGCTGGCACCTGCAGTGCCGGCATCCAATATGGGTTTTAGTTCAAGTCCTGGCTGCTCCACTTCCGATCCAGCCCTTTGCTAAGGCCTGGGGAAGTAGTGAAGAAGGCCCAAATCCCTGGGCCCCTGCAGCTGTATGGGAGACCTGGAAGTTCCTGGCTCCTGGCTTTGGATCAGCGCAGCTCTGGCCATTGCAGGCATCTGGGGAGTGAACCAGTGGACAGAAAATCTCTCTTTCTCTGCCTCTGCCTCTCTGTAGCTCTGCCTTTGAAATAAATGAAATAAATCTTAAAAGAAAAAAAAAAAACAATACTTGTACCTATGTGTTCTTTGCGAAGTTCTTTTGTTTTTCTCCAGGTTGTCTCACACCTTAGTTTGTAAAAATGGTCTCAGTCAGGGTTACAAGCATCTTGACTGACCATGGATCAGGAGCACATACAAGAAAAAGAACAGGCCCTTTGAAGTGAACATACATTCTATAGTCTCCATAGAAAAACAGAAGCTTGAGGTAAGAGAATGAAGGTCGAACTTCCTGATAATCTAAGAGGTGTTGGCCCAAGTGTCACACCCTGAGACCTACTGGGAGACAGACAACACTTTAATTAGATCTATTGTGAGTGGTGCTAGAGAGGACCCAGTAGGCATGATAGACAGTAATTGCGGGCATTTGCTAAGAAAATGAAATTAAAACAGGAAGGGGACCCATGGCCTATACGACTAGACCAGTAGCTCAGGAAAATAAGAGAGAAGGCAGCCCAGGATGCAACATTCTGTGAATGAATGATGTGATGTCAAGCTGGGGCATTGGGGACTTTCTAAAAGAAAATTATATGTGGACACCTGCCACACAGAAGGAATGCGCTACCAGAGAGCGCCATGAAGAGCACATACATACACAGATGTCTCATCCCTTGCCTTCCTCCCCTCCTGGCCACAACCCCAAAGTGGATGAAGGGTCAGAATTGTATTTCAGTGAGATAAGACTCAGCTTGTAACTCCTGCATCCCATATATGGTGGTATATGGTGCCAGTTTGAGTTCCACCTCCTCTGCTTCCATTCCATCTCCCTGTTCACACACCTGGGAATGCAACAGACAATGGCTCAAGTACTTGTGGCTTTGGACTGGCCAAGCCTTGGTTGTTGTGGCCACTTAGGGAGTGAACCAGTGGATGAAAGCACACACACTTTTTCTATCTCTGTAACTGTCTTTCAAATATAATGTCTGTTTTAAAAAAGTAGATGAGTACGTTAAACAAGAAGAGTGCAAACAATAGATAATGGCAACCTTGTCCTCCGATAAAGTAGAAGGGAAGAAAAACATTTGGAAATATTTAAGTTCTTATTTAAGCTGATCTGAAGGTTTTAATACCTGAACCTGGTATTTAATACGTGAAAGTGACTAGAAAAGGTATGGCATCTGGCAAGGTGTCTTCAAGGGGCTCGAAAGCAAGATATTAAAGAGTTGGATAGTAGGGGGATAAATACTGTTTGCTATTAATGCTCTGTCAAACTTATCCCATTCAAAATTGGTTGCATAGGGGCTGGCACTGTGGCATAGCAGGTTGAGCTGCTGTCTGTGGTGCCAGCATCCCATATGGAGCTGCTCCACTTCTGATCCAGCTCCCTGCTGATTATCTGGGAAAGCAGAGAAAGATGGCCAAGTTCATGGGCCCTTCCACCCACGTGGGAGACCCAGAATAAGCTATTGACTCCTGGCTTCGGCCTGGCTTAGGCCAAGCAGTTGTGGCCATTTGGGAAGTGAACAGGTGGATAGAAGACCTGTCTCTGTCTCTTCTCTCTCCCACTGTAATTCTGACTTTCAAATAAATAAATGAATCTTTTAAAAAATTGCTTACATGAATAAAATTTTACAATAAGAGCCACCATAAATGTTGCTGTGAAAAAGTGTCACACAATATAAGGGAAAGTTATTTACAAACTAAATCTACCACAGAAATACTAAGAATAAAATTATATAAACTTTCTTCCAAATACTCTCATTTCTGGTTCTCACCAAAGCTCATGAATATTCTTTAGTCAGCATGTGGAATCTTAAACTATCATGTGTTTCCATTAATTGAGACACATTTAATTATATATTCCCAGTGAATGTAATCTCTGTTATCTGGCCAATGTTTGTTCCTTTAGGCTTCAATGTATTCTATACCAGCAGTATCAGTTTTAGAGAAATGCTACTTCTAGTGAATTTATATAAAAAGAAGTGATCTATGACTATCTTGAAGTTTACAGCATATTGGTGAAGTTGACATCTTTTCATTTCATTGCTGTTCATGGTCCTTGCCTGCATTCCTGTTGAACTATGGTCTTTTTGCTTTTTGTTTGTTGAGCTCATTATTTAGTGGAGCATCCAGCCTTCAACTACAATGTAAAATGAAATATGTTATCTCAGAAATCAAAAAAGATGGAAATGATAACAAATGAATTTTTTGTGCAGTTTGAGTATTTTTCCTTTGGTTCATTAAAAATAATAAAAAAACTTTTAAAAGATTTTATTTATTTATTTGAAAGGCAGAGGTAGAGAGAGAGAGGGAGAGACAGAGAGAGAGGGAAGTTTTCCATCTGCTGGTTTACTCCTCAAATGTTTGCAACAGCCAGGGCTTGGCCAGCCAAAGGCCAGGAGCTTGGAACTCCATCCAAGTCTCCCATATAGGTGAATGGGACCCAAGTTCTTGGGCCATCTTCCACTGCTTTCCCAGACATGTAAGCCGGGAGCCAGATCAGAAGTTGAGCAACTGGGACTTGAACTGAATGCTCATAAGGGATGCTGGTGTCACAAGTGGCAGCTTAACCTGCTGTGTAACAACACCAGCCATTCAATCACAAATTTTTATGTGTCATCTATCTCTACCCTGTAAAGTTAGCTGACTTAAGAATTGTACTTCAAAAATATTTCTCTTGGGCATGGTGGTTAACTTGCTTCTTGGGATGTCCACATTTAATATTGTAGTGGCCGGTTCTCTCTCAATTCTCTCTCTTGCTGTCCCTCTGATACACCTTCCTGCCTGTGCACACCTAGGAAGAAGCAGATGATGGCTCATGTTCTTGAGTCTCTGCCATGGATGTAGAAGATCTGGATTGAGTTCTGGGGTCCTGGCTTCAGCCTGATGAGGCCTGGCTGTTGTGAGTTTTGAGTGAACCAGCTAATGGAAGATCTCTGTCACTCTGCCTTCCTGCCTTCCAAATAAAATGAAAATACACCAAAAAATTTAGAAAATAATTTTATTACTAAATTAAAATGACAACAAATATGCTTTTAAAAAGCACATTCAGTGCTTTTTGGTTTATCTGAGGTCTGGATTTAATGTCTCTCAAACACTTGTCCCAGTATCTGGTCGTTTTGATAAATTTTCCACTTGTGGCTGCAATATTCTTTCCATAGTTTGCCAAATATCTATAATTATGCCCAAAAATTATGGTTAAGAAACAGGTACTGGAAACTGTATATCTCATCATTTTCATGAGGCAGAAGAATGTTCTGTTGTAATATCTATAAATACATTTCTCTAATGATGCAACCCATCTTTCTGTCCCATTGCTTCCTGTCTTGGTATTTTATTACTTTCAAGAGGATGGGGAACATAGACCAACTAACTCGCAAATATATATATATATATATATATATATATATATATTTTTTTTTTTTGACAGGCAGAGTGGACAGTGACAGAGAGAGACAGAGAGAAAGGTCTTCCTTTTGCCGTTGGTTCACCCTCCAATGGCCGCCGTGGCCGGCACGTTGCGGCCGGCGGCACCACGCTGATCCGAAGGCAGGAGCCAGGTGCTTCTCCTGGTCTCCCATGGGGTGCAGGGCCCAAGCACTTGGGCCATCCTCCACTGCATTCCCTGGCCACAGCAGAGAGCTGGCCTGGAAGAGGGACAACCGGGACAGAATCCGGCGCCCCGACCGGGACTAGAACCCGGTGTGCCGGCGCCGCAAGGCGGAGGATTAGCCTAGTGAGCCTTGGTGCCAGCCCGCAAATATATTTTAATAAAACAGCACTAAGCAATGAAGGAGAAATACAAACAGCATTGCTAGCTTTTTTTTTTAAACAAGCAAATGCAACCAATATTTAATTCAGTTTTGATTATCGGCAGACTTTTTTTTTTTTTTTACTCCAGTATTGTATCACACACAACAATCTGTTAAGAGGTTAGATCTCATACTATATCTACTATACATTCTTTTCTATTTGTATTTAGAATTTCCTTGTTTTGACTTCCCCTATGCTAAGGTCTATCTTGACACTCTGTAAAGGAGTTATCAGCTCCCGTTTGTTTAGGCGTTCAGGGGATGCGCTTTACCACACAGGGCAAACTAGGAAAGGTGGGACTATCAGAAGACCACAGCAGATCTCATCTACCCCAAGCCAGTCGTTACATATATTTTTAAATTATTTAAATTCCACATTTTTATGGGCTGCACTGTAGCATTTCAATACATGCATACAATGTGTACTGATCAAAATGGTAGTCAACCTTTCCACTGCTGGGATGCAACTGTATGATCAGAGGCCTGGAACCTCCTCCTATATTTACTACCCCGCCCATTTCTTTCTTGGTGGAATCATGTAAGGTATGGGCTAAAACTGAAATAAATGCAATGTCTTGAAGTGGGAAAATGCTGCAAATTGTAGCAATAATGCTTCTACAGCACATTCACAGGGAATAAATCTTTTGCTGGGTTGTTGATAGACCATGAAACAGTGACTTGAAAATTCATAAACAATTTTTGTTTCATAACTGAAAAACACAGCTTATCCCCATTCCCCTCCCTGTATAAAACATTAAAAACAAAACTCCAACAAATGAGACCGCCCCACCCATCTATCAACACCATTTTTACCAGTCCCCAGGTCCCATGCTCTAAGTTACATACAAATCTCACATGCTGTCCCCTAATTGTTGGCAGGAACTCTGAACTAGAGGAATGAAATAGGAAATAGAAATCTTGATTAAGTTTATTGGAAACAGAGACTAAATAAGGCACTTTAATTAGCATGCGACAGAAGGATGAATTGATCTCCAGCAAAGAGCAAACTGTTGAGGCAATAAAATTTAGCAAACTTGTCTCAGGCACAATTCACTGTGATGATGGAGGTGAATCTCTCTCCTGTTGCTCAGGATGAGTTCTGGCTGACGGTACCAGGACCAATGAAAAGCTGCAGTTGGTCAGCACTCACCAGATAAGTTTTTAAAGTAAAGTGCCCCTGGGTTACAACCATAACACAAGTCTCTTAATTCATTTTCAAAATTGATTCATTGTTCACGGGGAAACACTGACAGGCTATTTTAGTCAAATTTCTGTGTGGACAAAGTACCTAAAAGGAGAACTGAGGGCCTGCTATAATATTTTCTGATTTTTTAAGCACTTGAATTCATTAAAATTATTAACTTACGGGTTATCTATTCTCAGAATCTTTTTATGAATACAGTATGAAGATATCTGAAATTTAATGAGTTATAGATCCTATGAAAACTTACAGTATTTGTGAAAAAAGTTAGTGTTGAGATAATTATTCAGACATGTCAGTTCATTTCATTGGCTACATACTTTAGTATTACTTAAATACAACACTTTTTAGAAACCATACTAAGTGCAAAGCAACCTGATACAAATATGTATTGCCTGTTTCCATTTATATGACATATCAAGGAAAGTAAAATTATAGAGCTTGAAACACAGGAGTGGTTGCCTGGAACTGGAGTGGGAGTGGGAGCAGAAGTAAATTGCAAGTAGGGAGGATAGAACTTTCTGAAGTAATGTGTTTTAACTGAACTGGGGGGAGAGCATTTGGCCCACAGATTAACATACCCATGTAACATATTTGAGCGCCTAGGTTCAATTCATTGCTCCAGCTCTGGATCCCAATTCTACCTTCCTGTCTGTGCAGATACTGGAAAGGAAAAGGTGGTGGCTCAAGTAGTTGCATCCCTGCTACTCACTTGGGAGAGCTAGACCAAGTTTCAATCTCCTGACTCTTGACCCAACACAGCTCAGCCTTTGATCTCAGGAGAGAATCTGTGCATCAGAGATTCTCTCAGTCAATCTCTACCTGCCCCCAATTCAAATAAATAAGCAAAAATTTAAAAATGTGAATTGAGACGATAGCTTGAGGTGGCAAAAGTTTACTAAAATTCACCCAGCTCGCAAAGGATGAATTTTACATCATGTACATTAAACCTAGGTAAAGTTGTTAAAAACTATTCTGGATGTGTGTTTGGTTCAGAAGTAAAAACTCAATTTTGGGTAACTATATATATCCCATGTCAGAGTGCCTTGGATTGAATCCTGGCCCTGCTTCTGATTCCAGCTTCTTCTTCTTTTCTTCTTTTCTTTTTTTTTTTTTTTTTTTTTTTGACAGGCAGAGTGGATAGTGAGAGAGAGAGACAGAGAGAAAGGTCTTCCTTTGCCGTTGGCTGGCGCCCTGCAGCCAGCGCACCGCGCTGATCCAATGGCAGGAGCCAGGTGCTTCTCCTGGTCTCCCATGGGGTGCAGGGCCCAAGCACCTGAGCCACCCTCCACTGTACTCCCCGGCCACAGCAGAGAGCTGGCCTGGAAGAGGGGCAACCAGGAAAGAATCCGGCGCCCCGACCAGGACTAGAACTCGGTGTGCCGGCACCGCTAGGTGGAGGATTAGCTTATTGAGCCGCGGCGCCGGCCTCCAGCTTCTTCTTAATGTAAACCCTGAGAGGCAGTGGAGTCCCTGCAAACAATTAGTTTCAGGCACCTGACTTCAGCCTGGATATTATAGACATTTGGGTAGTGAACCCATGGATAGAAGATCTCTGTCTTTCTCTGTCTCTCAAGTAAATAAAAATTAATGTTTTTTAAATAAAAAAAAAAAAAAAACACCTATCCTGTAGAATAAAGCATGACAGATCCTCAGGCAAGTGCATTCCCTAAGATCACATGGACTAGTATGGCGGATTAAATAAACGAATGCAAGTGTCATCAAAGAGCTTTTTCAGCAAGTGAGTGGCAGTAAACCATGTGCTTCCACTGGGAGTCAGAAGTGATAAGACTCAATTCCCACAACCATCAGGCTGGCAGGGTGCAACCTGGAACCTTGTCTTCATGCAGCTAAGACACTGCTTCCATTAACTCTATTTACTATAGAAATAACATGCTTTGCCAAGCAAGGGCACCTTCATCAATGAAAATATATCAGCATTTCCAGAAGCAGCAAAAGCAGTGCTAAGAAGAAAGTTTCTAGTTGCAATTGCTTACATTAAGATGAAACATCACAAAACAGAAGTTAAACTTCCTACCTTAAGATTCCTGTGAACAGAAAAGCAAATTAAATTTAGCAAATTATGTAAAGTGGCAATTAATGTTATTGAGAGTAGAAAAATAAACTGAACAAAATAAAATTTGCTTAGTTTTAAATATCAAAAATATGGATAGGCCTGTGTTGCGGCACAGCAGGTTAAGCCACCGCCTGCAACAGTACTACACTAGCCTTACTGAAACAAGACTATAAATAAATGCTAGGCTCAATTATATAGCAATAATTTAGAAAATCAGGATGAAATGACAAATTCTTAGAAAGACATAGAATACTGAAACTATCAAAACAAGAACGTTGATCTCAACAAACTTGTATTAAGGGAGCAGATGGAATTAGTACTCACAGAATTATCTACAAAAAGAAGAAACCCAGGCCTAGGTAGATTTACTTGTGAATTCTAACACTTAAAGAATTTATGAAATATTCATACACTTCCTAAAAAACAGAAGAAGGACTATGTTGAAACTCATTTATAAGGCTATAAACTGAGTCTAAAATCAGAGACATCAAAAAGGGATTATAGGACAATATCTCTCAATAATATAAGGCAAAAATTTCCAACAAAGTACTGAAAACTAAATCCAGTCATAAATAAAAATAATTGCATATTATGATCAAGAAACAAAGTTGGCTTAACACTTGAAAATTACATAATATACTGTATTGATGGAACAATAATAAAAACTTCATGTGATTATCTGAATGGTTCTAGAAAAGCATTTTACAAAATCCAACACCCTCTCAGGATGCAACAACATTCAACAAGCCAGGAACAGAACTGAGAAAGGCTTCTATGAAGAACCCACAGCTAATATAATGAAAGAGTTTATGATTTCCCCTATGATTATGAAACACACAAGAAGAGAATTGAAGGTGATTAAGTAATAAAATGAAACAACAAGTATCCAGACAAGATGGGAGGAAATAAAACTGTCACTATTGTCAGATGACATGTCTTTGGACAACAACACATATAGAACAGGAGGTCATTACATTAAGCAGAGAAAGACGATTGCTAAATGACATCACTCACTGAATCTAGAAAGTTGATTTCCCAGAAGCTCAGCGTGTAATGTGATTACCAGAGACACAAGACGGTGGAGAGACAGAGAGATAAGAAAAGGTTGTTGATGAATGGACACTTAGAACCAAGAAGTTCTAGTGCTCTGTTCTATCACAAAGTAGGGTAACTATAATAATGATAATGTACTACATACTTCTCCACAAAAACTAAAAAAAAATATTTTCTGTGTTTTCATTATGAGGAAATGCTAAATGAAGAGATAGATATGTTTAATCTGAATGGACATGACACAACGTGTGCATGTATAGAAACATCACATGATGTTCATAGAAGGGAAGACTCAATATTTTAAAAATATGCATACTAACCAAAGTGATTTACAACCCTTATCAAAATCCCAATAACATTTTTCACAAGACTAAAAACAAAACAAGACACTACTAAAATCTGTAAGGAACTCAAAAGACTCTGACTAGCCAAAGCAATCTTGGGTAAAAAGAACAAAGCAAGAGGCACTATACTACCTGACTTTAAAACGTATCACAAAGCTACAGTAATTAAAACACCACAGTTGGGCAAGTGTTGTGGTACAGTGCATTAAATCACCAACTGGAAGGCTTGCCTCCTGTACCACAGTGACCATTCTAGCCCTGGTTACTCCACATCTGATTCAGCTTTCTGCTCTGCTAATGCACCTGGGAAGCAGATGGCTTGAGAATTGCCATTCCTGCCAACTATATGGGAAACCCAGATGGAGTTCCTGATTCCTGGCTTCAGACCACCATAGTCCCGCCTGTCATGGCCATTTGTAAAGTGAACCTGCAAATGGAAGAAATATCTCTCCCTCTCACTGTAACTCTACCTCTCAAATAAATAAATAAAAAATCTTTAAAAAAAATGGGCAAAGGAAAGGATATGTTCCCAAAGAAGAAATAAAAATGGCTAATAAATGAAAAGGTGCCCAGCAGCACTAGTCATTGCAGAAATGTAAATCAAAGTCATGAGATACGACTTCCCACCTACAAAGAAGGGTATAACACACACACACACACACACACACACACACACTGAATAATACTAAGTACAGAAATTTGAATCCTTATACGTGGTTGATAGGAATGTAAATTTTTACCACTGCACAAACTATTTAGTGGCTCCTCAAAAAGCTAAACATAAAATAACTATGTCTCAGCAATTACATCCCAGGTGTATACTCCAAATAATTGAAAATAGGGACTCAGACATTGTACATCATTGTTTACTGTAGTACTTAATTTTGAAAATACTTAAAAAATATCATATTTATCTGAAAGGCAGAGAGACACACTTGATCTTAGCCAAAAGGCTGAGAAGCAATAGGCAGAGAGACAAAGAAAAACCAACACACAGAAGTCTCCCATCTGTTGGTTCACTCCCTAAATGCCCACAATAGCTGGGGCTGGGCCAGGCCAAAACCAGGTCTTCCATATGGGTGTCAAGGACATAAATGTTTGAATCATCTGCCACCTCTCAGTGTGCACATTAGCAGGGAGCTGAAGTCAGGAGTGGAGCTGGAACTAGAACCTAGACACTCTGATATACGATGTGGCCATCACACGTGGCTTAACCACTATGCTCAACAGCTGCACCCATTGTATTATTTTTCACAATAGTTAAAAGGTAGAAATAATCAAGATGAACTGATAAACAAGTGTGCACAAATTCATTTTATTATGGCACACACTCATATACACAATAGAATATTATTCAGTACGGAAAATGAAGTGCTAATATGCTACAACATGGATGAATCTCAAAAATGTCATGCTAATGGAAAGCCAAGACACTTAGGCAAAAGACGTCCTACACAAAGGACCCCTGTGGATGAGTACCCAGTGGAAAGAAGGGGCCACCAAGAAGGATGTACTTTTCTCTGAAGGGAGGAGAGAACTTCCACTTTGTATATGGTCTTGTCAAGCTAGTGGACCCAAAAGGCTTCCATAGCCAAAGCAGGTCATGCCAAGAGCCTTGGGTGATTACTGATGCCATACATAAGAATGCTATTTGTTAAATAAACAAGAGTCACTGTGTACTAGCTTCCCACGCAGGACCTCTGTCCCCAAAGAGCTGTACCATAAAACTTAATAATAAAACTTATTCCCAAGAATCACTTCCATTTAGTATATTAAAAGGAAGATATTAGTATGTCTTGAAAGTTATAGTTGAGCCCACAAAAGATGTATCATTCTTGGCTTTCTTCTTTAAAGACAATTAAGTTTCTAAATGAAAAGCAGGGGGAGGAAGGAAGGGAAAGAGGAAGGAGAAAAGAAAAAAAAAGAATAAAAAGCAAAATCACCTTCAAAAAGCAATGAAATATATCAGCCCTTGTATAGACTGTTGAGGAACATTTAGTTTTTTTTACTCCATTTGTTCTTTTCTTTTTTCTTTCTTTTTATTTCTCTTTCAGATAAAACAGGAGAGAGAGCAGGAATGGGGAGAGAATGGGTGGGATGGCAGGTGTGGTGGGAAGAATTAATATGTACATAATGCTGTATTTATAAAATACAAATTAAAGATAAATAAAAATATCATGCTAAGTCAAAGAAACCAGTCACAAAATAGCATATTTTACAAGATTCTATTTAAATGAAATGTCCAGAATAGACAATTCTATAGAGACATTAAGTGAATTAGTGATTGTTTCAGATGGGGAGATTGGGTGTTGAGAGTTAGAGGGTAGAGAATTTCTTTTTCAGGTGATGAATACATTCTAAAATTGATGGTGATAATAATTGCACAACTCTGTGAATACCCTAAGACAAGGTGAAGAGTCACAAAAATAAGTTTGATCCACTGAATTAACAAATTCTAACAGCTGGCCAGGTACTAGGATATAAAATACCTGGGATACTATTTCTGCCCTTTTCTCAAGGCAGAGGGAATAGCAAGTGCACTGACCAGCATTAGAGGGACCACATGATATCCAGGGTGGATGACAGGACAGAGGGAGGTGGTGAGTTCCCAGAGGTAGTAAGAGTTTGGAAAGAGGCAGACCTGCAGGGCTTTTATCAGGTAGGAGGAGAAGGTTCAATGTGCTTTTCCCTTGGCCTCATAATACTCTGTGCCCATCTCTCCTGCCACACTTAAGCCTCCATATCCTTCCTGACTGCCGCCCTGTTCTAAAGAAAACAAGTTTCTTGTTCGTCTGTTACCTTCAATGCCTAACCATGCTCTAAACAGAGGTTTCCTGAATGAATAGGCTGCAAATTGATGCTATGATTAGACAAAATCCTAAGTCTTATAAGACATTTTAAGTAAAGACTAAATGCAATGAAAATATGCTTTCTGAAGGCAGCATATAAGTGAAAGCCAGGCAGGTTTCATTTGAATCATTCAGCCAGGATGTTTATTTCAACCAGAGACTTTGTGACAATTATCAAGCTTAAATTAAAGAATATCTTCCAAATTTAATTACACCCACTCCCAGAATTTCATACACCAAACTATCAGCAAATAATGGCTTTATCCTCTTCAATTATTATGTGGTAGTCATTAACTGGTTCTCTAACTCAGGATGATTAACTGAAATATTCCAAGTCATTGTGCAGAATTGTGATATCCATCTACGCAGACATCACTGTGGAATTGTAACATAAGGAAACAGAAAAGCTATCAGACTACAATTCCAGTAACTGAAAGAGGATCACATATTACCTTTTCTATAGCACACAATAACACGTATTTCCCTTACAAATGTCTTATGAGCATTTTATTGCCTAACGATTAGCTTCCCATTTGCATGCTGGATCCTCTGTACTACACAGAAATTCTGCCACGGTTCTAATTATAACATCATTATCCAGAAAGGCACACACTGATTCCAACACAGTTGAGGTAAAGCTAGCCAAATAGCAGCTTCAGAGTGTAATACCATATGATTCTGCAAATAAATAAAGGTCATTTCTTTGGAAGAAAAAAAAATCATTTTCTTTTTCATCTAGCTTACTGTGGCCTTGATGCTTCAGCTTGGTCTGTCTGCAGTTTTTCTCCTCCTTCCACCTCCATTGTACAGTAAACAATTCGATTGGGAGCCACTGACTTCAAACCTTGTACTTCCATTATGACAATCTGAAGATAAAACAATTGAAGAACATTAAGTCAGGTTGATAGCAATGTACAGAAACAGCAGCATAAACTGCAGTGAGAACGACCAGTTGAAAAAACTGTCTGGTAACATCCCTGCTACTTTATCTTCTTTATAATCTACCTCTTTTCATAGAGAGTATAGTAAATGATATTTTTAGGAAGACTTCTTTCTGAGAAAATATCTTCTGTCAGGGAGTAACCAAAAGTAAGGCCTTAAATACAAGCCCTAGTGAATAAAATGAAATATGGATTCAGATCTTTAATAAATCAAGGCAAGCCTGCAGGAAGCAAAGCAGAATCACCAGTGGAAATTCAAGATGGCATTGTAAAGACATGTTCAATGTCACAGAAAGTGATATCATATTTATTAGTGGTAGACACTGTGATTGTCATACCAATGTATTGACATAAATATCAAAAATTTCTCTATTTACCTATTTTAGATGACTTATACAAAAGCTCATGTTTTTGTACAAATATAATATTAGTTCAATAAACAAGAATGCAGCCAGCAAAGCATTTATCAAAACATTATCTAAATAATTCATTGATCATTTCTACAGTCATTAAACTTTCCATACAATTGTGATATGAATCATGATTGAAGAGATCTCATGAAAATGAATTAATTTAAATATAATATTCTTCCTTTTAGCTCTGGGGTAAAGAAGGGCTACAGTTGTAAATACAAACATGTGTTTTCTTTTTTTCATTGAAATATGGAATAATGATCAAAAAACAAAAGGCTAAACTCAGAACCAGTTTCTGTACTCATGTAGGGCTTTTGTAACTTTATCACATTGAAATACATACCAATTTATGAATAAAAATAAGGATTCAAGTAAAATCAAAGAGAATTAATAACAGCAACGCCTTTTGCAGAGGTTGTAGTAGGGAAATTGGGATGAACTACTAAATCTTGATTAAGGAAATAAAAGAAGTAATGTATTTTTAAGGATTCAAGTGTGTTAGTAATATTAACTTTGAAATTGGTTAGATCCATATACAAACAAAACTAACCAGAAGTTGAGACAGATGAAACATATAACCATTAAAATTGAGAGCCAGCAATGCCAGGTGTTGTGGTACAACAGTTTAAGCTACCACTTAGGATTTGGACTGCCACTTCTAATCCAGCATCTCAGCTTCTGATCCAGCTTCCTGCAACTTGGGAGACACCAGATTACAGCTCAAGCGCTTGGGCCCCTGCACCCATGTGGGAGGTTCAGATGGTTTTCTGGGTTCCTAGGTTCCACATGCTCAGTCCTGGTTACAGTGAGCATTTGGAGAGTGAACCATCAAATGGAAAATCTTTCTCTATATCCCTTTCTCTATCTCTCTGTCTTTTAAGTAGATGACAATATTTTTTAAAGGTAACAATATTTGGACTCAATATCATGATTCTAATAAGTTTTTAAAATTGAATTGAAAGGCAGAGTTTGTGGGGCAGGGAGAAAGAGAAAGAAACAGAGACATCTTCTATCTGCTGGTTCACTCCCCAGATGGTTGTAACTTTCAGAGTTAGGCCAGGTTAAAGCCTGGAGCCAAGAATTCTATTTGGCTCTCTCATGTGGGTGGCAGAAGCCCAAGCATTTGGGCCATCTTACACTGC